>NC_041048.1:14433389-14746116 GCF_900634775.1 Gouania willdenowi | reverse complement strand
CTTTCCAGCAGCAGACAACTAGCATTAGACCTTACTGGTGAATCTCTAGCAGACGTATCTTTAGACTTGCTGCATAGTGCCCAAACTTTACTTCATTATGAGATAGAGAGAATAAGAAAGTGGGAAATTTAGCAGCAAACAGAAAGTGAGGCACAGCTAACCATAACAAAAATCCTCCTGTAGTGAGATGCAAACTTGGCAAAAGGGAAGGGAATCACTAAGACTTCTCCCTCTGTTATGCTTTAAGATTTGGCACAAGCTATCACAACAACAACAGATATGTAACCTGGTAACAAGCATTTGGCATCGCACTCCATCGAAACCCTGCATGGTCATACCTTCCATATCTACGGCTCTAATCCAGTGTGGGAGAAACCCTTGTTTTCCTGGTGATTGCAAAAGGGGGGGTAAACAGGGAAGGGTGGGAACTCCACTCACCTGCCTTTTAGTCAAAGAGAGACTGCTCACTTTTTCCAAACCTGGAGGCAGAGGACTTTAGGAGTCGTTCTGAAGATCTCCAAATAGAATTAGCAGTAAGCCTGAGAATCGTACGTGCACGTGAGCTGCCTTAAGTCTCATCTTCATAAAAAAAATGTAAAAAAAATCAGGTAGCAGCAGCAGCTTTTAATGTCAGTCTTCCTTCTCAATTAAAAGCTTAATGGCTCCGCTGAAACCCACCCTCGGAAGCACACATTAATAACTCAGTCCTTACTTGCATTTTTAGGATGTGTCAATTATCGTTTCACTGCTCATGCAGCTGAGAACATTACTTATTGTTGCACACACTAGGGCTCGCCACCAACTGAGCCTTCTTACTACATACTAAATGTGCAGTACTTTAAATGTTTTACGGTGCAATTTGAGTGTCAGTATTATTAGTGGAGTACATTCTGTTAAAGCCGTTTTTTGAGGGTAGCAGGCAGACAGGCAGAACTGTGCAATGCTCTTAAAAAAGAAAAACAGCATACATGCTCTCTCTCTGATTTCTAACTCCTTCAGTCCCATGTCGCCTGTGGTTGAACAACTCAAGTCTATAATTATTCTGCCAATTGGTAGGGAGCACAACTCTGCCTGTGGGGCAGTTAAACGCTGAGCAGAGAGAGTTGTCAACAAATAATTGCTAAGACCCCTACCCTAAAAATTGAGATCTTTTAAATCTGTCACATCCTGAAAAGACACCTCTGCCTCATTAGTTGGTGCTAAATAAAAGGGAATCATATAAATATGCAAAGTGAAACACAATATGCTGGTACAGACAGGCGGAAAGCTGGCTTGGCTCTAACGGAATCAGAGTGTAAAGATTCTGTGGGACCAACGGAGCTGCTCAGTGATGGTAAACCAAAAAGAAAATTGTAGGAGTAAAGGTTTCCGGCGAACTGTTTGCTATGTCAGAAACTAAAGCTATTAGGAAGGCATTCACGTTGACGTGGGATAGTCGTTTGGCTGAATACACATAGCGGGAAACCCATTCACTGTCATAGAAATGAAACTGGATGAAAAAAAGAGAAGACAGGCAAAAGGCCCTTACTTTAATTGTTTAACCTGCATGTCAACCCCACAGATACGTTTCAAATTAACGAAAAGCCTTTTAAGTGGTGACCAGGTGGGGATTGAATCTCCATCCTAAACAGCTTGCCTGGGAGGTGGCTTTTTGTTTAGGAGGTGCTGGGGTGCACTGACATTGACCATGTGAACCCAATTACCCCAGTTTTATTGCCTGGGGGCGCGTATCAACACACCACGCCTCCCTTCCCCACGAGGTTGAATTCATGCCAGGCTGGGAAGCCAGAAAGATTGTGCTGCTGAATCACAAATAGACTACTTAAGGCACTGGTAGCTTGATGTGGTAATCTTGAGGCACTATGCACATGTGCACTGTGTTGAATATAGACATGGGTATTTAAAAAATAAAAATGTAAATAAATCCACATTCTTAAGTGTATGACGAGGGGTCCAGTCAGAATTAATTATTTAAACTACCTGTCCTCAATTATTAAAAAAACTATATACTTTTCAGGAGAGGTGTAAAGAGTACTGATATATCTTATTCAAGTAGAAGTACTGTTACGTGATTGAAATTGGACTCCAGTACATGTACAAGTAAGTCATACATAAAATACTCAAGTACAAGTAAAAAGTAGCTCAATGAAATAGTAGTAAAAGTAAAAGTTACTTTCACCACCAAGTTAATTTTTGGTCATAAATCTTACCACAGTTCCCTTGCATACAGTAAACATCTCATGTATAAACTTAAAAAGGTTTATTTTGGTTGGTCGTTAGGGATGTGATGCATTTGATTGTTTGTCTGGTCATTTCATTTTTTGTAGTTTCACAATGTCCGTTGATCATTCTAAAACAAAACATAATCTATTTAGTAATAGTTGGGTGTAGAAATGTAACAAATTACTTCTTTTAAAACATACTTAAGTACAAGTAAAATTACCAAATTAGAAATATACTCAAAAAAGTAAAAGTACCAATAAAAGCAACTTAATTACATTAACGTGAGTACTTGTAATCAATTACTTTCACCTCTGCTTTTCAGACAATGTTGATTCAATCAAATAATTCTATTATTACAGCCCTTTAAACCTCAGAGGCTCACGGAAGTGCTTCAATGTAAAGAAATAAAACTGTTGACAAAATCATTCAGAACACTCTTGTTTATCAGAAACTGAGATCATCACCTATCTTCCAAGCAATTTTTACAATCACAATGTATTTTCCACCACTATTTATTTCATTTAAATTTAAGGATGAGGTCAAAATGACGGAGCGCTCTGTGTGTGGATTTTTCAGTAAGTCAGCACTCAGCACACATTGGTCCAGTGAGAGCAGACCAACAAAGAGCATTCTTTAAAGCTAAAAATGTGAGTTGATTTACCTTGTGAGTGAATCCAGCCTTGTATTTGTGCTTCTGCCTTACATTCATTCTTCTTATGTAATGCCCAAAATTGTAATAATTTAGGAATTCACTGGAGTTGAATTTCTACTTCAAACTATTTTGCTTTTTAACCTATATGCAATCTCCCAAAATTGATTAGCGACATATTAAAAAGTGTACTGCCTGACAGCTAGAGTCCTTGACATCAATAAACTGTACAAGGTATTCTCTAATTGCAGTGGTTCTCTGTACTCTGTGTAGTGGCTTTCTCATCTGTTAGTGCTTCCTAAGCTACGGGCTGATAATCACACAGGCCAGTAATAGAATGCAACATGTTCACTCAACCACTCTCTAAAGATGAGGCTTTTAACATCCAACACCTACTGTATATAAATGTAAAGATGTTGCCAATTGAAAACCAGAAAAAAGCTTCACAGGCAATAAATGCAAGCAATGAATGAGAGTTAAAGGCACATTCCTTAGAGGCCCTCATCTGTGCCCTGGTTGCATAATAAATGTTATAAAGCAGTGGTGTCCAATCTATGGTCCGCAGACCAATTGTGGCCCGCTATTCATTTTTAATTGGCCCGCAGGAAGTTCCAATAATATACTGGACTATGGCCCAAGCATGAAACTTGGCTGCAGCAGTGAGCCGCCCAGCCGTATTTTGACAGTCTATGTTTGAAAAACATGGGCCAAAAAAATAGTCTACGGCGAGCTCATTTTTTTCCTCATGACATGTATCAATTACGCAAATAATTAAGGATGATAAAATATTTTAGTTTTTTGTTTGATTTGTATTCAAGACACTAAGATAAGAATTACTGGAATTTTTAAAAAAAATAAATTAAAATGAAAATAAATGTTGAAATTTACAACACATTTTAGTTTGTTCATTTGATTCCTATTAAAAAATACTTCCAAGAATGACTGCAGATTGTTAATTGCACTTTTTATTAGAAAGACAAAATATGAAAGATCATAAAAACATTGTATCTATTGGATTCCTTTTCAGGAGACTGTGTATATTGTTAATATAGGCTACAAATTTTCATTTTTAACATTTTCAGTTGGTATCAATTTTATGTTGATAGTATTTTTAAAACAAATATTAGTTGATCTGTTAACATTCCAAACTTATTTGCATAACAAACCTGAAATATATATGATAAAATGTATTTTCTATCTCCACCCCTTCCTCATACAGGTCTATTAAAGGGGACCACCATCCAGAAGTAATCAGAGGCAGCTGTTTTGAGAATGAACTGCCAAAAAAAATTTGTTCTAAAAATAATAGAAATCCCATTCCTGAAAGCAGTGTTGTAGCTTATTGATTTTGTTTACTTAAATAAACCAGGCACTATATGCCTTACCTTGAGTAAGTGGCCCTGCTGTTGGTGTATTTTTCATATGCGGCCCTTGGTGAAAAAAGACTGGACACCCCTGCTATAAAGCATCCTGTATTAATATTACACAACACCACAGTAAATGTAGCGGTAGTAGTGGGTTTAAAAGTCTTGGATCAGTCATTTTCTATATGTTAGGGTTCTTTTTAAAGCATTATTACATAAAATGTATATATAACAGAATAAAGTCAACGGAAGTTGTAAAGGTGTCGTCTTTTAATTAAGTGGTTGGAAGTAAGCCTGATTTAAAGACTATATGTACATCTCTGTGTCAAAGTATTATTGGGCAAGACAATGATTTCTAAATGCTGTCAGTGGTAGATAAGTGCCTCGTATGGTAGTTCTGTCACTGTTCGTGTCTCAATGGGTGAATGTGGCTAATATTGTAAAGTACTTTGAAACTTACTAATAAATAGACAGTATAAATCAAGTCAATATGCCATTTTCCAAGGGTCATTGAGCAGTTTAGAAATGTAATTTACAGTAGCCTGCTATTTTACTTGATTGACCAAATTACAGTATGGGTCAGTGATGAAAGATCTAATTTTTCTGCCATATTGTAAACATGTTATAAAATAGAATACATGATTATTTCCATAGTTTGTGTTGTTAAAATTTGTATAAATGTGAAATTGTGTTCTTTACTTTAAGTACAAAGAATTTGCGGTCATATTTCTAAAGCAATATATACAAAGGAGGGGTGAATTGCCAGGAATCTGACGATACGTTTGACAATTTATTTGTTACAATACAATATTCCAATACTAAACAATGATATACAACGCAATATCAATAATTATAAATTGTACCTTTAACCTTTAAGGATAAAATGGTATGAAATATAATTTATTTATTTTTTTAATAAATGGTAATTAACTAGTACTCAAGTACCAATATCAAAACCAAGCGGTATGTTTATCAAACTTTTGCTTCTCGATCATATTCTGATTGTGATGTTGTTAAATTCTGTAATAAAATAAAATAAAATAAAAAGTAACCACATATGTAAATATTGAAAAGTGCCCAGTATGTTTTATGAAAATAAAGTGCAATCAACTTCCAAGCTAAAATGCATTGAGGAGAGAGGTAGTTTAACAAGGTTTTATATGGTTCACTAACACCTAGTGACCGTGCGCTTACGTGCTATGCATGTTAGTGCAATAAAATGTCTTTTAGTTAAAAAACATTATTTGGACATTTTTTGTATCAACACGATAATCATGCGGTGAAATATTGCGATAAATCACTGAACTGATTTCCTTCTTACACCCCAATACAAAGTCTTGATTGTGTTAAGGAAATATAAAGACAAGAAATTATAGTCCAAACAAATGTTATTTACTCCATGCTGATTAGATAGGCAAAGCAATTCTTTTTTATATATAAAGGCATGATGCATAATATTTTAACTGCCAAAACAAATGCAGACTTATCTTATTGTAATTTTGGTGAGATAGAGAAAAACAGAGCAAGAGAAAGATTTAAATGTGCAATGCATCTCTACACAAAGCATTTGTCTTCCAACAGCCAATCAGCAGGAATAAAAAATATAGAGGTGTGTACCATATCTTGTTCATTGAATTAACTGCGTTAGGCTGCAGCCACATGTACTAACACCTTAAGAAGTGAGTTTTCTTTTTCTATTTATTCATTCATCTTAGTCATTTCTTTATCATCTAAAACATGTTTAAAATCTACAGTTACATAAGATTTCAATGTAACAACAGTTCAGTATGGTTAAACAAACGTGACAGCATGGTCCAATACCCATTAATGGGTGATCATTTGTGATTTGATTGTATCCAATGACAACATTTCACAGCTTTGATTAGACCGTTAGCTATTTCAACACGTTACCTTAATGATGCACAAAATAGTGTGCAACTTGCTAGTTGATAGTTTAAAGTAAACTTGAAATAACTGTTTTTATAAACACTTGACAGCGATTAAGACGCCAGTGGTGGAATTAAAACATAAAACCAAAGCTGTCTGCGGCCTCAGTAGAAATAATAGCTGTCCAGGAATTTGTTTAAACAGACAGCTGCTGGTGTCTGTACCTGTCCTTAGGTCCCTGCTTCGTTCCACATAATTTCAATTAATTTGGTTTCCTGGAGACAATGTTACTATTTATTTATTTGGGTGTGATTTAAGTGTCGATAGCAGCAGTTATTGTGTGTTTAAGCTCTGCAGTGAAGAAGGAAAAAAAAAAGAACTCAAAGCTAAGACATGGATTTATCATCACTGGAAGGTTACTGCTTTACAAGAACCACAATATGTCATCACAAAACCAGAGGATCTACCACATAAGAAAAACATACGAGTTGAGCAGTAAGTCAACTGGTTTCTGGCTTTCAACGCTTTGCTGATGAGACAAGAAATGAAGATAAATGAAAGAAAGTAAGACATTGCTTTTGATGGCAGAGATTAAGAGCTTTTGAATAAACACTAATTCTGTTACTAGTGTTGAATAACAAGAAGTCAGAAATATCAGAAAACATTTCTATACGATGCGGAGAAACCACAATAAAGTCAAGAAAATCAAAAACAATGCAGTGCCATGCAATTCTTCTAAATTCCCACAATTTCTCACTATTCAGTAGCAGACATTGTGAATAAAAACACATGATGCGGCTAAATGCTTATGTGTGACCTAGAAATTACATTACTTGTACAAATAGTAACAATTTTCCAAAACTCTGCATTTCTCACAAAAAGTCTTTGCATTTCCATTGAACACAATATTTAAAAAGTTTGTGTTTTTTTTCCCTCACAATGACTAAAAAAAGCAAAGATTCTAGAAGGACTGGATAAGAAATCCAACTTGTGGTCCAAGATTGAGCAGTTTCAATGGTGTAAATAATTCTCCAGTACAGTAAAGTCCCATGTTGCACGCAGACAAAATTTCCACAGTGATCTAGTAGTGTTTCGACGTCATTGTCGACAAAAACAATGTATAGGGTGCATAATGAATAAATAGAGCCCTGACTAGGAAACTTTGACCTTTGCCTCTAAGCAGGAAACATGTGATGTTGAAATAACCTTTAGTCATTGTGGACTGATTTCAACCTACACACTTAGAACTAGAAAGAGCAACCCCGACCAATCAGAACGTCATTATAAAAAGGCCATTTATTTTCAAAGACACCAGAAGGAAATTTGAGAAATTTCCCTGCCCACTCTAACAGCTCAACTGGTCAGAAATACAGCAAGTCCCCTCAGTGTGAAGAAGCATCAATCTGACAGCATGCAGCAGATGATGCTGGGCTGTTGTGAAATTATATGTGCAATTTTTTAGAAGGTGAAGCTGTGTGTCGAAAGAGCGATAGGGGAAACGTTTCATATTAGAATTATTTTTTTTTTTGGTTGGAGGTGAATAGATGTGTGATTTGGATTGGCTGTCTCTCTGTGTTAGTCTAACAGTCTGGTACAAACTCCAAGCCATGTACTTTATGTGAGCTAGGATGCTACAACATATACAGCCGACAAATAGAATAATAAATTGTTAAAATAATCATTTGGGGTTTTTTATAGCCTTGTTCCTACCCCAAGTCCCCAACTTTTCAATTAGCAAAAAAAACAACAACTGATTAACACAGAAAAATATCTGTTTTCCCATCGCCTCTCATCAGTTTTTAAACAAATATTACCCAATCCAGTACCACGTATAACAATGTTATAGAAACCTACCAAGTGTCTAATCATATGGCAATAAAGAGTCCACCTATCTTGTTTCAGTCTTTGAATACTTACTTTTTGTGGAAAACAGCCCAACAATTGTGATAATGTAGTTAAAGCCTACCATAATTAAAATGAAAAGGTATAAAAGGTTATGTTAATATCTAACTGATCAGCTGAGCTCATTAAAAGTTAAGATTCTAACATTATTTGACAAAGAATGGTTAACCACCCTATATTTGATATATATTTCTCTACAAATAAGTGAATTCAATGTTAAGACACCCTTTAACAACTATAAGTATCCCTCATGCACTTCAATCAATGCTAACATACTTGCATAACATTAGGGTGCAGACATAGGAAAGCTATCATCTCAATTTAAAACATCATATGTAATGAACACATTTGTATACTCACAAAAATTTACTATTATACAAATCTCTGCAAAAAGATTTTAAGTCTGGTTTTTAAAAAAATCTCATGCCAACTGAGGTGTAGCAGGTTTTTTACGTCTATGTTTTGGTTGTAAATAGTATAAACCTAAAAATTTTCGTGCATTTTCTCTCATGTCTTTTAACAGTACGGTAAGTTAAAGTTTATAATAATAGCAATAACAGCAAGCTAATGAAGGTTTGATCTAAGGGAGAAGGTTTTGGCCCACTTAAATAACGAGACCCTGCCATAACCCCATCCTAACGGCACTATGAAAGGTTTCTGCATTTTACCAGATTCCTCCACGTTCCCTTTCTCGAGCTTAAATTCCTGAGTTCATACCCTTTCTCTTCTCTCCTAAAGCCCCTCACCACTGCCTCCACCACACAGGCTGCGCTCATTACAGCGGATTTGCATGTCTGCTCCAGAGCAACAAGAAAGGAGATGAAACAGAACTCCCAGCGGCTGCTTCTGTAGAGCTTCACTCATCTGACAGAACAAGCTTCTCTTTAGGCCCCAGACACAGCCAGCAAACAAGCACTGGCTTCTTAAAGGGGTCATACACGTGCACATACAGACACATGCAAAGCCCCTCACCTGAAAGAGCTCAAAACACAGCACTCAATTTAAATATATATTTATCAACCACATTTATATGCAGGAAAGAGATTTCTTTGAGAAAAAAGAAGAAGCAAAAATCCACATTTTACCCCCATGACAAAGATGTATCAAAATTAAGGAAGAGGCATGATTTGTGAAAACAAAAGGCTACTTTGATGTGGATTTTTCTTTTTTTGTTTTGTTTTAAAATGACATTTCTACAATTTAGCATTCATTTCTGCAGATCATCACTTTATAATTACTTGGCAAAGAAACTATTTTCTAAAAAATGTTCAGATGCATAGATTAATTGATTAAACATTTCACATTACAAAATAAAAATTAAATGGGAAAACAAACGCAATTCTTGAAATGGCTAGGCTCAGTCAAGTCATTTTGAAGCTTTATGCAGAAGGCCCTTTAAAATAGGTTTGAAATAAATAAGGAAGAAGAAAATGATCTTATTTAGACTTACAGCTGCATGGCTGAACCAAACAACTAAACAAAAATTGGGTAATAAAGCATTATACCTTCTGAGTAATTTAAAGAAGTTTCACAACAAAACCAACCATATTAGCAAATGATTGTAATGTTGCTTCCAAAATTGGGAGCAAAGCTTCATGGATAAAAAAAATTTAAGTGAGTGATTTGTTTTCTTCTTGTCCGATCAGGTGCTTTTGTTTTAAATGACTCATGATGAAAGTGGTGCATCATGTGTGCTGCAACATGAGTCACTACAAGAGAAAAAGGCAGGGAGCAAAAATACTATGAGCTCCTGACCTGAACGACAATGTTGACCAATAGAGATCAAACATGTACAAGCATGAGAGTACATCTTTTGTTTTGCATGGAATCAGAAAGGCATTTCCTATCAGAATTCAATTGTTGCACAATGAAACAAGAAAATGAAATTAGGACTAATTTCAGGACTTTTAGATCCAGAATTTCAAAACCCACCTAAGGTTGGACAACAGAAATAAACCAAAAGAAGAAAATAAAGAATAAAAGGAGTTTGACTGCACCGTTTTGACTGCAGCTTGTGAGAGACAAAAGCAAAACTACTTTTTCCAATATTTGCCATTCCATGTTGTCTTATTATACATTCCTGCCACATGTGACTTCATTATCTCTCATCTATCTACCATCCCCAAGGTGTTTCTAAACCACATCCTATACACAAAATCATTATACTTTTGCACACTGTATACTAATGCTGGCATTATTACATTTTAAAATAAACTAATATTTGAGTCCTATTCCATTCTATCCAAACAGAGAAAAATGAAAAAATCAATTATCTGAACTAAACATTTGATATTTTGCCCGACATCAAAATGAAGAGGCTCATTAAAATAAAAGAAAGTCTCAGTTGCTTACAGGGGGCAGGTAAAAACTTATCAATTGTTTTTGTCAAATACAAAATGACATCCAATGCTGCTCAGTGATTTCATTCTGCAGCAGTAAATGCACTCTGTGGAATGTATTCATGGTAATTTAAAAGTATTGTTGTAGCTTATTTTAGAAATAATTACATTTTTTGGATATTCTGAAATGCATGATTTCCCTTGCTTCCTGCCAATCCGAATGGAATTACCTTTCAGCACGTCACAATCCCAATCATGATTGGTAAGTGTATATACGAGACTTATGAAGGAATAACTGTGGCAAACAGACAAGGATGATAAATCTATAGTTAAAGTGTTCGCAATGATTTTGCAAAGATTTAAATAAATACATTAAAAAAATGCTCAGCTTCACCACTGCTTTTAAAGGTAAGCAATTACATGTAGGGATGTAACGATTAATTGTAAGGCAGTTAAAAATTGATTCATAGGTATCACGGTTGATATCGATTTTCTGAAAATTGAATCGCAGTACTTTTTTTAACCAGCAGAGGTATCCACAAGTGTAGGCGGCGGGCGGAGTCTGCTAATACTTTCTTTCTGGCTGCGTTCTACTCTTAAATATGTTAATAAATGATTCATTGCCCCTTTAGCACCGAAAGAATATATGTAATATTACTTGTATATCTGTAAAAGTCACGTTTTTCTATTAGCTCTGTCTGCTAGCATAGCATCTCTTCTTCACTGCAAGATATCTGCATGCCAACCGACCACTGTGTTACCAGCGCCCTCTGCTGGTCCAAACAAATATGACGTAAATCAGTGCAATCGTTTTTTTTTTTTTTTTTTTTAAAGTCCAATTGTTAAGGCACAAAATACATTTTCAGTTGCACTTTTAAAAGAAAAAGAACTATTATGCAGTTTTGCATTGTTTATTATAGAACCAGAATTTAAATTAATAGGCTTCATTTTCATTTGTATTATTCCTTTATTTATTTCATTCAAAATTTATTTTTAGTTAAATTGCATTGTTTTGAATAGTTTATCAAGGAATTATTTTGACAATGAAAAATAAAAGGAAAATAGTACAGCATTTTCTAGTTTTTTTTCCCAAAAAAAAAATTTGTCTACAGTCCCATTTTGTAAAATAAATCGTGAGAGAATCGTATCGTGAACCCAGTATCGTGAATCGAATCGTATCGGGAGTTGAGTGAATCATTACATCCCTAATTACATGGCAAAAATTATTGGGAAACCGACAATATAAATGCAGAGGTTTAAACAGACACTTATTCCTGATGACTAAATAACAAAAATCAGACATGATTAATATTTATTTTCCTTTCAACTATATTTATTTTGGTCAGAGATGAATTTTCTCATTCAAAGAGCACACAAACAGTCTATTAGATAAAGATGAAAACATATCCACCCTGAACTTTAAATAACTTCACACTATGCTGACCTAGAATGACTTAGAGGGGTCATCAGCATTATAAAAACAAACCGTTCTAGTGCCCTCACTTCCATGTGTAAGCAATGACATCATAGCATAAATAAATCTAGCACACCCAAGTGCTGCAACACGGACCTTCACATAAATGGATTAACTGTTACTTCCTAGTTTGTTTCTTCTTCCACCTGACAAGTGTTCTCTGTTGCCTTATTGTTAATTATCCTTGAAAACCTCAACCTACCTATGTGATGGTAGTAGAGGCACGTGCTTACTGACATCAGTGAGGTATGCATAAACCTGGGGTTAACCTGGCATGCTTTTACATTAGAGTGGTAGAAGGATCTGGCTTTGTAGGCCACTAACATGGTCCTGGTAAATTGTTGAATTGGCAAACCTTGCAACATTCTCGTCTTCTGTACTTTCTTATCCTTAGAGAGTCCAGGGGTTTCTGAAGCATAACCTACTTGACCTTGGGAGGAAGGCAGAAAATATTACCCTGAATAGGCACCAGTAAACCACACTACTGGTGTAGGTTTAGTGTGTTAAATTACAAATCAAGCCAATAAAGTTAAAACACTGTCTCTCTCAAAGCCCTTGTAGTACATACCAGAAGCTTTCAAGTGCTGAGGTTTTGATGCCAAATGTGGCTTTCCCTTTTGCATCTCATTAAGAAAATGTAAACTAAAAGCTCACAGGCATGGCAGCCTTTTTGAGGAAGCTTAATAAATGACTGAACAAACACCCTGGGCCAGACATGCCGTGGGGGTTTTCCAGGAGGTTGCGAGACCAGGGGCCTATCCTGTCAAGGCGAAGGCGGCACTCGGAAACAAAACTGACATATCAAAGACGCCAAGCTTTGCAGAAAAGAAAAGAGCAGCAGAGACAACACATTCAACTGCACGACTCATTTCTGCATCACTGAAAAACAACACAACTAAAAACACAGCAATTAACGATTAAAGTGGAAATTCCATTTGCTGAAGAGCAGTGTCTTTTTTCCAAGCTAAACCCAGCTCAACATTCTCAGCGATCCTTGCCTGGGCCTTTGATCAGACCATGTTTTCTTTTTTGAGGTATGCAATCTGTAAGCTAGGCATCACACCTTGCTCCTGTACTCAGTTTCTTATGTAGACACTGGAGTAGAAAGTCCAAACACAACAAAAACAGTTGATATTTTTGCAAACAACTAAAGTAATCCTAAAAGTAGTTCTGATACTCATTAGATGAAAATGTGCATTAAAAAATTATACTGACAAGGAGGTACAGTATGTCTTGGTCAGATCAGCAGTGTTAGAACAAACTATAATTGGTACCCGTGATGGATCTTAACTGTAAGCTCTATCAAAAGGTCATATATAACAGTAGAGGTTTAAGTTGGATAACTTTCTTTAAAAGTCCTTTTCGAGCAGCCAGGAGTAGAAAGTTTTTTTTTTTTTTTTTGTCTTAAAAAATTAACATTTTTTTATACTTCAAGGGGGGCATAACAGAAAAGGTTTGAGAAGCACTTGTACAATCAAATGCAGCCAAGTGGAAAAGATAAGAGCAACAGCAGAAGTGACAATTTTTCAAAATAATATTACTAGAATATCCATAAAAACAAAATGAAAAACGTTTTTTTTGAAACTTAATATGTACTTTAACACTTAATAAAATATAGTCCACGGACCGGTACCATGACTAGTACAGGTAGCCTTTAAATAAGAAATTGGTTATTTGAAACGTTCAGTTGGCCATACCAGCCTGTTGGCCATACCAGCCTGTCATTGCCCGATCCCGTTAGATCTCGGAAGCTAAGCAGGTCTGGGCCTGGTTAGTAGTTGGATGGGAGACCACTGAGAATTCCAGGTGCCACAGTGGGGTGGCAGTCACCCAGTGGTATCTGTCATTGTGCCCTTGGGCAAGGCACTTCACCTACATTGCCTAGTATGAATGTAGTGTGTGAGTGAGTGTTGGTGGTGGTCGGAGGGGCCGATGGCACACTATGGCAGCCTCGCTTCCGTCAGTCTGCCCCAGGGCAGCTGTGGCTACAATAGTAGTTTACCACCACTAAGTGTGGAGTGTAAGAATAATGCCTTAATTCTGTAAAGCGACTTTGAGTGTCTATGATAAAGCGCTATATAAAACTGATGCATTATTATTATTAGTTGGCAACATGCTGGAAATGGGGAGATGACAATCTGTCACTCAACCACTGTGATGCATGTAGCAGACAATAACAGAAATTACTTTGAAGATTTACAGTGTCTCAGTCTGCCAGGTCTAATAATGCCTTCATTCAACACTGGGGATGCCCATTGGGATTCCGTCTTTTGCCAAATCAGCTAAGGGAAGAGCATAAACAAAAAGAGTGCAGCTAGTTTCTCACAGTGTGTTCATGCAAAAACAGTGTGCATGCAGTTAAGATAAATTGTTATGGACACTTTCAAACCCACCGTTCTGTCCTATTTTTTCCATTACTTGTATAGATACAGTATATCAAACAACTTTTATTGTAAACTGCACTATTTCTTAAATCATGTCAGATTATAGTTATTTGCAATCCTCCAGGATTTCGGCCAATTTGTGTGATCGTTGCAGCGTAAAATGCTTGATTTTGTGGCAGATTTTTCAAAAAAAAAAATGCTGCAAAACTTTCAATATTTGAAGGCTTTATTTTTTCCACAACTTTGCATAATCAGTTCAATTTGAGCAGCAGAGTCACACTGGCTGTTGTGACAAAGTCTGTGACCTGACTAAATGGTGATTAAGATCGCTCTGGTGGAGTCACCATCAGCTGCCGTCTTTGGTTGCTGACACAAGGCAGACTTCGTCCACGTTGTGCCACCAACTCGACCGGATACAACATGTAGTTTGGTCACAGAATTTGTCACAACACCTGTCCGTGGAGTTGTAATGGCTGTTGTGATACACTTTCGTAGTTAGATTTGTCAAAATTGTGAAAATGTTGAAGTGATTGAACATAATTATGGCTGCGCAGAATTTGCAAGGATTGGCTGAATTTGCATTAATAGTTGCGATCGGAAAATCGCTAATTCCTGGAGGGACGAATCATGATATTGCAATATAATATCGGGGTTATGTGTCCTATCGAAATATGTATGGTAAAATCTTTGGAAATACCCACCCCTCGTGTGTGTATGTGTAAAAGAGAATGAGAGCCAGAGAGAGAACCAAGGGAAACTAGTGGAGGAAACGGAGTTGACAGATTCAAAGCAATTCTTACAGAGGGGGTGGGGGAGTTTGTAAACTATTTTTAGCCAGAAGCTTCTGACATATTGTACTTACACTACCATAAGTCCAAAATTTTGCCTTCTCATTTAAATTGAATGAGTCAAGAATATAAATGAAAGTAATTGGCAAACATTGAAAACCTAAAAATCTGATTCATGACCAAATATTGTAATCAGGAGGATATCCGGAGAAAAATGTTAAACTGAGGAAACAGAGAAGGAATTCCCAGTAGACTGCAAAAGAACCTAAAACGAGTTATATTTTCAGATCATTTGGGTGAGGGCCAGTGCTGCTTCAAACATGGTTTGTTTTTAATGAGATCCCAAATCTGAATAGTTCACTTTATATATTTTCAGCTTGTGATAATAAAAGGATCCCTCTACGGTGCCTACAATGCTGACACAGGCTTTAGGCAGTCCAAAAATGTGTACTTTACGCACATTTTAATTGACTTATATTTACCCACTGTATTGTCTTGAAAAAAAAAATATATTCTGGCACTCCATGAAGACACTAAAAGTAGGTCACTCAGTCTCCTGTGAGTCATAGGTTTTGGCAGGGAACCAAGAAGAGCAGGTATCTGGAAGATAAAGGCAATGCTTAAAGAGGCCTACAGGTGTACTAAAGCTATGGCATTAGCTTTAATAGAACAATTAGTGTTTTGTAAAATGTGTTATAAAACACTTACATATGCAAGTGATTAATAAATGTAAAGGTCCAGTGTTGTGCTATTTTTCACCCATCTCCATTTGTTAGAAGAACCCCAACAATATAGTATTAGAGGTTTATTTTCCCAAACTCACCTGCTTTAGCCATCTGAAAAGTCACTTTCATGAGGCTTCTAAAAACAGGCCGTTTTGGGGCCTTCGTGCATATTCATGAGTGGGTGCGTCTGTTGACGATGACTCTACACCACAGCTGATCACATAGCGATTGTCTTTTGCTATCCACACACTCTTGTTATTGTTTTCAGCCAAAACTGCTCCCCTGCTGCTACATTGTGGCTGCCCACTGCTCCTCAGGGAGGGGTTAAATGCAGATAACACATTTTGTGTATGTACTGTAGCTTTACTTATGACAATAAAGTATAATGTATATTCTATATTAAACCAGTGTTTGTTTTACCTGTGAGGTAATTTGAGAGGGAGGAGCTCACATTATTATAAGGGAGGAGGAGAGAGGATTGTCAGGAGGAGGCATTTCCACTTTATGACGTATTATTGGGGGAAAAATCCAACTTACCCATCTGGAGCTGAGCTTTTACAAAATGTAAAATAGCAAGGAAGGGAGGAAACAGAACTTTGTCAACTTTGGCCCTCTGAATGAGGCTAAAAAAATGTATATCACTATAGCAAAAAAAATTATAAAGTTAATATTTTTATAATACTGCCCCTATAAATGAATAACTACAAATTTCAAATGTAATGTATTCAAAGTTCTCATCTTTGAACTAGTCAAGTAGCTGCATGCACACTTGTCCACAGTCTTGCCATTACTGTTCTTAAATTTCGCAGGGTTGGACAGATTTCACAGATTGCAGGTGCAGTATCAACTTTCTCCAAAGCAGGGGCTGCCGGCTCGTTCAGGCTCTTCTCCCTGAGCCACAGCAGCTTGGCAGCAAAGGCAATGTATGGGGTCAGAGCAGAGCTTGAGATTTCCAGACAGTTCTTTTATTGAAGGCAGTGACTCAGTCTGGTCTATGTCTTCCATCACCTAGTCACCTGGGGATAACCACTTTTTCTTTTTTAAAACTGGCCCTGATGTACACGTCCTGCTGTGTGACCAGGACATTGACGTGTTCTTAATTACATTGAGCAACTAGTAGAGATCAGATCACATTGGCTGCTTTGCCGTGCCTCTCCTGTAGCTAACCTCTCTCCACCCTCTCATTCATCCACCCTTAGGGAGAGGCATGCAGGCCAGAGGAAGTATGACTCATCTCAGCAACAAGATGCATTCTTTTGAATTCTCGAAAGACGTAGTCTCTGCTAAGTGAAGAGCTCAGGAGAGTAAGCTGCAAGGAGTGATAATGAAAAATAAAACATGACACAATTCAAGAATATTCCAATGACAAGCTAAGTGTGGGAACAAGAAAACACATGTGGTGAGGAAGATGGGTCAAGAGAGTGTCATCACTTGTGTTGGATTTCTGGTCGGTGCACATCAGCATTTCCTCTTAATTTAATGAAATTTTGAGCTTCTGTTTGGAAGTTATCAAAGTAAATACTATATTTCAGTTCAATTGATAAGATCTCTCGCAAAAAAACAAAACCAACTGATGACACAAGCTAAAAAGATGTGTTTGAAGCCAAATTCTGCTGAACCTAAAAAAGCAAAATGAAGCTAATGTAGGTGTGGAATAGGGGTGGGAATTTGATTACAATTATAGGGACTGTGATTCGGTTACGAGACAATTATCGATGCATCGCAATGCACATTTTCACAGACTGGATGGGTCAGTGCTCCAAAAACTGCTTTCAGTAACTCAGATCTGCTATGATGAAGCCACACTACAGGATTTACTAACATTTTGTCCAAAGCCAAAAATGGCTCAACATGTTCACATTGTGCTGCTGGTGTTTAATTGTTTAATTTAATATAATGTATTCCTGCAAACAGGTCAAAAGGAAAAAAAAATAGAAATATAAATCTAAAACAAAAAGTGCTTAGGCAAAAAAATTAAGGATACAACCCAATAACATAGCTAATCATAACTTGTTTGAAAAGGGTGCAGGATTAAATTAATAAAACAAAAACTGATCTTTGTGGCCTATTTCTCCAGTGACTTTGACCCAGTATTGTTTTTCTTCTAAAAAAAAAAAATGTCGACTTTATATATACGTATATATTGCCTATTTTTATTTTTAAAAATGCTGAGAAATGAATTTTGGTCCACATTGTTTAGCCCTACTTGTACAATATTCCATCTAACTTGCCCTTTGAAAAATGTATTAATGGAAAAATATGTAATTATGTCAGAATGATAATACACAGATTACTGCTATGCCCCGGATTCCCTCACCTACGGTACATGTTTTGGGAGAATATTAAACATTTACCCTATTTTCAATGTGAAACGTGGTTTAATGTGTAGCAAGTGTTTGGAAGACAAACACACCTATCATATATAGAGCAAACTCTCACACTGCGAGGTGTCATGAGGCTGCTCAGACCCACTTCATCTTGTGAGATTTGGTGTGATTTAAGCAAACTGTTTTGACTTCTGAAGCAATGCCCAATAAGCATTTTCGGCATTATTTTGTGACATTTAATAATTCAGTAGTCACATCAAATTAGGGAAAGCTGATTAAACAGAAATCGGTATACCCGGAAATGGGATTTGAGAAAATTTTAAAGGAAAAAGCGGATGCACATGTATCAACTTCCTTTTGCACAGAGCAGAACTTTGACTGTGTTCAATCATCTGTTTATCCAGATATGAGGCTTCAAATGACATTAACGTGTTCTCACCTATAAATAGCTCAGTTTTTAAGGTAACATCTAAGGATACCATGTATTTAAATTCATATTTCGTAGGGAAGTTTACATTTATTCAAACACTATCGCCACCGCTGAAATCCACTATAAAATCTGCTTTAAAAAAACCCTGTATCTTTGAAGCAGTAATATTCCACATTAAATTGAAAATGTTGATAGCACTGAGTTGTGCTTGGAAAAACAACAAATTGAAATATACCGTAAAAACCATAACATTTTTTAAAAATACTGTGATATATTATATATAGTCATAACATTCAAAACCCATCTCTATCAATCTGCACATTCTCATTCCGTAAATTCCCCTGCATTGTTCTTTTTTTATCATTCTGTTTTATAATGTATAGCACTGTTTTTTTATTCTGATTTTATTGTAAAGTGTCCTTGGGTGGCCTTAAAAGGCGCTTTTAAATAAAATGTAGTTTTCATTATTATTAGTATACCACTCCTCAATAGGCTGATTGTGCACCCAAAAGCTTTAAAGAAAATTAATATTTTTTTTTATTAGACATAATGTTTAATATAGGTTTTTTCTTTGAATATCATGAAATTTGTTAATTTAATAAGTTGATCAGCAGTTCTTAAATCAGCTGGTATGTGTTTTAGACTAAACACTAAACATCTGCTGGAATTCTATGAAAAAAAACATTTGCTAATGTAATTTAACCAATTTAATCCACACCTTACTGCTAAGACTAGATAGGTAGAACAACAATAACAAACCTTAAATTAAGTTAAGCATGTTTAATGCCACAGGTCTATGTAAGTCACAAAACAATGAAGCACATCAGCAGCAGTCAACAGTCCATCCACCTGAGTGATTATTTTCTCTTTCGCCTACAAACTTTACCCATAAAGCCTGTGCAAGTACTTAAAGTAGCTCTGCTGTAGAAAGACAGATCCTGATCCATCTGGACAGAATGGAAACCAGTTTGAATGCATAGTATTGGTTGAAAATGAAGTAATCAGACTCTGCCCGGCTCCTCACAGATGAAGACCCACATCCAACTCACGACTAATTCAACTTAATTTAAAGAGGCAACACACGGGAAACCAGGCAGAGTATTTCATGATGAACCAGAAAAAATAAATAAAAGAGTGCAGTGCTTCAGTAAATTTGCTCTCTCTATCCCGAGAGGATAGTTGGTGGTGAAATCCAGCCGTGCTTGTGCATGTGTAAACTGTTTGAAAACCAAACTAGTGCTGCGTTCTCACATCCACTCGCATCCAGCAAGGGGCTCTTTAAAAATTCATTAATTTACAACAAAAATAGATTAAAGGACCCAGTTGAGCAAAACTCAAAATTTGGCTCCTGAATAACATGAATGGTAAAACATCCCCCTAAAACCCACGGGGAGGAGTTAGCCTGGAGAAGCATCATTGCTGGCTTTATTCACCTTACAGTACCTTGAGAATAGCTTATTTTCAATCATTGCAAAAATAATGCATTCCTAATTGTCATTTTTAATTATGCTTTTCTCCAGATTTTGCCCGGCAAAAAATAAATAAACTGCAGTAGCTAATTACAATCTGTCCAAGGATATGCCATTCCCATGATGCTTTGCCAATGCCATTCTATTCAGCATTTGATATCTCAGCTACAAAGACTCAATGACAGCTGCTCCAGGCCCCCGAAAAACACTAAGAACTGCCGTTACAGTAATTGCTCTAGCCAGCAGTAAATGAGGTTCACTTAAGTACAATTATCCCTCTCTGATCTCACACATAAAGAGACCTTTTTAGCATGGAGAAGTGGGCTTACACAATGTGACTGCAAACAAGATTCAAATTGGAATCAGGGAGGCATTTCCACTAGATGAATAGCTTCATAGCTCATCTGCATTCTAGTAATGCCCTACTGTGATAATAAAGACTGAGCCAGTCTTTTTACCAACAACACCAAGACAGCAAAACTTCACACTGGATACGAGCAACAGAAATCCTCCATGTATTGTTCCCAGTAAGTCAAATATGGAATTATTGTTCTCTTACAATAAATGTATGTTTGTGTAGAACAACAAGGTATGATTAAAAAAAAACAACAACCTTCTACTCCACAGTAGAAACCAAATTAAGCCACTTTAGATTCAGACCAAATATGAATAATTTTGAGCAATCCTAAACAGAGGCTTTTGACCTGCCGCATTAGAGGCGCTTATGAATACAAAGCCATCTGCCAATTGCATAATACAAAAGGGTTTTCTGCCTCAGGGCTGAGATGTGACCCACTAATAGAGGTTGGAGCAGAGGGTACCTGTTGGGTTTTGTCCAACTACATGGGGTTGTAATGGAGGGCAGTGATGTGACTGCAGGCTCAAATATCACCAAGTGTCTGATAACTGCAACACATGGATAGTCATTTGAATAATCACTTCAACAAGGGGTAAAAACAGAAAAGGTTCTCTGTAAAATCGGGTACGCAACAACTTAGCAACGGAAGTAAAAAATTAGGAGGTATTCAAAAAAAAATAACAAAAAAAACTGTCTTAAATATAGCTAAATTTGGTTAAGATATGACATTATTTTAAATGTAATTGGTTCATATTGTAAACCTATTGAGTCTACTTATACGGACAAATATTTTGCTCTTAGAAAGTTATTAACATGCGTACACATACACATTCAAAGCTTATGATCTTAAATAAATTGGTGATCCATTAGGCAGGAAACATTCAAAAAGAAGTCTGAAATTCCACTCCACTACTCCATCCTTTCATCCATGAATTGCAGCCATTAAAAAAAAAACTTTAATGTGCTAAAACTCATTGGCTTCTTATTTAAGTGTTGTGCTATCATTATACCGAAACAAATCATGAATGCAGGAGGCTTCATCCTGCTTTAACAGGGATCACATCTTTTACTTTTGCCATACTATATTTTCATGTTTACAGCTTCGTCACACGACTGACACAAAATTAAAAATTGTTCCGCGTGTTTTTACAAACAACATTTAATTGAAAGATTACCACAAGCTAAGCCAAGCATCAATGTCATATTACGAAACAATTCAGTAGTGTAATGAAGACGGAGGGCCACTACCCTAGTTTTGCTTACCTTCACAAACCTAAGAGCATCATGTGTCTTGCCATTGCATGCACAGATAGCCTGAATTCAGACAGCTCTGTGGGCCTGCTATTTAAAGGATGGGTGATTAAGAAGCAAACCAGGTCTGACCTTTGATTGTGGCTGCTGACTAATGCTGGGGGCATTTTGTTAGTTGAAGCATGAGGTTTGAGCTAGGTCAAAATGTTTAAAGCGATACACAACCCATTACTTATGAATACACTTTAGATGATAGGTCTAACGCTGTAATAATAAAACTAACCAATTTGTGTCGGAAATGTCTTGACATTTATATCAACTTTTAGCCTCAAATACAAGAAATGTGGGCATAGCCATTTTGGAGATTTCAGCCAATCAGCAATCACTAAGTATATTTTAATATACCTCACACAAACCCGACTATAGTTCCGGCACTTTCTGTTACCACCATGTTAGGCTGGCTGGGTGGCTTAAGGGCTAGACTCGAGGATTTTTCCTTCCGCTGATATGGGGCTCGAATCCCAGATCTGACTTTATTTTATTTTTTTAACATATTTAACACGGCAAATTCCACCTTTAAACATACATATAAGGGGGAAGACAAGAAACATTTTAGGGTATTTTCTGAGTTTGGGTTAGGGATAGGTTTAGGGCTAAAATAAAACTGACGGAACTATAGCTAGAAGTAAGTGCTGGAACTATAGTCAGGATTGTCTGAGGTCTGGACCAATAGCGACAGCCTTTAATAGATCCAGTCACACAGAAAGTCTATAGACGGAGAGCATTTCAATTTGACGTTTTAGCGCTTAAATTACGCGTCATCCAGTTCCTTGGACGTTATTCCTCAATAGAACAAGAAAATTTATTTTGACAGTGCACTTAGCGCAGGAAATTAATGTGGGCAAGGAAGTGAGAATACAGCACTTCCTTAGGTAATCCCTTTGTCAACGTCCACAAGCGTGTGATTAAAGTGATTTTTATTGCATATGTAGCTTGAGTACGACATGTTTTTTTTTTTAGTCATAAAATCAATCTGTTTACTTTTTGGAGAAGGCAAGAACATGGTGTGATTGAACCCCGTTGTCAGGAAATCATACAAATCGCAAAAAACATAAATCATACCCACAGTAGCAGCAGAGCTCAGTCATTCATTGTGTAGTTATCGTGTCTCCGTTCCTCCGTGTATGTATGTATGTGCCATGTGAAAGGATTGCCTTGATGGCATCGATAGTCAATTTTAAGTACAACTGCACAGGCAAAGCTACAACAGCTACATGGTTGAAAGTCGCCAACCTTTTGCAGCATCATTGCAGAAGCAAACCTGCACAGGCTGGAAACCTGACCTGCAACCACCGACTGTGCAATCTCAGGGCATTCCACGACAGCAGCGTGGAAATTCGCCAGAAAGCGTGTCTTTGCACTTGTTGATTGTGCAGACATGCTGTCTTGCATATGCAGGGATCATCGTTTGTGGTGCGGGAATGTGTTGGCCAGACGAGAAAACACGCTGCAACAGCTGAAAGTCAAATGCCTTTAGAGCCAAGTGACACAAGACTCAAACACACACAGACAGTCACACTGAGCTGGAAACATGCTCACATACCAAACAGCTAGCTAGCGATAGCTGTTAGAGCGGCTTTGGGAAAGATAGGTCATTAAATCCTGCCACAGCGTAGAAAACACATACTCTCTCACACACACACACGCACTGCTAAAGTTAGCTTTTGACTAGCTAGCTGTCAAAGTTGCCCTGTCAGTTGTCACCGGCTGCACGTCGCTGCTAGCAGGCTAACACAGCGACTGTCAACTTGGAGAGTTGCAGCAACGCGGCCGCTGGAAAGACTTCTCGCTAAAGGAGCTGACATTTAATATTAAAAAACACACACAATGTGTCCCCGGCAGACACAGCTCTTTTGACGGCCTGTGCACCGTGCCACAACCCAGACAACTTCAGAGGGTCTCACTTCCCCGTTAAAGCCGTCCATTTCGTGGGCCCGAGTTGAACTTCCATGCCCGCGTAGCTCACTTACTCTGGGTGAAAGCTGCGGTGTGACGGCGGCGCTCCGGTAATCCTCTCGGTACTTTCACAGAAACTCTTCCCGTTACGTTCTCTGTCTTACTCTTCAAATAGCCAGTCCAATGGCGCATGAATGTCCTATGTGCTTGTCAAAATCGCTCCCGTACCAAAAAAAAAACCGTGGTCGTGGAGCTCCGCCGGCGTGTCTACGGTACCGTGGTGTCCCTCTGCCTTTCTCCGCCCTCTACCGTTCGTCTTCCCCAACATCCGGGACTCGTAGTCCGCCCTCCCTGCGCGACTCAGTGTCCGGAACTACTTTCAAAGAGACACACATGTAGGGTCTCTGTCTGTGTCTCGAAGTTCTGCTCTCCGCCGCAGAAAGTAGAGCTTTGTCAAACGCCAGGAGGTGAATCACCGCCCACACTAAAAGAAAGCAGATTCAACAGAAGTGCATCATTGAAAGGGAATTCCAATAAAAGTTTCACAAATTACCTCCTAATGGTTATACACGTTTAATTAGATTTTATTTATTTATTTAAATATGCACAATACTTGTATCTTCAGTGTCTGACATTTTCTACTAGATCACCATCCAATGAAAAGGACGTTTGTTGCCCTAAATTCAAATAATTACAAAATCACTTTTTATATTTTTGTAGTAGTAATTATATTCGTACCATAATCTTCATTTAAAGATTATTTTCATTCAAAAGGAAAAATGTTGCTTTTAACCTTTTCCTGTGTCTGAGGGAGAGAGAGAGAGAGAGAGAGAGAGAGAGAGAGAGAGAGAGAGAGAGAGAGAGAACACCAAGCACATTATCAATAATATAATAGTGTTAAAGTTGAATATTGTGTAATGAAAACATACATTCTAACACTTGTTTTGGTTTCTCAAAGTCAAATAAATTTACTGTTTTAGTGCTAATATGTGTCCTTGATGGAATAATAAAGTATATTTCTAACTGAATTGTGTTAAATATTAATGTAGATTGACATCTCTTGCCACTGTGCAGAGAAGTATGAAAAAGTGTTGCAGGACAGTGTGACAGCAGTAGTGAAGTGTGCTGTGTGAGGGACAGACTGTCAAGCAGGAGTCCCCATGGATAATTGTGTTTGCAGATGATACTGTCAGCTATGGTGGATGAGAACCTAAAGGGGCAGTGGAGGAATCTTAGTAGGCAGGAATTTATACATTAAAGAGTGAATAGTGCACAAAAGTAAAGACAAAGAAAGTGCTGGGAGATGAAAAATGATGAATGGATGACTCATTTACAAGATGATTTTGCTGTATGGTGGTTATTGTCACCTCAAAGGGAAAAAAAAACATTCAGTTTAATGTAATATTAGGATTTGTATCGAGATCAAATGCAAACATACAGTTTATATTTAGTATCACCAACAAGATGCTGTTAATTCGGCTAGTTACTGTGTTTACTAAGAATATACTAGTTAAATACATTAAAATCATTTTCCTTTACTCATGCCCATGAGAAGTAACTTTGACAATGCAACATTGCCTCTTGTTGGTCAATCCTGACAACTGCAGCTCCAGGTCTGTAAAATGTAAGGAAAATTATTCTAATTAGTTCATTAATTAAATATTTAAGCAGTGAGTGATCGTCCCACCCTAAATCTACTTGCCTGCAATCACAGTTTAAAATCACCAGAAAATTAGGGAAGCAATCTTCATACAGTATATATAAAAAAACTAACTAAAATATTAAGGATATTCTCCACATTTTCACCTAAACAACTAAAAAGGTTGTGTAGCCAGAGTTTTTAACTCCATACAGCAGACACATTGGTATTTTTTTTTTTAAATGAATTTTTGTTTGCATGTTTTAGGTGGATAATGATACACGTATGTATAAAAATAATGTAAGAAAGTAGTTTTGACAGAAAATCTAATTGTGTCCTGAAGGTTTTTAATATTTCTCCGACATCAAAATGTAACCGTCCCCTGCTTCAAAAACGCCTTGATGTGACTATTATTTTCCTTTTTCTTTCAATTCTGTTTGTCAAAGCATGGAGACATTAACATGAATTGCAGTCATTTAGGACTAGAAATAGTTTTTTTTTTTTTTGTTTTTTTTTAATCAAGCAGAAGCGATAAAGATCCTGAGCTCCCATTATATGCAGGTTGTTCTGTAAGTCTGGGGACCAGTCTATATAAAATAACCTACAAATATAACAATGAATCAGATACTGTTGGTTTTTCTGATAAAAGAGTGTTTTCTTGATGCCTGTCATACCACCTACTGCCACTGGTGGCGCTGAAGTCTCTGGTGTTCACAAAAAACCACAGAGAGATTCCAGGAAGTGAAGCATTCGTTTGTTTCTCTTTGGGATTTTCAACCTTTTGGACGCGCCAAACAAGGCTGACGTGACACGTTAGTGTGAGTAAAACATGTGTTTTTTGTTGACATTCATGTTTAGTATTGTTTCACATTCAGCAGGGAGAGCAGGACACGCCAACAATCTCGTTTTCTTGAGGAAAGTGTAGAAGTCAGCTCCTCTGCCCTGTTTTAGGTGGTCTGTGTACAGCTGAGTTTGTCTCACAAACTCTGACCTCATTTCAAAGTCTCTTCCTCTGAAGTTTATTGACACTATTGTTGTTTTTCAGCCTCACAGTTCAACGTCAAATCATTGATGGAATAAGACTGTCATGAGAAGAATATTGTTTTACTTTTCATTTAAAAAAAGAAAGTGAAAGCTTGTTTAAACGGAGCTGCCTTTTTTTTAGAGTACTTACCATATATAGAAGTACAGAAACAATAGAGGATTGTCAGTTATCTGATGAGTTCATGTTATTGATCAAATAGTGTTGTGTAGTCTATGTATTTCAATCAGAAGGTTTAGGAATGTGTTTTTCAACCTCGAGGTCGCCTAAAATGTCTAGTAATTGTAAAAAAAAAACAAAAAAAACAATCATTTTATATTGAATTATTATTTACCACACACAATCTCACACTTTTTTAAAATATGAATTATAGTTCAAATGCAATTTTGTAAAAATAAATAAATATCTGAGCTAACTGTAAAGAAAAAATGTCACTGGGTCGCCAGAAATTTGAGAATGTAAAAATGGGGTTACGACCCAAAAAGTTGTTGGAAACAACTGGTTTAGGACCTGCTAAAGATTCTCAGATCAATGATTCTTTAAGTGAATGAATAGGAAAAAAGTTTTTTTTTTTTTTTTTAAAACATTTTATCGCAACAAAAACAAAAATCCAGCAACAAACATCAGCGTGGGGCAACAACTTTGAATGTAATGCAAACTAGGTAATTTATAAAAAATAAGCTCCTAATTTAAAGTCCGTGTAAAGCAGAAATACATTTGTTGTTTGTCTCATCACATAACCTTGTATAATTGACCACTGAGCCAAATTTGAAAGATGAAAAAAATCATTAAGTATATAAAATTAGGTCTCAAAATCATGGAAAAACAAGCACTTCTCTCTGCTCTGAGATGCTGGGGGCGTGTCAGTTAGAGGCCCTGGAACCACGCCCACAGACACGTTTGATTCTCAGGAGTCCGAATATGGAGTTTGTTTTCGGGGAGGGGCCAAATAGCTCTCGCTGGAGTTTGTTTGCTTCAGCAGCAGAGTCAGGTTTATGCTAATGAGGGCTCCGTTACGTAACGCGGCCCTAATTTCTGACCCAGCCATTAAATCCTGAACAAAGAAATTGGAAACAGTTTTTGAAGCCCAGCTCTACAATTGAATTATAAATGGTTGAATGGCTTAATACATGTTTTAAGGAATACGTTGATAATCTATTTAATGTTTAGACGAAAATGTCAGAATTTGCTTTACACGGTCTTTTATAATGTTTTATCTTCATATCAATTTTTCATATCCAAGAAAATATTATATTATTTACCTCTCCTTTACCATCCAGTGGATGTTTGTGGATTTCCTGCTCAGAGAGTTTTTTTGAGTCTTCTGTGTTAAAGTTTTTCTTTTCTCTGGCTCCAGGTGATGGCTGACCCTACAGTGTCCTCTATTGATGGGAAGTTGGCTGAGGAATTCTCCATTCCCACTCATGTTGAAGAGGTGAAACAGAAGATGGCTGCATTTGCTACCCAGCATGCATCAGCAGGTCGCAGAGTCGTCCTCATCACATCTGGAGGCACCAAGGTACCCCTGGAGTCAAGAACCGTCCGGTTTCTGGACAACTTCAGCAGCGGCAGACGAGGATCCACCTCTGCAGAGTATTTTATAGACTCTGGTTATGCAGTTATTTTCCTGCACAGGCATCGCTCCCTCTACCCCTACACTAGAATGTTCTCTACCATCAACATGTTGGATGCACTGCAGCTCAAAGGTGGAGAAGAAGTGGTGGTTGACCAGCAGGTGCTCCCCGATATTGCAAAAGTGCTGAAGAAATACAGCGAGGTGAAAGAAAGTGGGCTTCTCCTTCCTGTTGAGTTCAACACTCTGTCTGAATATCTGCATATGTTGAAGGTGGCAGCACAGGCGCTCAGCACAATAGGTACCGTTTAACTACACAATGACATTTACAGGTAGAATATGTGGCTACAAACAGATGTTAAAATAATGATTTCTCCCTCAGGATCAAAGGCCATGTTTTATTTAGCTGCAGCTGTGTCTGATTTTTATATCCCAGCATCTGATATGCCTGAACATAAAATTCAGTCGTCCGATGGGCCGCTCCAGGTAAGTAGATTTCAGATTTTTGTAAATACTAATGAGCCCATTCAAACTATTTTGTTTCTAAATCTAACTTTTGTATTAATGTGAATCTTTAGAGCAGGGGTTTTCAACCTTAGGGTCAGGACCCCCTAGGGTTGCAATAACTGGGAGGGGGTTGCGAAATGCCTGAAAGAAGTTAGTCCAGTTTTATTTATTTTCCCCCTTTTTCTTCCAAAATAATTGCCATATTTTAACCTATTTTGCTCATTTTAATGCATTTTTGCTATTCCATCAAATTTCAATGTTTTTTCTGCACATTTCTTCCATTTACCATCAAGAAATGTTTGGAACTTATAACCCCTTTCCCCCCTATGTCGCATGTTGACCCATTATTGTCACCTTTAACCTCTTCACCAAATTTCATGCTTATTTTTTGCCAATGTAACCACATTCACGATTTGTCATGCCCATTATTTGCCAGTTTAAACTAAATGTTTCAATATTGACACTTTGAACCCTTGTTAATATACGTTTTTAAAATCCCATTTCACCACCTTTTCCACAAATTTTGGTCAGTTTTAACCCATTTTATTTCTGATTAAAACAAAGATTTACATCTTTTAAATGACGATATACTATGGCGCAAATAATGAACTTTCTGGATATCAGTGGATATTATTCAGATAAATACTGTAAATAAATGTGATAATCACAGATTCATAGAACATTTGATCATTTATGATGACTTTATGGATGGGCCCCAAAAAGCTCTCCCCTTTATAGATGGCCCTGTCTTCACCTGACTGTTATTGAATGTTAATGTTTGGGTTCAACCACCTTCAGGTACAGTGGCACATTTATTTTGGGGGTCACGGGCTGAAACGGTTGAGAACCCCTGCTTTAGAGTATCAAGAGACACTAATTTATAATAAATTATCAACTATAATATGGTCTGTAACTGTTGGCCATATTTACTGGTAAAATGAAATAGATATTAAAGTAAAGACATGCCTCTGTTTCAGCTTAGTATGAAGATGGTTCCTAAGATCCTGTCCCCGCTGGTCAAAGAGTGGGCCCCTCAGGCGTTTGTCGTGTCCTTTAAGCTGGAGACCGATGCATCCATCCTCCTGGAAAAGGCTCGCAGAGCTCTGGACACCTACAGGCACCAAGCAGTGGTGGCCAATCTACTAGAGACACGACAGACATCCGTACTGGTGGTGACTCTGAACACTCAGGCTGAGCTGCTTCTCACCGAGGACGAAGTGAAGAAACAAGTGGAGATTGAGGAGAAGATTGTCAGCAACCTGACTGCAGCACACCATGTATTCATCACCCAACAAGCTGGTTGATGGACGTGGGAAGCAGCATCAAGAGATATATTTGCCATTTATGTGTGGATCCTAGACCCAAGTTATATTATACCTGCCTTCTGGTGACTGGATGATCACTGTTGAGTCTACATAACATCTCTTTATAAACATTTATTGGGTTACAAGATTGATGTCTGTTATATTTTACTCATTAGCCTATTGTAAGTGGTTGTGTTGTCCAACTTTTGCATTGGCTTAAGAATAAACAAATATATATATAAAAATCACTTGACTGATGGTCTCAGTAAAGTCTGAAAATATCTTTCGAAATTAACTGAAACAGTAGGAGCTTCAGGTATCAACTGGAAAAAAATGCATGGGTAATGGAAAACCCAACAGCTGAGCTGATTCTCACCTAGGCAGGTGTGGAGAATGTGTTGTGGATTAAGATTGTTCAACACATCCCAATAACCTGCTTGATGAGATATATAGAGTGTTTTAAGATGCTGTTGTGTTCTTTTTGCCCTTCTAGAATCCTGGAGTTCTGAGTCTATATAACCTTTTAACACTTGCTTGTCTGTATTCTTCTTAAAAAGGCCCACAACACATTTTCAGGCTTTCTGTGATATGTTTATTTACCATCCTAAGCTTAAAATAAACCATTGGGGGAAAAGTTGCACTACTGCACTCTGGATTATTTAAGTTTGACACTTTTCTTCACACCAGCACGAATACCAGACAGCTCTCCACTGTAACGCGTCTCCTCTCTTCGGACCTCACGGACCTGTTGAGGAACATTAACAGGTTTAATACTGACTGATTAACTTAGCTGGGTTCAAAGACATTTCTAAAAAGCTTTCAGACAGTAAGTCTTTAACCATGTGCATTTCTACATTGATTACAAACCTGTCCCTTTCTGCGGATAACGGCCCGTTTGAACTTGTGTCGGTGCTTGACTCGAGGATTACGATCAATCTTCTTCCTCTTTGGTGTGAGCCCCTTGTTCTTTGCCATCTGTAGAAATGTATCACAAGGGAAAAATAATTTTTATAACATCACATGGTAAAAATCCTAAAAACTGGCAAGGAGGGGTGAATGCACATGGATTAATGCATCATGTCCCACAGACCATTCAGACCTCTAAGCTCATCTGTATTTGCTTTATCCTGTGTCTTCTTTACAGTCCACATCTCTAAGCATAATCTTTCCAAATGTTTAAAAACCAGATACATTTTAAGACTATTATTCTTTGATCCACAACCTCTAGTTTCAAGCTTCCAATGGGACCAAACCTCCCTTATGCTTTTTAAACCATTACTTTTCTTTGTTACTCATTATTACTAGGTTAAAAACAAGGCAGCTCTAAAATCTGCAGAACAGCATCCCTCCAGAATCAGAGGCGACACTTTGTTGTAATGTTGCACCAATGGTCCATTTTCTTTCATTGACAAACTAAATAGTGATAAATATCAATATAACGAGAAGAAACAGTCAAATAACTCTGAAAAGGGATTTTAAAAATAACCTCAAAAGATTCAAACAAAGTTTTTCCAGGTATTACCTTTTTTCTTTTTGGCATTGTTAAAGATCTTTCTCTTTTGCTTTAATTATGGAAACTTGTTTGTCACTTCGAGTTATTTCACACTTTATTTATTTGATTCTGTAAACTGTTTTGTTTGGGTGGTGTCCTCAAATGATCTGATTAAAAAATGTGACCATGTTTCACTTATTGGGGATCCTGGTACGGTTCAATAACAGTGACTGCAAACAGAACCAATGTCAGCACCTGGTAAGTGATTCCTCTCTTGCCATCTGGATCCAGCTCTTCCTCATCTTCTTTTTCCTCAAACCTGTAACAGTTTAGGGATTTATTACAAACTCTGCCTGATTCTCAACTAGTATTATTAGGAAGACACAGATCATTACATACTCTTCATTGCCGGTGTCGTTACTCTTCCTCTTTAGTTTGATCCTTTCTTCCACCTTTCTGTAGTAACGCAGAGCTGCTTCCTCGTCCAGATCAGAGTCTGAGTCGTTCTCCACTTCAGCTGTAACTTCTTTGTCATCCTGCATGATTGTAAACGTCAGTTACAAAGTCAAACAATAATTCTTGTTTTTCCATTTCATCCAAGTACCTCATTGTTTTCCCGAGAGACTTTAGTCTTCTTGCCCTTTACAGGTTTACTGGTGGTTTCTTCTCCGGCTAAAAGTAAACGATACTGGGAAGCAAGCCGAGCATCGACTGCACCAAGTTCATTGATGAGCTGCAGAATATTTGATTTAAAAACAGGTGATAATTACATCCCCTTGTCTCATCACTGGTACTGTGATAGTGCTGGTCTAATACAATATATACAACTGGTTGGATGTATGGACTTACGTTTCTGTAGGTGAGCAGCCTCTCGATCACAGGGTGATTGTGAACTGGGATCCGTTTTGCTTTCAGGACCAAATAAAAACTGATGTTTGTGCAGTAACTGTGGCAGGAAAAAGACATTTTTCAACCCACGCTCCAACACCAGAGTTCCCACACTTTTTTCACAATGATTTTTCAAAACTTTTCATAGATATTTTCCCACAATTCCATGACTTAGTTCTGAAGCGCTTAAGATCTTTTTTTGCGTATGCATTCCCTGGTTTTTAGCTGAGGTGACCTTACCTACGCACAGTTTTATAAATGAGGCGGAGAGTACATTTGTGTGAATTTGTAAAATCTTGTGATTCCCGCTAAATGATGCTGCTAGTATGCAGCACTTTCACTTTGAGATAACACTTTGCATCTTTGGGGTTTAACATATTTTGAAAATTCAAATAAAATAGGCTATATTTCCAATACTTTTTCAAAACAGTTAAAATATTCCATGAATTTTCAAGACTAGAAAATTGTTTTTTCAAATTCCATAACTTTTCCAGATATTTCATGACCATGGGGACCCTGTGACACATGTATGCAAAAAACACATTCTACTTCAATACTCACTTGAGATATAATTGCTGTTTGGTCCTGAGGTAGTCAGCCCCCTTTGGAAAAATAAAATGAGTCACAGTTGGATTAAACATCAGATACATTGAAACATTTAATACGAGCAGTAACAGTTATTAGTCAGCCAATTATCATCAATGAAATCAGAATCAGAAATGTTTTTAATGGCCATGTACAGTTTTAAGGACAGTACAAGCAATTTGTCTTGGTAGTTGGTGCACAAAATAAACAAAAAAACAAAGAACAACCCAGCAACAATAATAATAATAATAATAATAATGATAAATATAAAGGATGAGGGATAAATAAATAAAGGATAGATAAAAAATATATAAATGCTGCGGATACGCAAACCTTCTTACATTATTAGCAGGTCTCAGTCATCTAAACATGCATTGGCAGTTCTGCATTAAGTTCACCTGATCACTTGATTGCATTTAACAATTAGCTTTATAAAAAAAAAAAAAAAAAATCAACATTATAAGCCTGCAGCTCCTAAATGTGATTGAGGTATTACAGAATGTATCAGATGAAGTGGGAGAAAGCTGCTGAAAAGCCTGAAAACTTAAGTTGCAACAAGTTTTAGACATAGTAAATATTTACTTATGGGATAAAATGATGAGCCTGTCGTTGCTTACCTTTCCTGCTGGAATCTTTCCATCTTTAACCATTTGTACGAGGGGCTGCACCTCATCTTTTAGCTCAGTGAGCTGCAGACACACATTCAATAGTAAAAACATTGATCTACAATGATGAAAATTAATCAATTATCATATATTTTAATACTTATTAAGTACTGTTTTTTTCAATGTCATCATTGTTAAAAAAAATAAATAAAAATAAATAAATAAAATGAGGATCAACCAGTATAGCTTGTTGTCGGAGATCATTACCTGTACTGGGTAAAGCTGACCAAAAACAATCTTAACTCAGTAAGGCAAGGGTTTTATACTGTAGTTATTTTACAATTGATTAGTTCTCTGTATCAAAAGGTACTTAAAGGGGCCATATGTAGAATTTGCAAGCAATTTCTGCCACCACTAGGTGGCATATTAGTTGTGACAGATTTTTGGTTTTGTTTTTTAAATAGGATAAAAACCTATTTTTTGTTATTGCAAGTTTGCATTTATTGTGATTATCATTAAAAATATAAAAAAACAATAGTGTTTGTGTGTGATCTTTATTCTATTGATGTAAATCTAAACAGCAAAAACAGTCGAAAAGAAAAGGACATCAATTTGTTTAGCGCGTATGCTTGAAATGATCTACCTACCGGCGTATATTTCACCAAAAAGACTACTACAAGCTAAAAATATGGACTTGTACACAGCGGTGATGCTAGTGAACATCACATCAAACTGTATAAAGAAACTGAGCACAGAAAAAGGCTTTGACGCCCGAGATGGCCTAGTTCAGGTACAGCTTTGCTGTAAATAGGCTTATGCTCACCCAACAGGTGGAGAAAAGGTACTACAGGTTGGCTGGGATGGCAATATTTATTAATGTATAAACAACTATATAATATTAAAAAAAACAAATCACATATGGCATGACAGCTCATGTTTCCTAACACTTGAATTTTGACTTTGGGTATTTCAGACATATTTAAAAGTTGAAAATTTAAAGCACAGATTTAAAGAGGCTGATCTAAATCGATTGAGGAAAGTCAGTAGCGTTCACGTCAAACGTGGCTCCTCCCAGCAGCTGAGCAGATATTGATACAATAAAACTTTACTTGTATTTCCCTAATATTTACTACTTCAGTAATTATGGAGAATGCTCATATTTTTCTCTGCGACTAAAGGTGTTTTCAACCCTTTGATAGTAAATCTATATAATTTGTCCTTATGCTTTCATTGGGGCTCTTTTTATTTTTGTTTTACTCATATTTAATTTAGACTAGTGTCAATGTCAAGTATCACATTGGCCTGAACAATTGTTCATTTGTAATATTGATCCAATAGACTAAATGATTTTTTTCCTTAGGTGCTAAAAAGCATGTAATTAAACACACGTCTGCTCTAAAGTATAAACAACAGAATGTCTCACTTTGGCTTTGAAGTCCTGAATGAGGTCGAGCAGCTCTGGTGACTCCTTTCTTAAAAGCTTCATTTTCTCTTTTCGGGACATTTGCTTCAGGTCTTTAACGATATGGTCCTTTTCTTCTGTGGTTTTACTCTCATCCTCCACAGCAAATTCCTGCATCCGGTCAAACAACAAAGCAGAAAAACCTTTTATTATTTAAAAATACATCACCAAACATTACCAGCAGACCAACTGGAGAGCTCAGCACTGATAAAGTACCTCAAATAAGTTTAGGTCATAGTCTTCCTCGCTGAGATTTGCTGCCAAACGTTTCTGGATTTTGATGGCTTCTTCCTCTTCCTCTTGTTCCTCAGTCTCCAAGTCTTCCTGTGATTTCCCTTCTATGATCATTCAGACACAGTAAATCCACATCCATCCCCTCAGTGCCACAGATGGAAATGAACATCACTTACTGGCGAGTCCATAATCTGAGTCGTAAAACATTTTCTTCCTTGTGCCCCACGCCATTTCATTAGGAAGCTCTAAATAAAAATAAATAAATAAATAAATAAAACAAAAATCAACATTTTGGTGGCCCAACAACAAAATAAAAACCAAAGCGCGTTATCTTTACCATCCATGTTTTTCCCTTCTAGGTCACTCTCCATGTCGGTCCCTTCTTCTTCTTCCTCATCATCATCATCATCGTCGTCCTCCTCCGATGACTCTGAATCATCAAGGGCCATCACCTCCTCCTGGAAGATTTATGAATGTTCTGATTTGTTCTTTGATTTCGCTCCTAATTCAAATTAATAAAAACACTGTATGAACCTCATCATCTATTTCCTCCTGATCGCTTTCCATCTGTACTCCGTGGGCCAGGAGCTTCTGCAACAGCCGAGCAACATCAACATTAAACATAAAGCATTAACAAACACACAGCAGAACTCTTTAAGTTGAAAAAAGCCATTTGTTGTATTCTACATTTACAGTGCATCCGGAAAGTATTCACTGAGCTTCACTTTTTCCACATTTTGCTGTTCAGAGGCAACTTTTAGTTGAGTTTAATACAGGGCTGGGCACCTTTTCCCACCACAGTTTTTTCGCGTTCCATCCTTGTGGGTTATTGTAGCACGATGTGAGCCAGCCCCCTCTTTGTTTACATTTGTTTACTCTTTGACTAGGCTATGTGTGTGCCACAGGCATGTTTAATTTTTTTATTTACATTATGCTGAGATGCTAAGTAAAAAGGTAATTATTTTTTTATTTTGTAATGTTATAGAATATATAGTTATCTGATTTATTAATCAGAAAATTTAAGCTACTGTGAAGTTGCTGTTCCACTTTTTCTTAAACCTGGGTTAAAGTTTGAAACTGTTGAATGACAGAACCTCATTTACTTTTTATTTAGGAATTTTTCTATGCATTTTAACTCTTGAGGACAATCACAGCAATAAAGTTGCACTTTTGACAATATATCTGATGTCGGCAGTCATTTTTAAGTGCATTGAAAAAAAAAAATCAAAAATTTAATCGAAACTCGAGTTTTTTTGTAGGGAAAATCGCCCAGCTCTAGTTTAATATAAAGTGCGCCAAAGGATATTTACCAAAGCAACTTTTGTACATGAAATAAATTACATTTGAACTATATTCTACCCAAAACAAATATTAGAGACAGTTGCATTAGAAATAAATTGGCTGTAATTTTTTCCCAGATTTATGCAAATTCATGCCAGGAGTCAGAATGGATGATATGACGGCTCGTGCTTCACTTTTCCCACATTTTGTTATTTTACAGCCTTCTTCCAGATCGTATTAATTTAATCTCTTTCCTCAAAACTCTACACAAAATATCCCATGTCAATGTGAAAGTCTATTTTGTTAGATTTCAAAATGTGGAAGAATTGAAGTGCTGTGAATACTTTCCAGATGCACTGTATATACACATCATCCAAAGCATGTGTCCAAATCAAGGCCCGTGGACCAAATATGAGCCGTCATAGCGTCCAATCTGACTCCTGGCAGATGCAACTGTCTATTATTTGATTAGGGCAGAATATTATTAGTTTTTTGTTTGTTTCTCATACAAGAATTGCTTGGATAATTGCTTGGTTAACTGTAACTGAACTAAAAGTGGCCTCTGAACAGAAATGAGTTTAAACCCTGTGATCAGAAAGTTTCCGAACATAAGACAATATTTAAAAACAATAACAGTTGAACTTACTGCGATCTTCTCGTCGTGAAACTCATCAATGTTGTCCTTTGTGTACTGAGATGATTTCTGAAAATAATAATAATAATTGAACATCTTGAAGAAAATCCAAAACCTAGACATTGATACAGAAATTCAAAGATGCAGAACTCACTTTGTCAGGAACAGGCATGTTCTTGTAGGCCTCAGGGTCATTTTCATCATACTGTGTGGTCTTCTTTAGCTTCGGCAATGGTTTCATCCTTGATAGTGTAAGAAAAAGACAACATTTATACACAGTAATAATAATCACATAATCACATTAGAAGGCCTGGACAATATATTGAGATTCAAGATGTATCAAACTTTCTATTTAGGAAGTGTCTCCTAGTACGTAATACATATCCATATACCGGCATTCTATCCGTACAAAAGATGATGTTACCGGAAGTCACGTGACCATTCCGTACGGTTAGGGTTAGTACGTCTGTAACGTAGTTAAGGTTAGGGTTAGTTAGTCTGTAATGTAGTTAAGGTTAGGGTCAGTTAGTCCTGTAATGTAGTTAAGGTTAGGGTCAGTTAGTCTGTAACGTAGTTAAGGTTAGGGGTTAGTTAGTCTGTAATGGAGTTAAGGTTAGGGTTAGTTAGTCTGTAACGTAGTTAAGGTTAGGGTTAGTTAGTCTGTAACGTAGTTAAGGTAGGGTTAGTTAGTCTGTAATGGGAGTTAAGGTTAGGGTTAGTTAGTCTGTAATGGAGTTAAGGTTAGGGTTAGTTAGTCTGTAATGTAGTTAAGGTTAGGGTTAGTTAGTCTGTAATGTAGTTAAGGTTAGGGTTAGTTAGTCTGTAATGGAGTTAAGGTTAGGGTTAGTTAGTCTGTAACGTAGTTAAGGTTAGGGTTAGTTAGTCTGTAATGTAGTTAAGGTTAGGGTTAGTTAGTCTGTAATGGAGTTAATGTTAGGGTTAGTTAGTCTGTAATGGAGTTAAGGTTAGGGGTTAGTTAGTCCTGTAATGTGGTTAGGGTTAGTTAGTCTGTAATGTAGTTAAGGTTAGGGTTAGTTAGTCTGTAATGGAGTTAAGGTTAGGGTTAGTTAGTCTGTAATGTAGTTAAGGTTAGGGTTAGTTAGTCTGTAATGTAGTTAAGGTTAGGGTTAGTTAGTCTGTAATGGAGTTAAGGTTAGGGTTAGTTAGTCTGTAATGTAGTTAAGGTTAGGGTTAGTTAGTCTGTAACGTGGTTAGGGTTAGTTAGTCTGTAATGTAGTTAAGGTTAGGGTTAGTTAGTCTGTAATGTAGTTAATGTTAGGGTTAGTTAGTCTGTAATGTAGTTAAGGTTAGGGTTAGTTAGTCTGTAACGTGGTTAGGGTTAGTTAATCCGTACGTAGGGTTAGGGTTAGTTAATCCGTAACGTAGGTTAGGGTTAGTTAGTCCGTAAAGTTAGGGGTTAGGTTAGTCCATAACGTAGGTTAGGGTTAGTTAGTCTGTAACGTAGGACAAAGTTAGGGTTCGTTAGTCCGTAACGTAGGTTAGGGTTAGTTAGTCCGTAATGTGGGTTAGGGTTAGTTAGTCTGCAACGTAGATAAGGTTAGGGTTAGTTAGTCCGCAACGTAGTTAAGGTTAGAGTTAGTTAGTCCGTAACGTGGTTAGGGTTAGTTAGTCCATAACGTACTAAAGGTTCGGGTTAATTAGTCCGTAACGTGGTTAGGGTTAGTTAGTCCATAACGTAGGTTAGGGTTAGTTAGTCCGTAAAGTAGTTGAAGTACTAATACAAACGTACACCTATAACAAGACCTAAACTGCCCAATGAGGGGTGTTGTGTACAGGTAGAATGCAGGTAGATCGATACGTGTTACGTATTGACAGCCACTGCCTTCTATTAGGTGATATAGAAATTACAATACTAATACAAAACCAAGCCACATTACAGAACTCACTCACACATGCTGTCCCTTGAAGAAAAGCCAAAATTGGCACATATTGTGCAGCTGTTTGTTAATAAATGTGTCTGTGTTGCAATTTTGTATCAGCAAATTTAACCCAGAATAGCTGTTCTGGTAAAAACTTTAGCGAGTTAAAAAATATTGAGATTCATATCGTTACTCGCCATTTGGGGAAAAAATATCGAAATATGAATTTTGGTCCAAATCAACCAGCCCTTACTCCACAGATAACACTACTGTTGTATTTATGTAGTGGACAGCTTTCTTACCAATAGTTTGAGTCTAGATGATGACAATGAATATAAATATGTTTTTTTTCCCACACAATGGTAATACACAATGTTGTACAAGTATTGTATAAGTATATATTGTAATGTAATCTTGTCCAACATAAGATACACTTCTCTGTTTTCATTTAAAATCCAAGCAAGGAGTTGTGAGAAATGTAAAGAGTAAACACACGTTTACTGAAGACAAATGACTTGAATATAGAATAAGAACACAGCGCGTCTTTGTACAGGCAAAACATAAACGTTATACAAACTCACCGTTTGGCTCTGACCATGACAGCAACGACTCAGACTGCTACACACAACAATAATAATGTGTGTAACACGTTTCACAGCAGCAGTACAAACACACACAAACTAAAACACAAACAGTCAACACTTCCGCTACCGACACAGTCGAGCACGTGTTTCCGCCTTCAGCCTCGTTTTACTAAAAGGAAGCACGAGCTGCAGAACAGCGCCTCCTGCTTGAGCGGAGGCGTTTGCCTCTGTCTGTCGACATAGACATTATAATACGTATTTAATGTCTATGTCCTGTCAATAGCAGGGGTGTCAAACTAATTTTAGTTTAGGGGCCAATACAGACCAGTTTGGATTCAACTGGGCCACATATTTTAGCAGGAAAAAAAGCAAATTCAACAAAAATGTGGCCTAGTTTTGCACTTCCTATACCCCAGGTATAGGAAACTGACAATATCTGAGCATTAAGTGAAGTTGCACTTATACTCACTAACAATTCCTCGATATTATGAACAATTGTTGTTTAATTTAGTAGAATAATTTGAAGAAATTTGCAGGATTTTGAAAAATATAGAGTTTTTTTTTTTTTTTTTTAATAAATTTGAGATTAAAAATGAATGCCATCATGTGTAAAAGAATGGGAAATTGGTCACATTTATGCAATAAAATAAATGTATTCATTTAATTGTAATGATACAAAAAAAAAAAAAAAAAAAAAAAAATAATAATAATAATAATAATAATAATAATAATAATAATAATATTTGTAAAGTTGTATTAATGTGTATTTAGAAGGGCTGATATACACTACTGGTCAAAAGTTTTAAAACACCCTAATTTTTCCAGTTATATATTGCAATTCAAGTTGTGCAAGTCCAATGAATAGCTTAAAATGGTACAAAGGTAAGTACTGAACAGCCAGAGGTTTTTAAAAAAAAAATGGTTTGGTTACACAAAACTGAAAAATAATGTACATTTCAGAATAATACAAATAGGCCTTTTTCAGGGAACACAAAGTGTGTTAACAATTTAAAGCTGTTCTGCAGCAATGAAGGTTGAATCAGCCTTGAAAGCTGGTGCTAATAATTCCTAAAGGTGTTCCAACTTCTCTTGGTTACTCCAACCCCCTCTGTCTGCATAAAAGCAGAGTGTTGGAACACACTGTGGTACCAGACCTCATGAGCATCAGGTGAACAGTGTTTGTTTCATTGATTCTATCATTTCTTTTTCAACTCAAATTGCTCATTTGTTTCTGTGCTTTCATGTCAGAGTGCAATGACACAATAAACTGAATAATTTGAAGGGAAAAAGTGTGGTGTTTCTAAAACTTTTGATTATTTTGTAATTTAGATAATGATGCAATGTTTTTTCTCTCATTTTTACTTTCTCCTACAGGACCAATTGGATGCTCTACATTTGGCCCCCGGGCCTTGACTTTGACATGTGATCTAAAGCATATTTTTATAGGTATGTTTAATATATATTCACAATTATTGTGTTTACCTTTAATCTAGTATGGTTTTATTTAAGAAAAAACATAACACTACTGCGTTGTAACATACATGGTAAAATAAACTGACCTTTTCTTACATAGAAAAACACGAAATGACAAGATTTTTAATTTTTACTTAAAACTTTTGCCTTTTTGGTGGTTGTTTTTCAAATTTCTATTAATTGTGCATTAATTGGGAACACTTTAGTTTAGGGAACATCTATTAACCATTAATTAGTTGCTTATAAGCATTAGTAACATATTGGCTCTAAATTTGTAATTATTAACTTATTAATGCCTTATTATACATTAATGGCAATCTCGCAGTCCAAAGAGGGTTAGGATTAGGATTAGGATTAGGGTTAGGGTTTGGGTTAACCTTAATCCTAACCCTAATCCTAACCCTATGTTAAGATTGTAATTCACATACAACAACTTCCTCACTTAATGCCAATAAGTAATAATTCTGAGGTTATTGAGGGAAAACTCTTAGTTAATGGCTTACTGGTTGTATATGTATATGTTACAAATATGCATGCTAATAAGCAACTAGTTAATGGTTAATAGGTGTTCCATAAACTAAAGTGCTAATTGGTTATATGTTGTATGATCTAAAGAAATACACTTCAACTCGAATTAAAGCTAAGCAATAGCACCCATGCCTCATGTGTTGCTACATAAAGGCTATAGAAAACCTTCATTTTTACTATTATTATTTATTCAAAGAATTTTTGAAAAACATTTTTGTTTTCTCTGCATCATTAATTCAAAACCATCTCTATTCTAACCCAAATACCAATATCACATGCATCTTTTTAAAGAAGCCAAATATAATGAATCTCTTGTGTTCTCTTTTTATTTCACTTTTCATTGAATGTCCTTCTGAACTGTTTTTTTTTTTTTTTTTTTTTTGAGGAAGTTTTATGATGAAAAAAACCCCACGTTCATCATTTATGACAGGTGGCTTTGACAAAAAAATGTTTATGTACAAAATATAAGATCCAGGTACATGTCAAGACGACGTGTGAAAACAACATCCATGTGGTCAATGTGTTTGTGAATAGTTTTCAACCTGCAGATGTCACAGCTACTGACGCGTTCTCATTCCTGCTCTTCGTCCCGCTCGGCCAATGATCTTCTCCAGTCCATGGGGTGGTAGCTGGAACTTCGCGGTCTCTCTCTGGGCGAGAAGGTTTTGGGGACTTTGTATAAAGCAGACTTCAGTTCATCGTTCCTTTTCTTCATTAGCGCTAATGCAGGAGTCAACGGCTCAGAGTCAAACTGCCAAAGAGAGTAATACAGCATGGTTATCGGACTGGCCACAATTGAACACAAACAGGAATTTGTTGCTGCAAGCTCCTGTCACAGGTCAATAACTTATAACACAGCATGTACGCACTTCAGAAACCTTCACACGATCATTTTGAATGTAATCCTTAAACTTAGCCAGATATCTAGCCATAATGTACACTCAGACAGTCACATTACAGCTTTGTATAACCTAGGGGTCGGCAACCTTCAGCATCAATGAGGCACTACTCCATAAAGCCAAATGTCATGCAACTCTAAATCAGTCAATTGTCATTGTCTTTCATTTCATGCATTTTATATATCATCAAGCAACATAAAGTCTTTTCTATAAGTAAACGAAATAAATGCTTGAATTGCATAATTTGGTAACCAACATTGGAAACAGACAGAGATGTAAACACTGTGCAGCCCACTTTGCATATGTGTACTGTGAGAAATGCATCTCTATCTGAACAAGGACAGGAACAGTTTTCAGGCCGACCACTATGCAAATGTAGTCAATTATGAACCACAAAATGAGAAAAAATAAGTAAAATGTGATATATTATAGACTTCACCGCACCAGTTTCATTGGTGCATATGTCATTGTTGCATGAAAGTAGCACCATTTTGTTGACATGTTGGTTATTTATGATGTTTTTGTTGGTTTAAAAAACAACAGTTGAGCATTGAGACACGGATGTATCAAATATGATACAAATTAAAACTCACAATGGAATTCATATTTGAATTTTTGGTTGTTCATAGGGACCAATAAAGGTCAATTATATAGGGATTCAGGCTTACAGGGTTAAGCCCCACCCACTAAACAAACTCAAGACAAGAATAGCAATAGCTATTAACTCTTTGTACAACACATTAGTTGCATTCACAGTATTGGAATAATGTAAAATGGAATCGTCCCTATTAAATAAAATTCTATTTTGTTCTATGTAGTGCCTTCTAGAATGACCAACAATGCAGGTCAGGTCCACAGAAGCCAACCGAATGAGTTGGTGAATATTTTCAGGAATGAAATCACTTCCTGTCCTTTCAATAAAGCACATACATTCAGTGAAAGTCTGCAGACTTACATTTCCCCTAAATCTGGGCACAGGAGCTCTTCCCGCATTGTTGTGTAGGTCTGTGGTCTGTATGCTCAGATCCATCATGGACTTGGTCTTCTCTGAGTGTGGTGCTTTCCGTGACACCCCTGAACTGCTCTGCTGAAGCCTTTTCATGATGTCGCTCAGAGAGCTGAAACTCCCTGACTGGTGCAGCCTCAGGATCACAGGTTTCTAAGAGAAGATAGCTTGAGTCTCAATTTCTTCCAGGAAGCTCACTGGAATATTTGTTTATTGCAAAAGGTGTGTTACTCACTCGAGACGACGTGTGGTTCTCTACTTTTAAGCTGTTTTCACTGGAACTCTCTCTATCAGAAGCTCTTCGTCTCGTTCTCCTCTTGGTTGGAGACAACACACGTGTTTGCTCCTTGTCGTCAAACCTTGCCGGATGTGCTTCGTGGGAATTTTGCTGTTTTTCATTGGAAAGTTGCCTCATGATGGCCTGCTCGATATTACGCTCTATCCTGTAAGACAACAAATGTGTTCTGAGGATGAATACATTTCATTATAAATATGTTTTTGTGTCTTCTTTTTTGCTGTCAGTCCTACTTTTTTCATCCTTCTGGACTTGATGGTTTAGCTTCCACTGGCTCCATTTTCTATGAAAAGATTTAATGTTACTAAAATCACAACGTATTCTTGGTATTTTTTCTTTTAAACGATGAAAACAACCACTGTGTCGGGACTCACTTGAAAGATATTAGTTTATCAGGGACAATGGGGCGTCACTGGAGATGTGTTTTCATAATTCTGTGAATGAATAACATACACAAACTGTAAATGAAGAAGCACCTCAGCTTCAGCGTGCATGAAGGATTACTGCAGCCGAGAGGAATGTTAAAGACGTAAGATTATGGGAAACAAAAGAAGCCAAAGAATGCGTTTAAGGTGGCTAATTTACAACATATATGTCAATCAGATTAATTCGAATAACTTAATAGCTAAAGATGGCCACTTAAGCCTTTCCTCCTCACATGTTGCTGAAGGGAACAAACAGCTGCTGACACCATTAAAATAAATCTTTAAAGGCTATTTGAGTTTTTCCTTTAGCAAAGATGATACAAATAAAGTACCTTTTTCTTTCAAATGGTGCATTTCCATTGTTGGTCAAGCCATCTTTAATGTTTGTGTTTCTATCAAACGGCTTGTTGCTTGGCAACTGAGTTTCTTGAAACAAGATTTCCTCATGTTGATTGAGAGGACTTTTAGGTGAGTTGCAGTCGTTGTGAACGACACCCATTGCTTCCCAGTCCAGGAGGAAATCAGCAGGTGGAGAAGGAGGGCTGGTGATCTCAGGTTCCAGGGAGAGTGTTTTTGGAAGCCTCGAGTCTGAATTGTCCTTTAGCTGACGGGATGCGTTCCCATCGCTGCCTGCAGCCCTCCATGTGTCTGGGACGTGAATAGAGGCAGCATAAAGGATCCTGAACTCTCGATCAAACGAGTCAACCACTGGTCCAGTGAGGACGGTGATGAGCTGCCGGTGCAGATGGGCGTCTGTCCACGTCAGACTGCAGAGCAAAGCACTGGGTCATTCACTCCTTTACTTGAAGATTATATACAAGGTTAAAGTCACTGGCTTTTACCTGTAGCTGCCATGAATCACTGTCTCCAAATCCACCAGGAGGAACTGGTCTTTCATTTCCCCGACCACCATTTGTCCTGTTCTGGTACAAAAGGTTTTACCTCCAAGAACTCGAACTCGCATGTTCTGTCAAAGGACAAGCACAAGACTGAATGCTTTGAAGACTTAACCTGCATTAAAATACTGATGTGCTTCAGTTTTCTCTATTTGTTCTCTCAGCTCAAACATGTATAGTATATTTGGTTAAAAACATGTGTTTGTGATTTCATTGTCTGTCCAGGTATGATGGTTCTGCAGTGGACTGCCGACCCATCCATAGACTGCCCTTGACACAAATGAATAAAAAAGGTTGGCGAGGCAGCGTCCCAATGTGCAGATTATATTTCCATTTTTCTATCCTGAGTAGTGTCATAACTTGTGCCACGTGAAAGGCAGTTTGCACTGTGGACAGACAGGTCACCACTATTCATTTATTCTTTTTTTGGTCAGTGTGAAAAACACCTTGGACGGAGTTGCATTGCATGCAGATCTTAGTGGTTGGAGGTGTCATAGCCAATTCACGAGGGTTAGTGTTAGGGTTAGCCAAAGGCAGGGCCTCAATATCCTGATAAATCACGTAAACATTTTTGTCTTTCTATTTAGAGCATCAGCACAGTACAGATGTACTCTAAGATATATTATCATATCTCCGCATTTAGCTGCTAGACCAATGTTGCTGCTTTCTATCAAATTGGTGTCACTTGTTCCCTTGCTTTGTTTTTTGGGTTGAAGTGTTTTTCTATCATCTCCTGTTTTATTTAAAGTACACATGTGCAGACTCCTGCTCAGGATAGACATTTGTGTTCTCTCTTGGGTTTGGTTGCCTCCCATATCAACCATTTTTCATCAACCAATGTTTAAACTATCTAACTATAACTAACTATATCTAAAATATCTGATTATAAATTAACTCTTTGTTTTCAGAAAATCTACAATGAAATCTCATTGAGCCTCATGCTCTCATATTGACAGTGGACTGTCAAGATCCTTAAACTTAGACCTACAATTGTGCCTTTTTAAAAACTAACTGTTTGCATGTTAACTGTTGAGTCCACAGACCTTCAACCATTGTTGTCCTTACATTAACAATTAAATGGTTAGCTTAGATTTTTCAGTTTGAAACCAGCCATAAGAACAGTATTTTTGTTTTAGTTGGGTTATAGAAATTCATAGAGACACAGGCAACCCTGAATGCGGTGTAACCTGTTTAACTGTGCAGCTAGCTCCACATGTTGCATTCCTAACATAAGTCTGTCAAGAAGGCACACATACAATTTATGACTTGTGCTCTCTGAAAATCCAGTGCTTCAAGTTTCCTGTGTCTCTAACGTACGCTGACTTTCGGTGTGTTAAATGGGTGTTTGTTTCATAATGTACTGAGGCGTCTAACTACAGTTGTGTGCGAAAGTCAGGGCACCCCTTTAAAAACAGCATATTTTATATATTTAAAAAGTTATATTCATATTTACTGTCTCTCTGGTATATGGGAAAAAAAGACAATATTGTCAGGAAACATTATTGCATAGTTACATTTTATTTTATAAATTGAACAAAATTACAAAAATGAAAAACATAATTTTGGCATGTGCAAAAGTCGGGGCACCCTGAGAGTTTCAAAGTGTCAGATTCTTTTTGCAAGCTCAGACCTCTACCAGCTCATTGGTCCTGAAGCATGTGTCAACAATTGTCATTAGGGAGTGCCAGATGGTGCCAATTTGAGGGTTTCTTAAATACGGCGACTCCACAAACCTTGTACAAACACTCAGCAACCATGGGTTCCTCTAAGAAGCTGTGTAAGACAGAAAAAATGAAAGTAATTGATGCCCACAATGCCGGGGAGGGCTACAAGAAGATAGCAAAGCGTTTTCAGCTTGCAGTTTCCACAGTGCGAGGCATAATTAAGAGATGGCAGGTGAGGGGAACTGTGGAGGTCAAGAAGAGATCTGGAAGACCAAGGAAACTCTCGGAGAGAACAGCTCGTAGTCTGGTCAGAAAGGTAAACCAAAACCCACATTTGACTTCAAAAGACCTCCAGGAAGATTTAGCAGACTCAGGAGTGGTGGTGCACCCTTCCACTGTGCGCCGATACTTGCACAAACAAGACCTTCATGGAAGAGTCTGTAGAAAAAAAACCTTATCTACGACCTCATCATAAAATACAATGTCAAAAATATGCAACAGAACATCTACAGAAGCCTGATGACTTTTGGAAACAAGTGCTGTGGACTGATGAAGTTAAAATAGAACTCTTTGGCCACAATAAGCAAAGGTATGTTTGGAGAAAAAAAGGAGAAGCATTTCATGAAAAGAACACCTTGCCAACTGTTAAATATGGGGGTGGATCCATCATGCTTTGGGGTTGTGTTGCAGCCAGTGGGACAGGAAACATTGCTCGGGTGGAGGGAAGAATGGATTCAATTAAATACCAGCAAATTCTGGAGGCAAATATCACAGCATCTGTAAAAAAGCTAAAGCTGAAAAGAGGATGGCTTCTACAACAGGATAATGATCCTAAACATACCTCCAAATCCACCATGGACTACTTCAAGAAACGCAAGCTGAAGATTTTGGTATGGCCTTCACAGTCTCCCGACTTAAACATTATCGAAAATCTGTGGGTAGATCTTAAAAGAGCTGTGCATGCAAGACGTCCTAGGAATATTGCAGAACTGGAAGCCTTTTGCAAGGAAGAATGGGGAAAAATCCCAAATAATAGAATCCAGAGACTTGTTGTTGGCTATAAGAAGCGTTTACAAGCTGTGATATCTGCCAGAGGGGGTGTTACTAAGTACTGAAGGTACTGATGCTGTAGGGTGCCCCGACTTTTGCACATGCCAAAATTATGTTTTTCATTTTTGTAATTTTGTTCAATTTATAAAATAAAATGTAACTATGCATTAATGTTTCCTGACAATATTGTCTTTTTTTCCCATATACCAGAGAGACAGTAAATATGAATATAACTTTTTAAATATATAAAATATGCTGTTTATAAAGGGGTGCCCTGACTTTCGCACACAACTGTAATTTCCCTGTTTTATTGAATACTAGGTCAACCTGAGGATGTGTGTAGGTTTGTAGGCGTAGACTCACTGGATGCCTTAGCCTGTTGAGTGTGAAATTCTCCTGAATGGACCTTTGGTTTAGGATGATGTAGATTGGGATACCCCGGGAGGCAGCTGTGTGCAAATCTCCAATAATGGCTCCATCTGTCAGTCTGTCCGTCACAATAGCAATCACCTGCCAGGTACACAAGACAACATCTGGGCTTTAGTTTAAATTGAATAGTAAAGACAAAAAGTAAAGAAAGTGTTTATTTGTACGGTTGCCGTACGAACAACCCCCGTTACTATTGGTACGGTTACCAAAGTACAAGTACGTAGCGTCTTAGGGCTAGGTTTAGGTTATAACCCAATATCGCAACAATTTTTAGGGTTAAGGTTAGGTTTAGGTTATAAACCAATATTGCAACAATTTTTAGGGTTAGGGTAAAGGTAAGGTTTAGTCTTAGTCACGCAACCTAAACTGGCCAATAATTGACCTATCACGGGACCTAAACTGTCCAAATAGGGGCGCTGCGTACGGGTAGAATGTCGGTATATTGATACGGCAATCGTACGGATTGCCACTGCCAACAGTAAACCATTTTATAGTACAAAGAGTGTACGTATTTAGATGTATGTTCTTTGATTCATAATGCATTGGCTTACAGTTAGAACTATAATGTTTTCATTGTTGAAGTTTTGTCAAGCATTACAATGTTAAACACATACAAGAACATATGAATGGTCATTCCTGTCAAGTTTAGGACACTTTCACAAATGTTAAGTATAGTTTAAGCTAATAAACCTAAAATAATCCATTAAAATGTTATATTCCCAGATGTATTAACATTTAATTTTTCACTCAAAGTTTTTTGTACATTTGTTTAACTCTGATGTGTTTATATGAAGACAGTTTGAATCAATTCAAAACTTGCGTACTTGGCTGGCCTTTTGCAAATGTTGTCTTATGACCTCTCTGACCGGAGGTTCTCCTTCAGCAGGGGGGCTGGTGTAGACCATCGCCTTGCCCTTTAGCACCCAGGGGCCCCTTTCAGGCCAGCCCAGCTCCAAGGCAGGCGTGGGCATGTCGCTTTGTTGAGGAAAATACGTCGAACAGAAGTCCTCCATCTCTGAGGAGCTCTCCACTCCATTCTCAGCCTGTCCCTGTTGATGGTTGAAGTGATAGCTCTGAGCCCAGCTGCTGATCTGGCTGACCTCCCCTGGTGAAAGGAAGCAGCCAGAGCGCTTGTTGCCAACGTAGCTGTAGAAGGCCTCAGGTCCAGCGATCAAGAGCCTCTCCACTGCCTCACGCTCCCGCTCGCAGTAGAGGAACACTGGGGAAGACTCGTCCACCGGCAAGAAAACTGCGTTCTCATCCAAACTCTGATCCTGGGAGTTTGACATGATAGCAGTCGAATGGGTGTCTTGGATTGAGTGAGCTCTCAGCACAGAGCGAAGCAGTGTCACAACAGGTCTGTCCAAGGCCAAGTCATGTTGCCCCTCAGGCTAGTCTTACTGGTATCTGTTTTCATCCCTCTGGCAAAGAAATAAGGCTCCCCTCAGAAAATGTCCCAATGATTTCTCTTTGGTCAGGTACAGATGAAAAACCACTGAGATAATTTCATGTTCAGCAGCTGCTCCAAAAAAAAAAAGAAAAAAATGAATCTGTTTTGCTGCGATTTGAATGTAGAGTAAGTCAAATACAAAACTTGACACAGGTGAAACTCACCTTTAGGGTGGATCCGTCTCTCAGGCTACAGCTGAACTTCATGGCAGCTCTGGTTTCCCCTCCCCTACTTGTCATTAGCCTCCTCGTAACTTGTCCACTCCTTGTTTTCGTCATTGTTCTTAGATTCCTGACATTCTGTGCAGCTGACAGATTGCAGCACTGCTATCAGTTCGTCATAGCGTCAACTTTAAAACCACTCTAATTAAAACTATACCAACCCCCCCTACAATACTGTCAACATCTGGGCACATGTGATAGTGTAGTGAGTAATCTGGTTTGGGATTGTTAATCGAACAGGTTGTAAAAAAGGCCATTTCCTTTTTTGACTGGTCTAGCCTGAAGAGTAGGTTTATGGGTTTGATTTATTAGACACTTTTATATGGAAAACCATTGATAGTCACTGTACTGTTTTTTTTTTTTTTACATTATAAAAGGATTTGTTTTGGAGAACCCTGGTAATTCAGAAAGACCGCATGGTCTATTAATTTCTTATTCCACTTAACCGCTTCTCCGTAAAGAATGTTGTGCACACATCTTCACAAAGTGAACAATGAATGTCGCACTTTATTGACTGATGATATGACAAAGGCAGAGTGTTCCTTTCACAACCACATGCTATGTGTGTGCGGTTGCACCTGCTCCACGTAAAACACACACATCTTTGTATAAAAGAAATAAAGGCTTACACAGATTTTACCCTGTAAACATTAGAACGCTCATAAAGCTCAGACTTCACCTTTCCTTATTCAATCATAACAAAGCTTTAATTACACACATGCTTATTGTTGTACAAAGTCGAATGCAGTGCAGTGATTACAAAAACTACACCAAGTCATAAATGAATTTAAAGTAAAAGTCAGAGATGACATAAGTTGTGTCTGAAATACAGTGTTTAGGAGGTTTGGCTTCATTCCAGACACTTTTCCTCAGACTGGGATTCCAGCATGATGAGTGGGTGCTGAACCAGAAAGAAAACAGAAGAAATTTAAGTAAATAGCAACATATTGTGTTTTAGTGCATTGACTGTGGGGTAAAGTAAGTTCACCACGGATACCTAGAATGCTTCTATTCATTGCTTCTTGCGCAAGTGGACGTACAGGACTCCGCTCACGAGCAGGAGAGGGACGCACAGCCAGGCCAAGATGAAACAGTAACCAAAACGTCCCCTGCTCAGGTCTCTGGTGTCATTCAAGATCTCTTTTCTGTGAAAGGTGAAAATGAGGCACGCAGCAAAGTCTGTGAGACCTGCAAGAAATGAAACGAAAGTTTTGATTATTGGGTTTGGACTGAAAAGTCAACAAAACTTTATTTCTAGTAAGAATGATGTAAACATTCGCCTACAGGACTCCACATCCCACAATGCAATGCACTGAACTTCTTGAACAATGTCAATAAACAGTGTTTACAGTGGAGATCAAAACAAACTTTATAAATAGCAATTTTAACCTTTTACATCTATTAATTTATGAGGCCAACACTATGTATATCTGATAAAAAAAAAGTTTTTTTTGCCTCCAGCAGCTTTAAACTTCACTACAAGTTTTTTTTAGTTTATTGGTTGACCAGCATATTCATTTTTGAACAATTAGATTTGTTTATCTTACAGTGTAATTTTTTAATCACTTGGGGGGAAAAAAAAAAAGAAAAAAGATTGTTGTTAAAGACTATGACAAGCATTGTTAAGGGAAGAATTTGATGATTAAGATTATCACAGTTCAAGTTGTCAAAACTATTTTCAAACATCACACTTTTGGATAGATTCCACTTAAAAATCAACCTGCAAATCCCTGGCAGAGGCCTGTGAAGTAGAACAGGCTTCCTTTGGTTATGGTGAAGAGCTGGCCCAGAAAAATCAAGAAGGAGATGGAGGAGAAGACCACAGAAAGGATCATCAGAGCCTGGACAGACTGCAGCCAGTCTGAAAGTGGAGGGTCAGAAACACTAGCAGTTAATGTGAAATTTAACAAAAACTGATCAAACGAGCTTCTAAATGTCAAACAGTATGTACCGCTGTCACTGGTTGCAGCACAAAGCCACGTTTCAGAGGAGTTGTCGTGGAAACAGTTGTACCAGAGGTCAGTGATTTGCGAGTCCTTCCAGATCCACCAGGACTGGACGAGAGTAAAAGGAGTCAATCCAAAAACTTTGATAGCAATAAGCTCCTCAAAGACACTCGTCTAAGTCTTCAGTCTGGTTTTAATGAGTCAAAATTTTGGCATGCATTATTCTCACCTTCTCCAGGGTGGCAATGAGGAGCATGGCCAAGGTTCCCAGGTGCAGCACAGTTAGAGACACGAGAAGACAAGCCATGGTGGCATAAATAGCTGTTACTTTGTTATCCTGAAATGTTGACATCATAACAAAGTACAAGATTAGCATAATTTAACAACTGTTATCACGGAGACCAAACCGTGTTGCACACATGTTTAAGAGATTCCCCTTTCCAATGTGACATTTTAACCGGATACACATTGAAAACCAGTAACAGTAGCTCCTCTGTGTGGCTGAAGAAGAAAACTGAATGCATTTACCACATCACTGACAATCTGTGGCTACGATTTAAGTCGCATTTACAATCAGTCATGGTCCATTCTGACACTTACTTCTGTATTTTCACACAACACTTTTTCCAAATTTGCAACAAAAGATAAGATTTTTGTCTTAGAAAATTCAGCTCCAAACTGTCCAATCCCCACGCATTTCTCTTTCCTCTCAAGTACAGGATGTTCACTTGCTGCCTAAAGTATCCCACCCAACAGGTGCCACGATGAGTGACCATAGGCTTAAAACATCGTTACCCGTCAATGTTAGTGATTTTCTTGCTGATCTGTGAGATAGATTATAGAAATACACAATACACGTCTTTTCAACCATTCTGTGTGATGGTTTATGCACTAAAGTAAGGCTACAGTGGAAAAACATTGAGAGAAGTGAAACTGATGCCAACTATCAGTGACCAAAATGACAAAAAAAAAAAGAAAAAAAAAGGGTTTTAATGACTCATGTGCAGTATAGCATTTCAAAACCATGGGCGTGATGGCATTGTATTTTAAAGATGGTTAGGTTTCTGTGCTCATATGTAATGTAGATAACTTTCCATTAAGGTTTTAACATTTTTTTTTATACACAATTGTGTAGTGCGGTCCTGCATTGTGCATATTTACTAGATAAATGACCCTGCTGCTATTAAATTGTGAGGCATTTCTGCAGGCATGCGTTTGATTGCATTGGGCAGCTTCTGTTTTACATAAAGCACCTCACGTATCTGGAACAGACATACACGGTGACCTCAGTTAATGATATGTGCAGATAAGTAAATAAAACTTCTGTCTTTCTCATTAGGTTGACCATAACTGGGTGTGTCATGCATCTAGTTCATTTCATCACATTCATCTCACGGGACTTACCCAAAAAAAAAGTCAGGCTTGAACTTTTTTGTTCAGGACGTACGTTACAGCTCGTCACTTCAGTAATCTTCCACAAAACCAACAATGGCTTCTTTTTTCTCTCGTTTCTTTCACAACGGACAGTTTTAGCTCCAAATCTCAGTGAGTGCAGAGGAAGAATGTAGAGTTAGAAAAAGGAGGAGTTCTTGCGAAACACATTTCCTTCCAACTTTCCCCTGCCCTCCCTTCACATCTGTGGTCAGACCAAGTCACCACCAAGAACTGCCTCCCTTGGGATGCACAGGCGTCTGCACGTATTCTTCAAAGCTTACATTAAACCAGTTGAGATCAAGGACAAAACACAACAAAGCCGTGTTTGCTAAGGGGAAGAAAATAAACCATTTTTAGTTTAGAGATGTAACCTCATAACAGTATGTGTTTGAAGTCGTTTGTACTGATAAAAGTAGACAATCCTCATCCAGTGCTGCACACAATTCTGCTTTCCTTCAAGGAATATTTTAAAATACCATTCACTGCATTTTTCTTTTTTTTTTTTTTAGAACAAAACAACTTACTGAAAGAAAATAGAAAACATATGGCAGATTGAGAGTTTCTCACAGGGCAAGATCTAAATCTGCAAAAGGGGTGGCAAAATGTATTACATAACATCACATGACTTAGCTGATTAATCAATTCATACAAGCAATTTCAGATGCAAAAATTAAATATACCTCGTTTTAAACTCATTCCCTCACATTCACATGACTTGCTGGTAAACTCACTAACAAGTCCCTAAATCAAAGGACTAAATACTATTGTATGCACATTCATGTATCAAGTTCAGGTTAAACAACTTAAAAAAAAAAAAAAAAAAAAAAAAAAAAATCCACTTTGGTGATGCAGTGAAGATTAATTCACTAATCATCTATACGTAAACGATTGAAAGGGTTGCCTGGTTTTTCTCCAGCTTGGCAAGTATTGATCTGGTGACCTGACAAAATGTCTAGCTCAACATATACAGAACTCAACACATCCTCTTTGCCAGATATTTGTTATCTGGATCAATGATGCTGTACCATGATTACTCACACTGTAAAGGCTTATAAGAAATTTCTATCCCCATAATGATACAGTAAGTAATGTATAGGCACCCCCATTTTTTTCTTGAAAGAAATCGCAACGAAATGCACAATCCAGATCCTATCAAGATGCAACTCACTGGGGTAACTGAGCAACCACCACCCAGCATAACCAAGTCAAATTTTCGTTTACGTTCAGTCCATTACGAACAATTTTTTTTTTTTTAATTTCTCTAATGACGAGAGATGGGGATTTCTGGATTATTCAAACTGATCAGAAATCAGTACATTAATGCAGATCCACTCCAAATATTAATAAAATCTTACGTGGCGTAAAGTCAATCTTCGGTTCACATTTTGTTAGAATCTGTACGGTGCTTCTGACGTAATCCTGCGAATAGAAAAATGTATAAACACCAGTGACCTCCTTGGTGGTGATAGGCCTACAAAGTGGCTCCACATTTACCAGGAGGCAACTTTCAGTATGACAGACTTTTACAACAAAAACCCCAAGTTTAAACTTGACTATTCTTTAATGTATACCTATTGTTTACTATTTACCTGCATTTTCATATATACAGTATACATTACGTATATAAACTCTTGTCACACAGAATGTTGTCAGCATCATTTGCAGTAGCGCCTCTAGGATTATGCTGAATAAAAGATGCATACGACTGAAAAGCAAAAAGTAAAATATAAAAAATCTAATTATGACTCAGTATTTCATAATAATGACTTTCCCGAGTTTTTTTTTTTTTTTTTTTTTTAACTGGCGGAATGGGCTTCCATATATTTGAGACGAAAAGAGGTTTGGAGGTTTTACAGCAGCCTAGAGCTACACCATGAGACATTCACAGACCCTGGGAAAACATACAATTCTGCTGGTAAGTAGGTTTGTACATTAAAGAAGCGTCTCTTCACAGCTTATCAGAGTCAAATACTTTTATTTTTTTACTTAAAAGACCTTCATCTTAAGCCTGTGGTGTATTTTAGCTGTCGTTGTCTGTGTGTTTGGTCTTTTGTCTGCAGCACAGTGAACGCATTCCACAGCTGTCCGTTACGTACTATGATAAAAAGCTAGTCCTTAATGTTGACGGTTCTCTTGTTTGGGGGAGACTTCTACAATGGGTGTTAAAAGGTGATTAGCGGTGTTTTTTCCGTCTACGTGGCTACTAATGGATCAAATTGAGGTAAATTCACACGCCATGTAACGTTTGTTCACAGCAGTTTATAGACGGGCGGGTGAAAAGCAGAGATTTAACACTTTGTTGAGCGTGTTTCAGAGCTCAGCACCAGAACTCCTCATCTACATACTTTATCACTTCTTTGTACAAGCTCAACCTTTTCTAAATACTGTTTATTATCCAACTCTTCTTTAATGTGGCGCATTTTTGTTTTAGTGCTTGACTGTCTCATTTGTTAAAAGAGTTTATTTTCTTTCTACACTTAACAAGTTCCTAATGTTCTGATTTTATAAGTTGTTAGTGTGTCATAAGGTTTAGATACTGTATGTAATTGGTTGAAATAATCTAATATATTTATGAGTATTGTTTGGTCTTTAATTTTTCCTTTCATTGTAAACCTTTAAGATCCTTTTAAACTATTTCATTACTTTGTTGCATTTTTCCCCCTTTTTTTTTATTTTGTACATTTGGTGTTTTATAACATTCCCTTATGATAATTTGGATTATTTTAGAATTTAGTTTTGTTTTACTGTATTAAATACTCATTTATTGTATGTCCCCTGGTTTGCCCTGTGTTGAGTTGCCTTGTGCATGAAATCCTCTGGTATAGAAATACATTTGAGTTTTATTGTCTGCTCACTATCTGAAAATACTTCTTCAAAGTAAATTATTGCAACCATTTCTCCAAAGGCGTTGGTAATACAAAGCTTTTTTCCCCTCTCGTATTTATTTCTTTTTCTAAGCCCATATCCTATCAGTAATTAGATTTATGGATGGATAAACTAATATGAATAAGCAAAGTATGGCTTCAACAAGTATGAGAAGTTTACTTACAGCGGTGGCCCAGTGGTTAAGGAAGCAGGCTTGTATTCGTGGGTCACTGGTTAGAATCCCACTGTGAGATGTTGAGCCCCCGGGTGCTACACTGCTCCTCAGGGATGGGTTAAATGCAGAAAACTATTGCGTATGTAGCTTTACATACAACTTATTCTTCAAGTGTCTTCTCTAAGGTGACTCGTTTCATCCCTAACAGGAGCTGAGGCTGATAGCAGCGTGGTTGACTGAGGAGGGCTGTGTCACTGGCTCTAAAGAAGCTCAGCTGTGTGCACTATGGCGCGCTCTCCAGCACACAAAGGATCATCTGATCAAAGTGACAAATAACCTGGAAACGCAGAGATCACAGCACTGTGGAGAAATGGCAGAGGTAGTTGAACTCATTTACCAAATAGACGTTTTAACATTGTGACCACACAAATGAGTGTTTGGGTATGTGAGCGAGCTTGTGGCCTTACCTTGGGCACCCCTGCAATAGCATATCTTCTTGGATCCCAATGGGGTCCACTGCTCAACTAATCAGCAACTACACAAATTCAGAGATGTCATTTGAATGATTCAGGATGAAAGCAAAAAAAACAAAAAAAAAACAGATGTGTGTGTCTGCGTTTCTGGTAAAAAGGTTCGTAAGTCGCTGGAGCAGATCCGGATCTTCACTCAGCACAAAGATGTTTTGGCTCAAGAGATACAGGATGAAAACGATCAGCTCAAAAATCAGCTTAAGCGCCTCATATCTCTTCAAGGTTAGTAAGTCATCTATAGAACAAATTAGAGAAGTAGCCAGAGTAGTTTTGACAGGGCATTACAGTTAAAGAAATGTGCACACTTGTTTTATTTCTGTTGTTTGCACATCTACATCCTCAACATCCCTCCACAGTGTATAAAGATCGGGTAGTTTTCAGGTCACTTCTAATGATGTGCTTGTATTTATACTGGTTTGATAGATCTTAATGACCAGCACAGCAGGTTTTGAAAAACATAACAAAACTTTGCACAGACAGTGGCCACATGGGATTGATGCTAGAACCATTTGGCAATAAGTGAGGCAACAATGTGACCCAGTACAATGTTAAGTAGGTAGGAAATGGTAAGGTTTCAACATGCAAAGCTTTATTTCACATTTCACAGAATCACGTTCCTATTTTACTAGTCACCAACATTTAACATGTTTGTACAATTTAACAATTAATATAAAAAAAAAAAACACATATCTTAAAGTTAGATTTTTCTTACATTCCCACACGCAGTTAGGGGCCAATGAAATAGGAAGTTTCTCCTAGTTCATAATACATATCCATATACCGGCATTTTATCCGTACAAAAGATGACACTAGGGTTACGGTTTGGGTTAGTTAGTCTGTACTGTAGTTAACGTATTAATACAAACTGAAGTACAAGTGCATAGCGTCTCATTGGCCAGTTTGGGTCACTTGGTGCACCTATCACGTGACCTAAACTGGCCAATGAGGGGTGTTGCGTACAGATAGAATGCCGGTATATTTATACGTGTTACATTTTGATCGCCACTGCCAATGAAATATAGAAAAGCATTTTTTTCCCAGATTTCAAGAGATGGTCACCCAAGAACTGATGCATACATGTGACTATTAGTGATTTGAACAGTTTATATACATAGCTCAAAGCTGATGAAATTACAGGGCGCTGAGGCATATGCTGGCACGTTCACCAGATAGGATGTATATCAAATGTTTTTTTTATATTCTAAGGGAGTATGTGGAGCTTTATTACTATGCAAATCTTCAGTTGCCTATGTGGTGTAGTTCCTGAGATACTGGAAGAAAAATAAGGACACACGAAAAACACATACCCCACTCACTCACTCACTTGGCCGCATCTAAATGGATTCATCCAATTTTTTTAGACCAAGGTGCGTGGGACAATTATTTAAATTGTTATTCTACTTAATTTACAGACAGCTGTAGTTTTAGGACGTACCTGTCAGGAAGGGTGGGGGGTGGTGGAGGACCCAAGTGCAGATTAAGATGGTGGTAGCGGGCAGGCATTGTGTGTTTATAAAACCAGTCCATGTTTGTTATTAACTAACAAAAACTTGGGAGCAGGGGACAAAAACACCACAGCACATGAGGAGGGTTACGAGCAATCATTCTGTATCCAGACTCTGATAAATAGTGAGGGAGGCTTGATTGGGAATGGGTCACACCTGGGTGCAAACCATGAGGCAGCTAATCACTACCAACCCAAACCAATGACATCACTGGGAGGAGGAGACACGAGCAGGAAGACCTGGGAACACAAAGACACGAGAGTTAAAAACAAAACAAAACATAAAACAACAACTAAAACTACACAAAACAATGACTTACAGAACACAAACAAACCCCAACATACCAGTATAAATTAGTATGTTTTTGTATGTGGCCTAAATTATCAGACATTATCTCGTTTTTTTACATCTGATTTAAAAAAAAATGCCAGATATGATCTGTAATCTAAACTTAAAATGGAAGCATGTCTCTATTGTTTAAATGTATTAATGTAGTTGTAAGGATTATTTTTTTCACACTTTAGATTAATATATTTCATACAAAGCAAAAAGTTTAATTATTAGATTATTTTATCTTTTGTAAATAATTTCTGATTTATTAATTCTGATTTATTAACAGCGTTTCTTTTTTTCCTCATGTCTCCATGGTAACAGATGCTCAGATAAGTGAGGTGGCCAAAATGCTGCACCAGCAGGGCCTGACTGAGCTAATGCACAGTAGCCCCAGTGAGCAGGTAGCCTATCTGCTGGTGGAGAGGGCATCCCTACTGGAAACCAGTGAGAATCCCACCAAACCAAAGCTTGATGAAAGCTCCTCCCACCTGCAGGTCACTGAAGCACTGATGTTGAACACTAGTGGGCGCCAGGTCAGAGCAGAAAACAGAGTTATAACCTTGTTTTCTGAGCAGTTTTATGTGTGTGAGCAGGTTAAGTTCAGGGGCCAAACATGGACTAATTTGATCTGAAGTGGGCCACAAGTTACGGTCTGGGAAAACCAGCTGCTTCATCATTAATGAGGCCTAGTTTGCACTTCCACCATTAACCACTGAAGTATGTAAGACACCGACAGACATCATTCTCTGCAGAATCTTCAGCTAAATTTCTTTCAACAATTTGCTATTAAAAATGTTAGTCGGTGATTTATTAATAATATTTCCATTCATGTCTTCTCTGTCATTTTCACTCTGTCTGCAAATAGCTGGTGCGGTGTGGTTTCCTTTCAATTCAATCTCATGACTTTTTTATCATTTTGCTTTTTTCTCCTATTTGTCTGCATATGTTTTCAAAGGTTAATCCTACTTTATAGAGCTGTCTTTTTACGATATGCATGTTTTACTCTTCGGTAGGTATAAACTTTATCATTTAGATGTGCAGTGGGAACTAAGACATACTTTTTATCATCGCATAACTTGTGGGATAATTAAACATCAAATGCTCTTTAATAAACTCCTACTCTCAAACTATACTGACAACATGTACACACACTCCCATTTCTTCAATCAAGTCTTGTCTCCTAATGAAGTTTTTTTTTTTTTTGTGACTCTTCATCAAATGTTATTTCACAGACAGGTCACAAGGTGGTGCTACGTCATGCACAAAGCTCCTGGAGAAGACTGTTTGGACTTCATAAAGCTTCACAGAGCAAGCATACCTTTATCCCTGTATGTATGAGCACTTCTTTGTGTTTGTGAGTTACTACTAAATGACTGAAAGTAATTTGACAGAGATTAGTTTAACCTTAGTAAGTTGATGTTAAGGTCTTTTTGCACATTTTTTTTTTTTTTATAGTGTAAACTGTTTTTCAGTCTGAATCTTAATGACCTGCAGCATCTGTTTTTGTTCCAATGTTCTGTCAACACATGCTCAAAACTTTACATGACAGAAATACAAGAATCTACACGTCCCTTCTTTTCATGCATGAACTTCTGGCTGGTTTTTCTGCTTCTTTCCTTACATGTCATGTGTAAAATATGCATCTGCTCATCTGTGTAGTGCTTATACTCTCTGTAGACACAGGTCAGACATGCAGCTGATCAGTCAAGTTTGGAGAAGCAGTGCTCCCGCCTGGAGCGGGACCTGGAGGAGGGCTCCCGCCGGCTGGCAATGGCTCACAATGAGATCCGGCATTTGACTGATGAGCTGGAGTCAGCCCATATGACCCAACGAACATATGGTGAGAGATAATCAGCTGGTTTTAGGAGACTGTCATTCTCAAAATGACACATGTCATAATTAGACAGTAGTCTGTCTGTACTAACTGTCACAGCTCATACCTCATCTGATTCAAGGTTTTTATGATCATTTTCCATGTCAGAACATGTAAAACAAAATTTGTGCCTCAGGGCCAGCAGAATACTATAAATCCGTGCTTCCCATCAAGGGGTACAGGAGTAGATTGCAGGATACTCAGAAACATGAATCAATTAATTTAAAATGAGGAAAACATAGAATAGAATAGAATAGAATACACCATTATTGATCCCCAGAGGGGAAATTCAAATTTGCAGCAACGCAATATAAGAGCAGACAGTAAGAACACAACTAAATACTAATAGTGCAAATTGTAAGACTGTGGGACATATATAAATACATGTTATGTCTACTGCATTATTAATGCACATGGTCAATTAAAATTGCTTTGGAAAAGTCAGGAAAACATTCCAAGTTCCTTTTAAGGCTTTTTTTTTTTTAAAAGACAAATTTACCACAAACTAACAGTAGTGCTGCTCAATAAAATACTATTCTCCTTTAATTTATTGAAACAGTAATAATGTATGCTGTATAGGCCATTTAAGCACACTTCTGACACGAGGAGACATTAATTAGCTTTATTTAACAAAGGAGACAGTATTTACTTACTATTGAAGTAATCACATGAAAGTTGCGTTTTTCTGGAGAGCCCGCTGATACACAGCATATTATATTATTGAGGGGGTCCTTATAATGTGAAGTAGGGGTACACATGATTTGACAAAAATGCAAAGGGAACCACTGCTATAAATAATGAATAAATAAATAATAAAGAGAAAAGTAGATGCATGGAAAATACAAAATAGGTGGAAGACACACACAGGATAATGACGTCGTAGGGATGTGTAGCAGCATCAGTCATTTTCCTGAGAGAATGAGGTTTTAAACAACTACAAGCAAGATCAACACTGAACACAATTCGATGGCAAAGTTTTAACTGATAGAAAAAACTTGTGTGGTTATAATTTTTCTTAGAGCCTGAGCTTCAATCAGCACAGCAGGAGGTTGAGCAACTCAGACACCAAGTGGAAAAACTGAAGACGTATGGTGAGACTTTACTTATTTTTTTTCTCTTTTTAATCTATGATTGTTTGCTATACCTTCTTATCAGCATCATTGAGCAATCAAACCTACCACCTCCAATCAGAGACAATCTCTAGGATCACTCACACACAATCCCGCTACACTGCACACAGTGTGTGCAGTGTAGCGGGATTGATAAATGTCTATCTCAGTTAAATATATGTTCACTGCAAATTATTTCATATTATAGTTAAGGATCAGGAGTACGTCTTCATTACATTGGTAAACATCTAACCTATCTGGTAAAAAAATGTTTGAAAACAATAATAACAAAAAAAATGCCTCATTATCTGGAAAGTAAATTAAGGGATAGGTTCTTCTTGGATTAGTAAACAGTCTTGATTTTTTTTTAATTTTTTTTCAAGAAATGGTTGAGCTGCGAAAGGTGAAGGGGGCGAATGATCATCTTGACCTGGAGATACGAGCGTTAAGAAGCCGTGTGCGCTGCCTGGATGCTGAGAAAACCTCCCTGCAGGAAAAGGTGGAAATGTAGACGAGACAGAACGTAGAAAATATGTCAAAGAAGAAGAATACTGCAGCTACTTTGGAAATCACTGTGAAAGAATCAAATAACATTGTTTTTACTCACTGATACTGTTCATTGATACATTTAAGAGCTGTTATTATTCATAGTCCTTTGTTTTTGATATTTGTTATATTGTACCAGGCTCTCTGAACCAGTCCTTTTTATTTTTGTAGATTTCATTTTAAATTGTTTTACAAATGTTTTCTTGGCATTTTAGTTAATTCAGTGATTTGAATTAGCTCAGCCATCCAGTAGCTACTGTACTTCTTACCTTTGTGTGCATCAGGTGGCGTCCCTGCAGGAGAAGGTCAAGGAGTTACAGTCTGCTCTGCAGGAGCAGCAGATTCCCACTGTCCAGGTTGGAGTCCAGACCACAGAGAAGACTCGGGTACGTCTGTTTAATACATTATTAAGTATAAAAAGGTAGAAGTTCAGAATGTGGAAGAGAAGATACATTCAGTCAGTTAGGAGCATGCATAATGGGCTCTTATCTTATGTTGACTTGTATCAAGGAAGATAATATTTAAGAGTGGAAAATTAGTAATCAGCCTTATCTTATTAAAACTTGCAATGCATTGTGGGTTTAGCTCTAAAATGAGAGTAATTTAAGATTTTATGAGACATTCATTGTAACATGTCCTGTCATATTCATCCAAGTGATAGTTACAGAAATAATGCAGATTTTTTTTTTTTGTTAATCGCCATATATTTCCACAATGATTTTAATTTGAAAGACGCCTGCTAGTTGTTACAAAGGATACTGATGTGTGTGTTACTGTCTCTGCAAGAGCAGGTGGAGCGGCTCAAATCCTTCCTGCAGGAGCATGGACAGCAGCTCCTCGTCACACAGGCTCAGGCCCAGCGAGAAGATGAATTAGCTAAAGTGAGTTCTGCTGATCAAGAGTGTGTAACTACAAGCTCACATGTACCTTTGAATCCACTACTAATCTGCTGTAGTGAAAGAGTCAGCTGAAACTTAAGTTGAAAGTTTTCTTTGTAAACGAAAACTGCACTACCATAAAATGACGTGTTTTTGAAACTTTTGGTCATTGTCTTATTAACAGACCCAGCAAAGCCACTTCTTGTACATATCCTGATGTTATTTTAGTTTAGAGGAGCTGTGCTGATTTTCAAAATAAGGCTGTTTTTATGTTTGTATAATACTTGATTGTTGTTTGACGTACATTTAAAAACCACTAATATGTTAGCGATGTATCAACTGGTCCAAAACCAGATGTACAGTATATGTGACATTCTACCAATGCACTACAGCTGGTACAGTCAGAATATTGTTAAATAGAGAACTTGTGACAGTTTCATTCACTATAGTATTGAGGAAAAAACTTGTTTGCATGTTTATATGAGAGAGTGTGGCTGTGTTTTATTTTTCTGTTCAGATGCATTCTCTCCAACAGCTGTGGGATGATTCTCATCCTGGAACGATAACTAACCTTAGTGCTAACATGTGCATCAAAGACAGCAGCTTCCAGAACCATATGTAGGTTTATCCTTAATATAGCACTCTGTTAATAAGAAACCACATGGTAAACATATGCTAAGATTCATGCGTGCGCGTGTGTTTGGAGTTTGTGCACAGAGCCTTGTGAAGACACTCCCTCTCATTTAGAAGATGCCGTAATGACGGAGCTGCACAAAGGAAACTCTCTAGAGGAGCAGGTAATCTATTACATCAGGTCAGAGAACCCTGGGCTGCAGAAAGGCTCACTATTGATGTCCAAATTAAAAGCAGACATGATGATAAAGAAGAGGTGATGTTTTGGAGAAGCTGTATCTATTTAGTGAAGCTGCTGGGTTTTTCCTCTAATGGTTTTCTTGTGTTTGGGCTGCAGGAGGGCGCTGGTTACAAGGAAGCTGTATCCACTCTTAAGAAAGAGATCTGTGAAACCTTACGATGTCTCAACAAAGAACAAAGGTAAAATGCAAAACACTTATTGCTCATTAAAAAAAACTGACAGTAGTTATTGCAAAACTGTGATTAGTGTTTAAATAACTTGTAACTACTTTGTTCATGTCAATAATCTCTCCTCAGCACATGCCAGAGTTAATCATGGAGTTCCACATGGTTCAGTTTTAGGACCTATAGTCTTTACATTCTATATGTTTCCACTAGGTAACATTATCAGAGAACATAATGTACATTTCCATTGATACACAGCTTTATTTGTCAATGAAATCTGACAAATAAAGCTAACTTTTTTTAGGGTATTTCCCACTTTGAACAAAGGTGAACTTTCAAGCCCCACCTGTGCCCATTACCTCCCAAATAAACCTGACAAATAACACATTTTCAAATGTATTGAACTAACAGAACAAGTAACATATTTTGTAATAAATCAAAAACTAAATAAACGAATCACCTGCATTAAAACAAATGTAAAAGTAAAGCAGTAAAAAAATTAAGGAAATAACCAAACATTGTTTTTGCACTCCATATCTAATGCAGTCTAATAATTTAATGTTCTTTAAATTTCCGCTACATTTTTAGGATTCTCATTATTACTTTATTTGTGTGTTTAGCGTTAATGATCTCTATTATCAATGAAGAAAGGCATTTTTATTTTAATTTTTCTCTTATACTACAAACATTTAACCATACACCCCCCCCCCCTTATCAGGGGGTCACGCCACACACTTTGAGAAGCACTGCCTTATTGGCAAATAGGCCTATTTTGAGATGTAACTGTGAGATTTTTCAATGATTTGATTTCAATCAATTAGCTTTACACTGGCTATTTTTAGCTGATTTATTGTGTGTCTGTTCATCTCTTCACAGTAAATACTTTGAGATGAGAGAAAGACACAGAGTGAAGCTGTGCCGAGCCAAACAGAAGTTTGCAGACATGACTGACTGCTATAACAAGAAGATTAAACACCTAGAGAGGGAGCTATCCCTCTGCTCTCACTCATTGTTGAAGGTAAAACCAACGTTTTTTTCTCTAACACATTCAGGAACTTTCAGGTGTGGCGGTAGGGCGATGCCCTTTTGGGGGTGGGTCCAGACCCTGTGTACCTTGGACACAAAAACTCACATATGTCCACCAGCAGGTGGCGCTATGGCCTATAACTCCCACACCGTTTTCATAGCCACAGATTCCTTGAATAGCACTGAATCGCCTGGGCTAGGCCACGCCCATTTCCGCCTAAACTTTTGTTGGAGCAAAATTGCAAAAACTGGAAAATCTACTTTTTCGAACTCCTCCTTCGGATTTTGTCCAATCAGCGTGAAACTTGGCACGCAGAGTCTTCATTTGGACTTGATCTAAAGTTATCAATATAATTTTGTTCGGATAAAATATGCGTTAATTTTTAACGAGTAAAGTTTTCTAGCTAGCTATAAAAACGCAAACTGGCGCATATCTCGGTCAAAATAAATGCTAACAACACCAAATCTGAGATCCTTAGTTGGCATGTGACTGTGAGGGTACGCGCCAAATTTGAATAATGTAGGCCACTAGGGGGCGCTACAAATATGGAATATTTATATCTCTTAAATGGCAAGACCAATTTTTTACCAAATTTGGTGGGTATGATCTTGGGTCCCTCCTGAGGCGATTTTTTTTACCAAAGTGGGCGTGGCTTATTACATCATAACATATAAATAAACAAACATTTATTTCAGCTGAATTATTATGTTGAGGGCTGTGAAATTTACAGGGTACATATATAAGAGCACACAGATCACCCTTACCAAAATGTGCGCCGGTAAGTGGCGCTATAATGGGTGCAAACGCATTTTGGCCTGTAACTTTCACATTTTAAATCACATCTCCCAAAACTTCATATCCACCTGTTCACAGCAAATGGCACGTTGGCCTGTGTCCTGACGCTCGCCCCAAGCTCGTCATCCTTCGTGACGAACTTCCATGGGCTCCGCAAAACCTGGGGGCCGAGTCGTGTGGGAAGGCTTGGCCCCCTTTCATAACTGCTTGCAGTTCTAGTTAATTCTGTATTTGCAAAGCGGTGATCCTTTAATCAGTGACAGACAGGTGCAGGTGTGTGTTCAAAGCTTGACTCTTTTGTGTGGTAATTTTGGTGTTTCCAGAAGAAAGAGCTCATGCAGAACATGAATGAGGAAAACGAGAAGCTCCTTTTTGAGAGAAGCAGGCTGCTACTAAAGCTGGACGAGGAGGAGCACAACAAGAAAGCCACGCAACTGTCATCCCTGCTGTCCAAACACAGGTGCTGAAGAGAAACTTTGTCAGGATACGGTGTAGTTTCACCTTACCGAGCATTGTTGTTAATCCATAGGCTGCAGTTTTTGGAGGAGGAGAACATGAAACTGGGAAACCAGGTGTCTCACCAATCCAATCAGCTCGCAGTGCTGCAGCGTTGCCTAAAGAAGGTCCAGTTGCTTCCCTTTGCAGAAGTACGACTGCTGCGGGAAAACACTCACCAGTCATCTTCTCAACACAAACTGATTGTATTCACAAAACAGTAGCTAAAATAGATTCCTGGTGCAGAAACTGCAAGTGTGAAATCCATAATTGTAATTCATTATCAATTACAATTATGGCATCATTTGACTTGGAACTGTAATTGAAAATATCTGTTGCTGTTGTAATCATAATTTAATTGTAATTGAGTTCAGGTAATTCACTGTGTAATAGTAATTGGCAGGGAAATTATATAAAATCTGCAATTTAATTAAAACGCAAAATTGGGGAACCGTGTTAGAGTTCTATGGCTCACATATTTAGTTAACAGTTAAAATCTGTTTCACATTAAGTTTTTCCATTACATTTCAATTCTCTTGAGTATCATTTTATCTTTTTTTTTATAGATAAAAATTGAGGGGTATACTGACAGATAAAAGGCTAAGGTGCCCTCACCAAAGACATTAATACCAATATTTTTATGGATTAGGAAGCCTAACAAGGTAACCAAAAGATAACAAACAATTTGAATGATAGATAGATAATATATTTTAGTATATTTTTCAGCTGATTTAAGACATGGGTCAAAGCAGACCTGTTGTCATAAGAGATGCTAACAGAAAGCTAAGACAAGGTTACGTTTTATGGGGTTATTTATTAAAGGCTCAGTAATTGTGATGAATTGAATTTGAACTTTAGTAATTGAGAACATAATTGTAATTAACTTACAGGGGGAAAATAATCATTGTAATTTTAATTGTAAATGGAAAAAATGCTGGTCACCATAATAATAATTTAGTTGTAATTGAACATAGAAAAATGAAGACGGAATTGTGATTGAAAAATGTAACTGACCCCAACCCTGGTGTCATCTCTAACCCGTGTATGACAAAATGTCCTTTCAATGAGAACGACATTTGATCCTGTCTGGCCTTTCTATGAGGATTATCTGCTTTCTAATTTGTGATCTGAGTTTAGATGAAGCAGTAGGGTAGCAAAAAAACAAACACTTTTTAAAGGAAAACACCTTTATCTCTGTGAAATAATATTCCTTTAGGGGGTCACGGCAAATTTGCGGTTGACCTCATTTGGAGACATGATTTATTGCTCAACCCTTCAAATCTGACGATTTTTCATTAAATATGTACAGTATATGCATGTGGACAACGTTCATTTATTTCATTTGAAATAACATTTCAACCATGAAAAATGTAAGAAATAGGTGGAATTCAAACATGTGGAACATATTTTACAACTTTTATTCAGTTTTATCACTACCATTGTGTTCTTTAACAGCTGTAGTTTTTACACAAAAATTATGAAATATGACGTGGCTTTAACCCAAATAACTGTTTGCTGGTGCATCTATCCCACTGTCTGTACTGGTTCATAACATCAGGTGAAAATTTAACAAATTTCCCACCCTTTTCACAGTTGTCTGAAAGAGACGAGCAACTGAGGCCAGTGTAATTCCACTCAAGTATTCATAGGGTAAAAAATGTTTTTATCCCAAAAGGAACATTATTTCACCCAGGCAGGGCGATTTCTTTTTTTTTTTTAAAAAGTTTTTTTGAGCCACCATAAGGCAGGGTTTCATTGACAGAAATTTCATAGCAGCCAATGAGATGAGTTACACTGCTATGTAAATTAGTTAGTTTCAGAAGTAGTGCTTTGAAAGTGAGCATTTGTCAATCCGGTCGAATGACTTTCTATATCTTAAATCAGAATGGCTGACAGAGACAAAGGATAGAATGGTAACTTAAAATTCAAACCCGAACCACCTTCAGTGATATAATATTAATGAGTGGTCTTATTTATGTTACAAACGTGCTTGTCGTAGTTCCAGTGACGTTCATTTTCTCTTCTTTTCTAACAATACGTTAAGTTGGGGTTTTGTTTATTCGGACAAGGTTTTTCAGGAACTTTGTCTGAATGAAGTTCCACGTAATAGTTCTCGCATGAAGTATTACACGGAAGTCAAGTGAAACCTCATTTGAATAAACGAAAACTCAACATGTGCTTGTCGTGTTTCCTCAGGAAGTGAAAAAAAGTTTAAACCAGCAGCTGTTCTTCACTCCACCTCCTGAGCAGACTTTAAGGTACGTCTGCTCCAGCTCTGGGTGAATGCTTTTCTGTGTGAGATAGCAGATGCTCATCTGTGTGTGTGTGTGTGTGTGTGTGTGTTTGTCCAGTGGGATGCAGCTCACTCAGCGCTCATCATTGGACGGTGATCGCAACGGTGATGACACACTCACAGGTGGGACCTCCTCCTCTGGCAGCTGTTCTTTGGGGCCTTTGTGTCGATCAGCAGAGATGGGCTACCTGAACGTGACCACACAGAGTCACACAGACTCCTCCTCTCACCAAGTCGCCCACAGCTTCGATGATAGTTTGCCCACCTGAAGGCTAAATATATTTTAACACCGTACAGTCCACAAAAGCTTTATTTTTTTATATACAGTATGAAATTATGGTAATAATTTTAGTGCAAAACTTTAGTTACAAAGAACTTAAACCACACACACGATCACATACATACAAATAATGACAAGATTTCAAACATATGCAAAAATCACAATTTAAAAATCAGACAAAAAATAAAACAATATTTAATAAAATCCAAAGTCAATCAATCTGTCTATCAGATCTGAAACACAGATTATTAGTTTATGTCTATGAAGCTTAATTTGTTCCACTGATAAGTGACCATATTTATAGAAATTTAACATTTTTTTGTTTATAAAAAGGAATAAAAAACTTACATTGAACATGAACATGAATGCGCGGCCATATTGGAGGCACTCAGAGGTAAAACACTGCAATGGATAAATGTCAGAGACCACAGAAAAGCTCCTCAAAATGCGTTATAGATGCAAAGGGCACAATATTTGGAAAAGTTGTGATTTATTGGTGGTGCTGATCCATAGGAGTATCATCAATGACAACCCGGAGAATCTTCCATCTATTGCTTATCCTGATATCGTCAACTACCTGGTTTTAACCTTACCCAATCTGGGTCATCCTTTTGGTAAAGGTCAGACCTTTTAGCTGGAATTCAATGAGAAATGCAGCACATTTTAGCTCTACATTTTAAGAACTGTGTTGCTACTATGGCAGTAGTTTGATATTAATTGTATTCTTATCATCACACTAGAAATTTAGTTAAGAGCCAATGCTATCAACAATTCACTTACCTGACAAGAAATGGGCCTAACAAATTTGGATGTTGTCCAGATTTTTGCTCGTAGTTCCTGGTTTAGCTTTGCTGACATTGTTCTCCCTGATTTGTTTGAACTTTTGTCAATAAAACTCCAAATGTTATTCACTGTCTGACCGATTGGTACAGCTGAAAACACGGCAATAATTCACCAATTCCTTTTGTTCGCCATTGTGATCTGCTTTGTTTACCTGCTGAGTACCTCCAATATGGCGACTTCCGGTTTGATGACGCGCCGTGAAAACTCTCCATATTCTGCTCAGAAAGGTTTGTGCAGATTTAAACTTGTCACCTGTTGCTAATCTCTAGAGTTTAATGCATCTCACGGACATGCTTGTTTTTGTCTGAAACAGTCACCAGTGTATAGTAGTTTGAGGTCGTAACAGCAGACATCCCTTTATTTCAAATGTGTGTGTTTTATTTATACATTTTCTATAAATTGATTGATTACTAACAAAATAAAATGGCAAAAACAAATTAAAAATATAAAGAAAATGCTTGCACTCACCAACATGGATCTCCTTCACATCGTCTGTTTATTTCAAAATAAAATCCATCCTTCTTTTTTTTCTCAAGAAGAGCTCAATGGCTGTGTTGTACAGTTGATGTGTGCGCTTCAGGTTCATGAGTAAGTCCTTTTCTATGGACATGGAGGCTAATGCTGAAAGCTGCGTCTGTCCACTCGTGTTTCTGGTGGAAGTTATAAGACGCTTCAATGCTGAGAATGAGCGCTCATCAGAGGCTGCACTCGTGAGAACCCGGAAGTGCTTATCCAATCAAAGGGGTAGTTGCGTAGATGTCAACTTCAGCGTAAGACCTTCGAGGTGGCCTCGGCGTCGCAGACTCAAGAGCTGATTGGCTGGTTGATTGTGTCCGTTCACTTACAGTGCGCAGGAGTCCGCTCTGTTGATTCTGAAGGCCTGAGGCAGATTTCATTGAACCTGGCAAGCTAGCTGAAATATGATTGGATAAAAACTCCACCATAATATATACCACTGGAAGCATCGCAACCAAGAAGATATAATATGATATAAAAAGAACAGACCAGGTAGAATAATTTTATTTAAAAATATTTATGAAAAAAAAAAATACTTCAAATGACTGTACTGTTCAAATGACATCAACATTTAGATGTTGATGTCATTTTAAGTGCAAATTGAAGGGTTAGAGGTGAGTAACAAAATATTCTCTGTTGTTTGCCTTTCTGATGGAAAACCATTGTTATGTAGGCAGGACTTAAAGGGCAGAAAGGGCCGGGTCTCCGGCGGCGGGGAGAGGAAGGCGGCAACTGCTGCTCCTCCAGCTGCGGCGCGAGCCCAGCTCCGCTTCGCACTCGAGCTCAACCGATCCAGCCCTAAGAGCCAATCCTTATCCCGAAATTACGGATCTGACTTGCCGACTTCCCTTACTAAAGAATCCACGTTTAACTGAACTATTGTGGTGATTGGTGCACCATTAACCCAGTACGAAACTACCATATTGTGCTCTTTTGGCTGTGAACAGAGGCTAACTTATCCGAGCCTGTGGTCACGTGACTGCTGTAAAGTGAAACGTTGTTCAGGCATTTTCCAGGTCACATGACCTGGCCAAAGACAGTCCGTCTCTACAAACTTATAAATAAAATAAAATAAAATAAATATATTACAGGAATATCACAAAACGACACATTGTAAAATCTGTCTCAAGGATAAAAAATAGTGCAGAGTTTCTCAGTTTATTTACCGCAAATTAGTGTCAATTTCACAGAATTTAACACAGACTGAGATTGAATGCTGAACAAAAAATGCAAAGTCAAAGTTCAGTGCCTTTCAAAAGTCAGACAAATCAGCAGGGCCTTCTGTTTTGTATAGTTAAATTCATTTTCTTGTCTTCTCATATGCCTTTTACCTTTTTATTTACCCTTTACACAAAGAGGACAATAATAGTCACTTTCTTTTTTAATGTCTCACACCTCCTACAACTCATGTTCGTGCGTCTAAACACAAATTGCAGCTGTTGTTTCTTGTGGTGTGGAAGTGATGACAAAAAGGTGGTGTGGAAAAAGTCTTCGGACCCATGACTTGTAAATAATAAGCAGTTTATTAATACAATCAAAAGTCATAACAGGTTACAAGAAATGAAGAGAGCTGCTGGCCAATTGATGCAAAACTCTGAGCTACTCAGAGTCTGTGTTCGCATATATGTTTCAAAATAAGTCCTCCCACCTTTTGACATTGGCTCATCACCCTATAAGAAAACCACCCAGTTCTAGGCTGTGAAAGTACAAAGAAACAGTTTATCATCATGTGGAGACATAGGAAAGGAAATTTGAGCCTGGGGCCTCATCAGCTCAGTATCACAGATTTGGTAAATCATGTCTTAGATCTGGAACAGATAATCAGTTCCCAATTTTCTGATAACGACCCACACCGGTGTCAATGTTCTCATTGGCTCAAAACCTACTACTCCCCTCAATTGTCAAAATAGGTGCCCCTCGATTTATCACTCCAGAGAGTTCAGGTCGGACACAGAGTCTAAAGGCCTGTTTTTACCATCTAACCATAGCACCCCCAAATTCTTGTGAGATTACTCAAAGAAGTTTAGGGCCTCTGTTTAACCAATAGTTTTACAGATACATCTTTTCTGGAAGAATTCTTTATTGAAAAGGACTATAAACCTTTAATATCACACGTTAAATGCTTTAATACACTTCAGCAGCAAAAATATCTGAAAGCATGTTTCAAGTGTTTTGAAAGATTTCCTCCTAAATTATTGATTCAGATTACTAAGCAAAATTTCACAAATTTCAATTGTTTCCAGAAAGAGCTCGCAGTGTATTGTATTGTTTCGGTGCCCACAGCAGGCGAGTAATCTTAATGTCCCACCCGTGGTTGACCCTGCTGTCCCAGCAGTACTCAGGAGAAAGTACCCGACTGGGTTTGTGCAGCCAGAAGTATTTGTTTAAATGACTCTCGTCGTGCCACCGAGCCTCCACTTTGTTCTCTTTGTCACGCATGATGCTGTGGTAGCAGGAGTCAGTCAAAGCTTTCACATTCCACCACGATCCACCGAAGATGGCCGCATGGTAGTAGAAGTCCCCGGCGCTCATGTGTGCTTCAGACTTTGGGTTTCGGTCGTAGGGGAACCTATTGTTGGGACGGTGGTAGGAGTGAGAATGGAGCAGGGCCACAGAGTCCCCGAGAGCCTCGGAGCCAAATCTTCCGGTAAACACCTGATCCACGTCGAAGCAGAACACGTGTGTGCAACAGTGACGAATTTCCTTCCTGATGATTTCTGATATCGTCTTCATTCGCATCATGGATATATCCTGCCACCTGGGGAGCTTTTCCACTTTAACCACAGTCAGGCTTCGGTTTGGACCAAGCTCCAAGTGGGGCACCTTTTCTGGAGTGTCCGTAAAAACGTAGTAAGAAACTGGCAAACCGGACATGAAATGACGCTCTGATGACCTCAAAAAGGAGTCCAGGTAAGCATCCAGGTACCTACAATAATGAAAATAATGATAACTCCTTTATCTTCTATACCTATTTACCACATCAATCAGGTCGCTGTTGGTGCCCATGTCGAGCTTACAATGGACGTAAGGTAGGAACACCTTGCACAGGATGCCAGTCTGTCACAGGCAGGGGCATAGCACCACATTTTGGGCCATGGGTACAAACCCTACTGTAAGTTATGTAAACTTTTTTTTTTGCCCGGAAACTATACTTGCATTATTATATAAGCTTTTTTTTTTCTTCACAGTAAGCTAATGACTTCATATCCATCAACTAAATATTGTATTTGTGACGCACTTTTGCTACAATTTAGTGGTGGCTGGTAGATGTAATTTTTTGGGGGGTATAACTAAATAAAATGAGTAAGCAGTTGTGTTTCCTCATTTGTCTTTCTCCTTTCTGTCCCTGCATTTTTGGCAATCTAGTTTTCCTTTCTTGAGAAAAGACATGGTTTCCTGCTGCTGTCTATCTCCCGCTCCTTGTCACATCCGCAGTTCAAGCCTACCTGCCACAGTGCGCAGCAGAAACACATGCGAGTCCTACAATTTGCACTGTTTTAAAGGGGGTGGTAGCTTGGGCCCTGATGCAGCATGAATATTTGTTTTTAGTACAAAACTGTGCTTAACAACCAGTTTATTTTCACACAGGGCCTGTTTCATTCCAGTATAAAGCATCTAAAAATGTTTAAAATGTGTTTTCGTACATATATAACAGACTTCTGAGGGCCCCTCTCTGCTTTGGGGTTTGGGTACTCAGTGCACCCAGTCTGATGCCCATGGTCACAGAGCCAAACCATGGAGACAAACATGTATTCACAAACTCATTCATAGATACGCGCTATTTAAAAACTCAAATTAACCTAGCATTGTGAGAGGAAATCAGAGTACCTAGAGAGATGCCACACATGCAAACTCAAGAGAGGTCCAAGAAAAGTTAATCCCAGTATTATTTGTATTTTCAGTAGCAGTAGGACCAGGTTGCAGGTATAAGGATTTCTTTAAAGACTTGGATAATAAAAAGGTAAGTGGTGATTTCCTTTCTTCCTAAGTATCTGCATAGCCAGGAGGGACTGCAGTACACTAGAATCAGCAGAAAACCGTACCTGCCCACAGCAAACACAGTTAAAGCGACTGAAGAGTCTTTCTTCTTATGTGTCTGGTCGTACAGGTCAGGGTCAAACATTCCCTCCCAGATAATTGGAGCGTTCCAAGATGTGCATGTCTGCACATCATGTCTCGACCTGAAGAGCACAAAGTAGTTCAATGACATTTCATCAGACTCAGCAAAGCATGTCCTGGATTCTGAGCTAGTCTCTTGTGGACTGGGAGAGTTTGAGTTTGCAGATTATTTGAGGACAAAGTTGATGGACATACGTCAGAGCATTGTGTGCATTTGCATTATCATTTTGTAAGATTTTTGCCGGATCCAGCCTTGGTACACAAATTATGCATTTGAGTCTTAATGACCTTTAACATATTCTTAAACAATTACTTTATAGGCTTACATGCATTTAAAGCTGGGGTTTGTAAGTTTTTTTTTGTTTTTATGAAAAATCCATAATCATCTTTGAGCATGTTGTAATCAAAGAGTTCTGAGTGGACAGTGAATCTCATATCCTTCTCCTGGCTCTGTAAGGTTAACTTTATATATCAAGGAGCGTGACGCTCCTAGAATCTGGATGTCAGCCAATCAGAGATCTTTCTACAAACACGTGGGCTGTTTTTGGCGTTACTATTGGCTGCTCATCTGAAGTCATATTCAGGTTCAGGTACCCTCTGTGAAACGACCGAGGTGGAGAAGCAACTGTTTAAAAGCACTATTGTAGTCTGGATGCAGAGTGTTGGTTATCAGTCCACTCAGAACGGCAGGCAGCTGAGATCACAGCCCCCTCTGTGTGTGTTTGTGGCGGGGTCGAGCCGACGGCAGCAGCCGCTGCTCAGAGCAGTAACAATCGAATGATACGTACATTCATGTTAGTCTCTATAACACCAGAAAAAAAGTCCATACACTAGTCTATATTGAGAAAAAAGTCACTAAGAGCGTTCACAAAAGACACCAGTAAGGGAGGTTGAGTTTCGGTTTCAAAACAGAGTGGAGTGAGGATTCACGTACTGCAGCCAAAGGGGACACATTATACCCATTTTTTACCTTTTAAAACAGTTCCCTGTGGTCCAAATAACATATTCATGCTGGGGTTTGGTCAAAACATAACAGAAATCAAGCAAGAGGAGAGGTTTTAGACCAGGGATAAAACAGCTCTTTCAGATCGCTCCGTTTTCCTTCTCTCTTCCGCTGGGTGTCCCGAAACATGTTTTGAGGTGTTGGAAACAGTCGGGGGTGAAGTGATTGGCACACACTAACAAGTACTTCCCAACTACGGTTGCCATTGAAAATGAAATCTAGCCACTTCCTCTTGTGGCTTCAGCAGCTTCAGTTCGAAGCAAAACCCGATTTAACTTGTGATGATTAGCGAGCGGGAGTTTGTTTCCGCACTAGATAGCAGACATCAACCGATATCATGTATCAATATTTCACTGTGGATTGTAGTACAGAGCTTGGATCTTTTCCCTTCATCAGCAAGAATATCAATTTTTTGGGGGAATTTTTCTGGATTTGTGATGGACAGATGAAGATTTAGTCATCGTGTGCTGCGCAAATTCAGTAGGAGATGAGTTACTTTATGTTGCCATCTTGTGTGTTTTTTTAAGTGAATTTGTCATTTTAATGGTCCTTTAGTGTTTTTTTGTCATGGTTTTGTATATTTTATTGTTCTTTTGTGTATTTTTCTATCTTTATTGTCATTTTTGTGTATATATGTTGCCGTCTTGGGTGTGTTTTGAGTATATTTGTGTTTTTAATGGTCCTTTAGCGTGTTGTTGTTGTTGTGTACTTTCATATTTTTCTGTAATTTGTGTGTATTTTTTTCAGATTATGATGATTAAACACTTGTTATCAATGGATCTAATAGTGGATATAAAATCAATGTAGGACTACAACATAGGGTGAAAATCACAATATGTGGGAAATGAGCAGCTTGGCGAAGGTCTGCGCTCTCTGAGTGCTTTTCTAGTGTTTGTCATGTAACCACTACATCTTTGTTAAATAGTGGTGCTTTGTTTTTGATCTGTGTAATGTTTCTGGAGTAGGATTGGTTGAACGTTGACTGTAAAGCTATGATATGAGAACAATGACACTCGCACTTTGTGCAACCAATATAGGTTCTGTATCTTCTTACCAAAGATCCAGGCTGGCATCTGCACTGTTGTCCTGAATCAACATCTTTGCACATTTGTCCACGGTCAGGAAATGTATAGTAAATCTGCCATCAAAAACACAATAAAGTAAAAAAAAAAATAATAATAAAAAAACCTGCATCTGAAAACTATTGCTTAATGAAGGGATCAATAACATCATTTTGATTATAGAAGAGATGTAGATTTGGCCAATATTTGTAACTATAAAATAAAAGATAATTTTACAAAAATTTTGCTTAACCTAAATTTGAATGACAAAAGTTTACCATTAAAAAACCTTTAAATACAGTGGGAGAAAAAATCTGATAGGTTGCTGATACATCAAAGATCTAACACAGGGAAACCATTACACACATACACTTCTTTATTGAATGGAAAGACTCACCTGAACAAGAACACAAGTTTTTGGAGTGTGGGAGGAAATCGAGGCATACAGTACTTGACGCTTTAACACTGCGACTCAAAGCCACCACCCAGCCCAGAAACAAGTAAATGTATTAGCCGTTTGGTTTTAATCTTTCATATCTTTGATCCTCTAAAATGTAAACCCTGGTGACACAAAGCCACAAAAGGCTGATAAGCGCGAGTTCAGTTTGCACTGGGATTAGCAGATGTATAAAACAGATGTGAATACATGGCAAAAAGCCAATGTATGTCTCCTGTTTATTTGGCAGAGCCAAATATACCCTTTTATTAATAAAATTGATTGACTCCCAACTGTAAATTTTGTGAATTGAAAAGATTATTATTTTTTTTTAAAACAAGACTATGCTTTTATTTTACATTTATTTTAAAGTACAAAGTGGTGACATCAAATTCACCCAAAATCTAATTGCCAATGAATTTGGGTGAAAGAAATCCCAATGTTTTCTAATATTTACCAACTTGATCGACGACTGATGCAAAACTATACAGTATGTGTTGCATGGAAAGGTGTTTCAGTCTCAAAGCTTTGTTATTAACACAATCCAGTAGCTGTTGGCCTCGTGTGCAACTACATCATACTGGTTTTTACTGGAGGACTGATGTGCGACACTGTGATGTCTGTCAGTTTCTGACATTATCATTCAATTAAAAACATAGATGTGTTAGGTAATTACCTTACAGTCAGAGCGGTGAAGAAGAATAGACCCAGTGGCAGTGAAAAACAAAGAGCCACCTTTAAAATCATCCTCACCCTCTGAACATATCTGCAGGAATAAAGATGGTTTTTATCAGAAAACCCTAAAGTGTGCTTGTGTTGTAGGTGAAATTCAAAGAGTAGCTTTTATTTTCTCATATTTGTTTTGAGTACATACCCCATGTTAGGAAGTGCTGAGCCTCAGGGGACAATGCTCCTTCTTATGTCAAAGGTGAAAGAGGCAACTGTGTGTAGAGAAAGAGACTATGCTCAATAACATGCATCTGTTAAGTAATAGTCACAGTCATATATAGGAAACAGGCAAACAACTCAAAAACAGCCATGGAAGTGTTATGGCAAAATTATTAGTTATGCTTAATAATATATTTACTCATATATTTACTCATATATCTTAATCCTTAAGCCTTGGGTTGTAACTTTCCATTGTGTTATTCTCATGTCTTCAACTTTGCTTCTAGGTCTGGGTCAGGCCACCTCTTCCAAAGCACATGATGTCTTCCCAAAACAATACTGAAATCTCACAAGGTCAGACGCATAGGCACCCTCTGTGTACACACTCACATGCCTACACACACTCACATAGTCACACATACACTACAGAAGGTCAAGAAAACTTAGTTTATGATACAAATACTTGGACAACAAACTGTCATCATAACATTTTTTTGTAATCGAACAAATCAAATAAAACACAACAAAGAAAAAAAAAAACACAATTTCCATCATTTTGGACTCAGCAAGGAAACCAAAACACGTTCAGAAATTATTTCTCTAAATGATGCAAATCAGATATCAATCCACAAATGGATTTTCTTCAATCACCAATGACCTTACAGGAACTCACATTTGCCCTTAATCTTCTGCCCAATAATAAAGCTCCTGGTCCAAATGGTTTCCCTGCTGAGTTCTACAAACACTTTTGGTTCATTCTATCACAATTCTTTAACAAAATGATCACAGAATTAAAACATAAATCAAATCTTCCTTCAACTATGAACATAGCAACGATCTCACTCATACTGTATTACAGCCAAACAAAGACCCAACCCTTCCATACAGTTATGGCTCAATCTCTCTCTTCAAAATAGATATTAAAATGATCACCAAAGCACTAGCGGCGCCAGGATTTTGATTGTGGGTGGGCCCCCAGAAAACTGGATGGGCTAGTTAAGATAGTCCAAAAACATGCCCAGCGGGCCCTGGACACCCCCGGGTCCTGCTCCCACTGTGCGGCCTTCACCATGAAGAACATCCGCAGGCGGCTGGCACGACAGGTCCTCCTTGACGTCGACTCTGTCCCTGTGGAAAGGATAGAGACGAGCACCTGTGTGGGGCCGAGCTGGGGTTCCCAGTCTGACATTGCCTTTTTCCCTCCGCTCAGGAAGAACACTCTTGATTTGCACTGCAGGTTCGGCAATAACGTGACCTCGGACTTCCTCATCTCAGAAGACGAGGAGGACGACGATATTTTCGTGACCCTGGCGCGGGCTGAAAAGCCCATGACCTCTGCCGCTTCCACTGAGGGAGTGGAAGGAAGCACCCCGGCTTCTCCCCTCCTCTCCCCTCCTCACCCTCCTCGCCACAGGTAGGACTGGCCGTTCACCAACAGGGGCGCTGTGTCGGGCGTTCCTTCCCTGGATTGCTGGGACATGGAGGGCCTGGGCCTGCTTCGCATGCTTCCAGTGGAGCCTGCTCCCTCAGGCTCCTGTTCTTTCACCCCGGAAACCAAGCCTGCCTGGGAAGTCCGACTGTCTGCAGTCAGCCCTGTCGGAGCGCGCCTACAAAGCTTCGGCGCTTTCAACCAGGGCTCTGAACATCCTCTCGCTGCTCACAGCGTACCAGGCCACGAGGAGCGCGATGGGGGCCTTGGTCCTCCAGGAACAGGCCCGATGGCTCGACCTGGCGAGCCTTTCCGAGGCGGAGAAGGGGAACATCCTGCACATGCCTGTTGTCCCGGAAGGCTCAGCGCTACTCAATGTAGCGGTGCTGCGAGGCAAAGGAAGCCCTTGGTCCTGTCTCCACCTGCTCGCCGCAAGGTGTTCCCGGCTCCTCAGGGGACACAGTTCAAAAGCCCAAAAATGTTTACACCTTGGCCTCCACAACCGATGGGTCAGGGTTGACACAGACCACCTCTTCGGTGATGCGGCTGGATGTTCCCCGTTCTCCAGCCCCACTTGTTCTGCCATTCAGCGTGCTCCCGGGGGTCCCCCACGCCCCCGCCTTCCTTCAGCCACGACTCGTTAAATCCTCTTTAAACTGACCTTGTAAACACTTAATTCCTAATGCAAATTTCATTCTGAATTACACACACACACACACCCTTTTATACTGTACATAGATAAATTATATATATGGTAAGAGCAATAAATGACATGTATTAGTCCATGCTAAATCTTTACCCTTAAAAGTCCTTGATTTTGTGACAAATCAGAGAACTGTGAATCACATGTTTAGCACACTTGTTCTAGCCGAAAGTTGAGACAAGCAGAAAATTCATGTGTGTGAATAGGATAATTGTTTACACACTCAGAGAAACCAGAACCCATGTGACCAGGCTACAGCAATGAATAACTGTGTGCATGTTAAAGACAAACAGAGAAATAACCAAAAACAGGTGACTCAGTCAGTAGTTTAGTCAAAGCTGATGATTAATGTTTTATTGAATTTAAACTGTTGAGTGTTTTTATTATTCCTATTTTTAATTTTTCTAAATGCTGCACCTTTAACACTAGAAGTCCAATTGAGGGGTCATTTGATCTTTATACCTATAAAGCCCACAGAAGGGTTATTTGACCTGAAGATTTTTACCTAGCACCTTCTCCTAAGCTGCAAACAGACGCTTTTGTTATGTAAACAAGGCACCACAGGAGGCGGAGCCACTTTTTTTCAGTTCTTGCTGAGGTTTATTGATGAGGAGTGTGTGACATGAGAAATATACAAAAGAACAACTGAGATTTGTTTTTTGTTTGCTTTTATCATAGTTTAGGAAAACAGGAAAATAGTACAAAATACAAGTAATAAAACAAATTTTTACAATTTGAAAAAAGTATGCATTATTAGGTGTCTGCGTGTGTGTGTGTGTGTGTGTGTGTCTGTGCATCATTTCAGCTCTCACTCCCTCACTCAGCATTGGTCGGAACATATCTGGCACTGCCATATATGTTCTTTCTACATTTGCCACATGTGTATTTGTAGCAGTCAACACATCGTACAGAGGCACAATTTTTCATGCATCGATGGTTGACCTGACACTTGGCCCTTTTCCCAGGACCAGGTGTGGGAGGTTGTTGAAGAAGAAGTTGCTCCTTGCATTCCTTCTTCGCACCCACATGAGAGTTAGACAACTCTGTTGCAAGCTCCAACAGGAAGTCTATCCGTCTCTCCTGCCTCCCGGTGCATGTTTGATAAAGCACATATGCATTCAGTGCTGCCATGTCAATCATGTTGTAGAACACTGCGACTGGCCATCGCCGTGTTCCAGTCCGCACACTGTACTCCTGGTCCATCACATCTATGCCGCACTTTGTGGTGTTGTATCGGGTGATGGTGTTTGGCTTCCTTTTGGTGGTATCCTCAGTCTCAACCATGCTGTGCATGCTGCTGAGAACGTAGATGGTCTTCTTCATGTGGAGTGCCCCCGTGGCACTCCATATGTGCCACGGGGGCTCCAGGGGGGCTATTTTTCTAATGACTATTCCTCCGGTAATGCTCGTTGAATCGGGCTGTAATTCGACATGGATATTCTATGAGCGGATGTCAAGAGCCGCGGGGGTGGGGGGTCGGGGCCCACCCACTTTTCTGGTCATTTCTAAATGTATCGGAACATAGTTGTGTGATATCATTTCAAAGGCAATTCAACGTAGATTGCATTTTTACGTCGCACAATTTCATTTGTTTTACTCAGTGGAACCGAGTCATTTCACTGAATTCTCAGGAACGTGGAACGTGCTATTCGGCGCTGAGAAGTTCCGCGGGCCCGGCCGTAGTTCATCAGAACTTGTTTTTTACAACTGCAGCATACACCTTAAATGTTCCAATCTTTTTTCATTGTAAAACATTGAACAATTGTGAAACAATACAAATGTGTTGTTTTAAATGCACATGAGGTAGTTATCTCAAATATAAATGAAAAGTTTAGAGCATTGCTGTACAAAATTCTAAATTATACCACTTCCTTTAATCTTTCCTTTTTTCAGATTTTAAAAACAAACAACACTTGTGCAACAGGTTGCATTGCAGAACTGTTTGAAGCTCTTTTCCAAAAATAAAGTACACCGCAGTGTTTTGGTTTTGCAAATAAAGAAAATCACAAGGTTTGAGGTAGATGATAAAATAATAATCTACAGGACAAACTAACAAAGCATCTTAAACCACCACTAAAGTGTTTTAAGTTTTAGATTTCTTTGTAGTGCAAAAAATATATAATAATATTAATGTCCAAATGCAGAAGCTTTGTGGATATTTAAATGTAAAAATATCAATCTAAATATAAATTGCAACACCTTACAGGAAAAAAGCTGCTAAAAGTCAAATGTTCTACAAAAAAGCGTTTTGTTTGCAGTGCATCCTTTGTTCATTGTCATTATTTTCCCTCTTCATCTTCCCTTTTTTAAAAATATTAATATAATAATAAGTCAGGTTTTGTTTCCCTGGATTAATCTGTATTTGCCTTTTGTTGTTTTTAGTTGTATGGAATGTTTCATAATCCTGAACCATTTAAACAGATTTGCTTCATATTAATTCAGTGGTTCAGAAAGCTATGATGGGCTCCATTTGATTAAGTTCAATGTGACAAAATACAACACAATAAACTTAAATGCCATCTCAAACTTTATCGTCAACCACTTTGAAACTAAATAAGATACATTGTTATTTTCACAGCACACACAATGACACACAGGTGTTGATGAAAACAAGACCTTTAACATACCTGAGTGGTGAATTCAATGCGGTTTGTCTAGTTTACAGAGGAATTTCCCTGCGAATCGTGTTAACTGTGCCAAGGATAGTGGTTTTCAATCTAAGCAGTCATTGTGCAAGTGAGAGCGATGTGAAGAAATTGTCGGTGGTGACAGTTCGGCCCTTGTTCATGAATGGTTACATCAGCCTCATCACTACACTTTCTGACAGTCTCTCCCCACTAGGACGACTGGGGTCCTTGCCAAGATATGGGAGGACATTGCAGATGTACTTGGATTTCAAGTCACAAGCCACCCAAAATTTGATCCCCAACTTGTCAGGTTTTGTTGCAATGTACTGCAGGAAACAGCAGCGAGTCTTTGACGGGAAAAGCTGTTCATCAATAGTGATGTGTCGACCAGGGTTGTAGGATGTGATGCAGTTGGTGACAAACAATCCCCACACATCGGAAATTGCAGCAAACTTATCGATCTCCGCTCGCTCACTGCGCGTGAACATGTCATCAAAGCGTATGTGTCGCATGATGTCTTGGGGCCGGTTTCGGGACATAGTTGCCATGATCCGTGGGTTTCCCAGGTTTGCTGACTAGCTGAAATGAAGTCTCATTTGAGAGCAAGCTATAAGCTATTTCTATGAATATGCAAATTTGGACCATTTCACACCTGACCGGTGACCCTACATGACAATGTGAGAAATGATCAATGAACGATCCTCTCAAAACTCCCCTGTTTGTACGCCTCTTTTTGTGCCACAGTCAGACAATTGAGCAACAAACAAGTGAAATCTGCATTACAGTTGATGATACTCATATCCAATGTGAGAAGCAGTATTATAGTTAGAGCTCCTCTGCTTCCTACTCTTGTATTTTCTCTATTTACTTTTATTGTTGATAGTTTTTTATTTTATTTACTTTTTTTAACACCTGTAAAATGTTTTTGAAATGTGCTTATAGATAAAATGTATTGTTATTATTGATAGTAAAGCTAGATTTTCGAGTGTGAAAAGCACAGTATGCGTTCTCACTTTGAAAAGGTAAATTTACGAGGTATACCATTCTCTAACCAGGTCCATGATTATTTTCATTAAGATATTATTTTACAAATTTGAAGCGCACAAGATGGACAGGCCGATAAGTGAAACAGCACTGTTTAGCTGATTGATCACTGTTGAAAAGCCAGGAAAAACCTGATTTTTTTTTAACTTGTGTGCAGCTTTAGCTTTAGCAGCTAACTCATCATTTCTACTTTGGAGGCCTAATTCGGAAGTACTGAACCAGAGCGAGAGTGTGAAAAGGCTTGTAAGGTGTGAAAAATTCCTCTCCCCCTCCCCTGCTGAGTCCTCCAGCAATGGTCACATTGCTTCATTTACAAATGAAAGGATGGTGATTGTCGGTGTCAGGTTGAGCTGAGGGTCTTTTGACCCATTACCGGGACTTAGAGGGTGTCTGGAAAATCCTGGGACTTCTAGTGTTAATCATGTAAAGCATTGAATTGCTTTATATGATTGATTGCCTTGTCTTGCCTTGTGATTTAGTAGAATTTTGTTGGAAATTGCAAGATTTCAGAAAAATTGAGAGTTCTTTCAATCACTGTGACCAACGTGGACAAAAGTCTACGTCTGTCAGAGTTTTAATTAATCGTGCAGCAGCAGCTGAGTGATCACAGCTGCGACGCACGAGTCTGTGTGGCTTTAAATGTAACTAAGTCCATATTTCTAGTGCAATATAATGCTTCACCTTATTCCAGGGTTAGAAGAGCATAAGAGGAAAAGGACTTAATGCACACCGGAGAATGCGCGTAAAGCCAGATTTGAATGGGAACATCCACATTTCAGGGCTGCTCCACCCACAGTGCGTAACTGGGATGAAGGCGCACAGAAACTGACTTACTGTAAGTAGTGGGGGAGAATAGCACACAGCCAAAAACAGCACCGCTGCGCTGCTTTTTGGACTTACACACATAGAAGAATAGAGCCCATAGTTGGAGCTTAAGTAGAGTTGTCAATTATGGCCAAATGAGTATGTGTTTGAAGGTTGGATGTACAAAGAGGTGTACATACTCTGTACTCTGTAGTGTTATAAAGGGGTATATTTGTGGGTGCAAAATAAAATAGTGTGTGCGATTTCCCTGGTTTAATTCTATGCGACATGCACATGATAAATGTGTTTGTTTTTTTGACTCATTTGTATATATTTTTTGTTTGGTGTATTTTTCTGTATTTAAACTGGTTAAAATTGCTACACCTCTGTTATTCGTGAATGGATCGGGCTGAAATTTGGTAGGTATATTTATTTATTTATTTATTTATTTATTTTTTTTTTTTTTTTTTTTTTTTTTTTAGAAGTGCAATCTTTTGACAGCAATGCATATTTTATTATTGCAATTAAATAAATTTATTTATTTCATTGCATAATTGTGACCGTCACCAGCCCTCCCTAGGGAAGGGTAAGAAATACTTTATTAAAGGGAGGATGTAAAAAAGAGAGGGCAGTGTTACACCAAGGTGAGGGGTTGGAGGGGGGTGGGGAAGTTAGCAGGGAAGAGGGATACAAGATAGGATATGGAATGGGTGAGGAATAGTTTTAAGTGATGCGATGTGAAATTGTGGTTGTGTATATTGTGTTTATTGTTGTGTTGTCAAGCCAGTTTGGTGACCAGTGTGTGGTTTAGGAATAATGGTGGTGGCTGTGAACAGAGGAAGAGGTGAGTGGAAATTCCATAAAACAGGTATTTGGGAACAACGTGTCTAAGGTTGAGCCCAGTATGAGTGTTATCCCACAGCCCAAGGCCAGTGCATCCATGACAAATGTATTTCCAAGTACCGCCACTGCAAAACCCAAGAGCCGCCCCCGGGCCCGAAGAAGCAGTCAGGCCAGCAGCAAGAGCAGGCAGCCTAAGGGCCCCCGGCGACCACCCCACGGCCAAGCAGTCCCCCGAACGCCCCCAAGATCCCAAGCCGAGAGGCAGCCATCGCCCCCCATACACACCCGAGAAAGCCCCAAGGAGCCAAGGACCCAGCGCACCACGCCACCGATCCCACCCCCCAACCCCCAGACCCCCCACCCCATCGACCCCCCCACCCCCCCCCCCCCACCCCCGCGCCCAACCCCCCGAGGGGAGGGCCCCGAGAACTCCCTGCCCGAGGCCCAGCGGAGGAGCCGAAGCCCACACCCAGCAGACGACCAGAACCGCGCCGAACAGGCAGCCAGTGGGCACCCGCCGGCGAGCCCAGAGCCAGCAGGGGCCCGACCCCAGGCCAGAAGGACCCGGAACGGATGCAGCACCAGGAGCAGCCCGCCCAGGGAGGACGACCACACCCCAAGCCGCATAAGGCACCAGGGGGTAGGTATATTTATGCATGTGTACGCAGGACAAGATTTTTGATTTGGGGCCAAGGGCCAAATTGAAAAAAAAATGAAAGTCGATTTCTCATTTATTTGCGAGTCAAATATTACAACGGTTGGTGGTACCAAATCATTGGCACATACCAATAAATAAATGGGGCCCATTACCCCGTACGTGTCACAGGGGTGCAAGGGGTACCCCGGGGGCCCCATTTTTTAAATGACTACTCCTTGGTTAGTTATCGTGAGATCGGAATGCAGTTTGGTATGAACACTCTTTGAATGAATATGATGAGACGCTCGGAGCCCAATTTCCAAATTTATGGGAACATAGTTGTGTGATATATCGTTTTAAAGGTAATTCATCGTAGATTACGATTATGCCTCACACAATTTGATCAGGGGCCCACCCCCTTTTTTTAAAGGCAATTTCCATTAAAGTTGTTTTCTCATTTATTTGTGAGTCAAATATTGCGACAGTTTGTGCTACCAAATTACTGACACATACCAATATATGAATGGGGCCCATTACTCCATATGTGCCACTGGGGGCTCCAGGGGAACCATTTTTCAAATGACTACTCCTGCTCGTTGAATCAGGCTGTAATTTGACATGGATATTCTATGAGCGGATGTCAAGAGCCTCTTGGAGACCTTTTTGAAGGGGGGTTCCACTGTTTTACTCAGTAAAACTGAGTCATTTCACTGAATTCTCAGGAACGTGGAACGTGCTATTCGGCGCTGAGAAGTTTCGCGGGCCCGGCCGTAGTTCATCAGAACTTGTTTTTTTACATCTGCAGCATACACCTTAAATGTTCCAATCTTATTTCATTGTAAAACATTGAACAATTGTGAAACAATACAAATGTGTTGTTTTAAATGCACGAGGTAGTTATCTCAAATATAAATGAAAAGTTTAGAGGATTGCTGTACAAAATACTAAATTATACCACTTCCTTTAATCTTTCCTTTTTTCAGATTTTAACTGTTTCCATCTTATCACTTTTTTCTATGACATCCTTCTGCTGTTAACATAGCTTACGGTTCCTGATTTGTGGATACTAGTCAGTTTTTTTTTTTTTGTTGAACAGCTCGACGACACATAACAAAAGTTGTTCTATTTTCAATGTGGTTAATTCTAGTTATAGTCACAAGTAAAGTTTTAGCAGGCCTGCGTGTTCCTGAAACCAGGTCCACATTTGTGGAGTTAGTAAAATCAGAAAGGACAGTACAGATATCCTCTGGGCTGGGATTTGCCCCGTACACAGTGAAGCTAGCGCAAAACGTGATTGGCCGACTTATCACAAGGCAGTCGAGCCTCTACTCTGTGAATTTAAGGATCATGTAAAAGCAGTGTGTGTATTGTGCGAGTGTTGAACCGGGCATGTTTCTAAAGCAACAGAATCCTTTGTAAAGACAGAGTAATACAATCTAACAAAGGAACAAAGACCGATAAATAGAATATAACAAAGAAACAAAGACCGATAAATAGAATATAACAAAGGAACAAAGACCGATAAATAGAATATAACAAAGGAACAAAGACCGATAAATAGAATATAACAAAGGAACAAAGACCGATAAATAGAATATAACAAAGGAACAAAGACCGATAAATAGAATATAACAAAGGAACAAAAAGACTGAGAAATAGAATCTAACAAAGGAACAAATATCGATAACTAGTATCGAACAAAGGATTAAAGACAGATAGATAGAGTCTAACAAAGGAAAAAAAGCCGATAGATAGAATCTAACAAAGGAACAAAATACTGATAAACAGAATCTACCAAAAGGAACAAAGGCCGATAAATTGAATCTAACAAAGGATCAAAGGCCGATAAAATAGAATCTAACAAAGGGACAAAGGCCGATAAAATAGAATCTAACAAAGGGACAGAGGCCGATAAAATAGAATCTAACAAAGGGACAAAGGCCGATAAAATAGAATCTAACAAAGGATCAAAGGCCGATAAAATAGAATCTAACAAAGGATCAAAGGCCGATAAAATAGAATCTAAAAAAGGGGCAAAGGCCGATAAAATAGAATCTAACAAAGGGACAAAGGCCGATAAAATAGAATCTAACAAAGGATCAAAGGCCGATAAAATAGAATTTAACAAAGGGACAAAGGCCAATAAAATAGAATCTAACAAAGGGACAAAGGCCGATAAAATTGAATCTAACAAAGGGACAAAGGCCGATAAAATAGAATCTAACAAAGGGACAAAGGCCGATAAAATTGAATCTAACAAAGGGACAAAGGCCGATAAAATAGAATCTAACAAAGGATCAAAGGCCGATAAAATAGAATCTAACAAAGGGACAAAGGCCGATAAAATAGAATCTAACAAAGGATCAAAGGCCGATAAAATAGAATCTAACAAAGGGACAAAGGCCAATAAAATAGAATCTAACAAAGGGACAAAGGCCGATAAAATAGAATCTAACAAAGGGACAAAGGCCGATAAAATAGAATCTAACATAGGATCAAAGGCCGATAAAATAGAATCTAACAAAGGATAAAAGGCCGATAAATAGAATCTAACAAAAGATCAAAGACCAAAGTATGGAAATGTGTGCTTTACTATTTAAAAAGTAAAACTAACCTTTTTCTTTTCTTGTCTTAAGAGTTCTCAACTCATCTTAGGACTCAAACACGTAGGACTCATATGGTAGATTTCCAGTCATTCAAACTGCATCCACCACCACCACCACACTACAAGTGTACTGTACACTAACTCAAATGGACTGGACACACACTCACACACAAACTGTAATTACTTACGAGACCAACTTTGCACATTAATAACGTCTCCTCCTCAGAGTCCACGTTTCTGCAAATTCATAGCATAAAGTCCATCCAGTAGAGCAGCCCAGTGTGCATATGAAGTCAGCAGCAGCAAAGCAGAAGAGTATTCTACCTGTTGAGATGAAGACACTCCCAATCTTACACTGATAAGAAACCTGTTAGTGCGGTGTTTCTTCAGGGGAGATAACGTTTTATTGAATGGAAATCTTGTTTAAAATAACTGCAGCACTACCGAGAACCCAAAATAATACTGAAAAACCTAAAAAAAAGAATAACCACACACACACGTGACACTCCTGCCCTTCAGTAGTGTTTTTTGTCTGTTTCTCTGATTGTGATCTGTGTAACCACAATTTGCACTGCACACGATTAGCAGCTCAGTGGTTAAATCTCTGTTTTGATGCGTTTTTTCTCTCTCTCGTGTCGGCAACAAAAATCAAACAACCTTTATTTATTCTTTTCGCAAGAGGAGTGTCACAGAATACCATAATCCACTAATACCTGTACGACCGTTGGTTCGTTGGACACTCCTGTTTGGGATTTCTATACAGTAATAAATGTAAAGATTAAAAAGCAAACTGAGTGTCTGTGGCTACAAAGGTTTTACTACCTTTATTTATCGATGTTTTTCCCTCCGTGTGGACATAGCATGTCCTTCCTGCGCTTTTGCAGGTTATCTTCTGACTTTCCTTCACATTTAAAAGTGAACGCTCACAGTCCTCTGGCTGTGTAGTTACTGTTGCGTAGCCAGTCTTTTGACTAACATTTATACAACCCAACCCTCAGGTTACTTTAAAGCTGTTCGGGATAATTTTTTTTATTTTTTTTCTCTAATACATCCATAGTGTATGCCTCATAGGTAGCAGAGGTGAAAAAGTACATTTTGACAAACCTTTTATTTTATACAGATGCCTTTGTGGAAAATAAACTTAGTTCCAATTGTAAAAGATTTAATCTTTTCCTTTTTAAGTTTATACATGAGATATTTACTGTATGCAAGGGAACTGTGGCAAGATTTATTACTAAAATTAAACGTGGGGGTGAAAGTAACTAGTAACTTTAACTTTAAGTACTATTTAATTGAGCTACTTTTTACTTGTACTTCAGTATTTTATGTATGACTTATCTGTGCTTATACTTGAGTACAATTTCAATCAAGTAGTACTTCTACTTGAGTAGGATGTACAGTATTCTTTACACCTTTGGTTGTTAGACTGGTTTCAGAGTCTGTCAGCCCACGTCTCGACGTTATCACTACTTCACTTAGTCCACGTTATAAAGATCATTACTTGAATGCTCAATTACACAAGAAATGCTCCACATCGCAATCATAGCACAATTAGCACACAGAGCTGTGTGTGCGTCCTTAGGAACATGCTTGGATAATAAATAAAGCTAAGAAGCTGATTTTCATCAATAACTTTATTGCACTTTGTGTTTTAATGAGAGAACATATTTAATGTGACTCTCTTCCAGCAGCTCAGTCACTTATAGGCCTGTACAATAGTATTTTATGTAATGAGTGGGGTCAGCTTAAACATTTTATTTTTGTATTTTATAATGTGCATTGTTGGAATGTCATTGCTAAATAAATTTTTTCATATTTTTAATTGATTTTTTCATTTCGGTGCATTCCTAGTAAACATTGTGCTAAACTGACTTTGACTTGAAAAGCAATGCCTTTGAATCAGCTGCAGGTTTCAGTATAAATGTAACCTTTCTGTTTATTTTTTAACCCGTTTAACCAAAACAAGAACAAGGGACAAAGCAAAGCCATGAACATCTTCACAAATCCTCATAACCAAATAAGACGCAGCAAACTGTTGTCTCTAAATATTTTTTTTATTACAAAATGTGTTACAACATCAAACTGACTTAATTCTAGAGATTTAAAGTTATAGCTCGGATGCATTTCATTTATTGGCAAAATCAACAGAAAAGGTTTAAGGTATAAACCCTTAAACTCAAGATAATCAGACAGAATCCGTCCCATACTCAAGTGACCTTCCATTTAATAGTGAGGCACACATTTATGTAACTCTGCTGAAGGGGTTTATGTAACAACTTTTATATGTCTAAATCTATAAAAATAATTAATCTTGACCCTTTTACAACTTCACTGTTTTCGTTGTCTGTTTGTTTGTAGCAAAATCTTATATATAAAAAACACGTAAGAAGATAAGTAGTTAAAATTGTATTTTTTTTTTAAAATTACTTTGCAAAATGTAAAAAATTGCAAAGAAAACAAATCCATACTATAGGTGTTTTTACCAGTTATTGTCTAAACATGATTGTCTAAACCGAGGGCTACATTATCAACATTCATATCAGCATTTAGAATAGTGACAAATCTGCGCAATAATAAAAAACAAAAAACAAAGGGTATTTCTGTTGTCATTTTGTATAATTTTCTTTCATTGAATGTATTTTTGTTATCATTTTGGTATACAATTCTGTCATTTTATGTATTTTGTTATAATTTTGCTACAATTTCTTGTCATTTTATGTGTTTTTGTTATTATTTTGTATATTTTTATCGTCATCTTGGGTGTTTTTGGAATTATGTGTATTTTTGTCATCGTTTTAAAGTTATTTTAGTAGTCCTCTTGTGTATTTTTGGAATAATTTCTTTGTGTTTTTGTCCTCAGATTGTGGTTTTGGAGTCATTTTGTGTATTTTTGTTGTCATTTTATTCTTTTTCCTATTATTTTGTGTATTTTTGTTGTCGTTTTAGTAATTTTTCAGTTATTTTGTGCATTTTGGAGTCATTTTGTTGTCCGTTTGTGTAGTTGTGTTGTTGTTTTGTGTACTTCTTTTCATTTTGTGTGTTTTTAGAGTCACTTTCTGCATTGTCTTTGGGAACCACAGAAAATTAGACCGCATGTGGCCCCTGGGCCTTTGTCTGCTTTACACTATTTACAAGTCAGAGATGTTACACAACTATTCGTTTCTTTGTGTAATATTTACAATTTATGTTATCACTGCGTTTAATGGGGCATATTTATTGACCGGGTGAGGGCACCCGTTAAACACAATGGCAAGACCGAGTCAACAAGACACATGGTAGTTAAACTGCATCAGAATAGGATTGAATGCTCCTGACTGATGTGTATAAATGTGATTTATTTGATCGCAGCAATTTGTTTTCTGAGAAGAACATAATGAAAATGTGTATTTGGGGCTGAATTTAAGCAAAAAAACCCCCCCAAAAAACAGCAAGAAGTGATGGAACGGTCATCATCGAACCCTTGCATTGCAGATTCTGGAATTTATGGGGTGCCAATTGTAAAGTTGTGCATGCTAAAATCAACAGCAACATTTAGCAACATTTAGCAACAAACCACATTTAAAAATCGTATGGGTATTTTGTTATGTTACTCTTGACCAGATTTACAGGAATATTTGTGATAGTTTTAATTTAAAAATATAATGTCAACATTAAATCGATATCTAAATGGTTGAATATTAAATATAAATGGTAAATCTAAATCTAAATGTTACATATAAATATAAACATTACATTTAAATATAAATGTGTAATATAAATATAAATGCTAAAAGTTAAACATAAATGTTAAATGTTAGTTTTGGTAGTTTCGGTGAATTTGTATATTAGCTAAATAATTAGTTTCAACCGTGACATTTATATTTATATTTAACATTAATATTTAACATTTAGATTTGATATTTAACATTTAGATTTAACATTGACTATATTTTTATGAGAAAAAAATTACAAATTTAACAAATATTCCTGTAAATCTGATCAAAAGATCAAAAGTAATTCACGTTTTTTTAATTGTGGTTTGTTGCTAAATGTTGCTATAAGTTGCTGTTGATTTTAGCATGCGCAAAAATACAATTGGCGCCCCATAGGAATTACATGAAGAAAGAGAAACTGATGCTGCTGAAGTTAAAAAGTGCACACACTTACCATGGATTAGGAAGTCTATTCTGATTGGTCAGCATTTTGCCGTTAGAAATAAACTTCACATAGATTTTTTTTAGAGCAGTTTTCATCAGCAGTGTTTTGGCAAATTGTCTAAAATATGCAATTATACAGTATATTTTAAAAGAACACAATACAATGTCAGAGTTACTCATTGGGGTCAGGAAAGCAGATGGAAAACTGTACTGCTTATTAAAAAGACAACTTTTAGATATAAGGTGCAGGATACATACAGCATCATGATAATTCTGCTAACCAATGTAATAACGACTGTTACTGATACAAATAAGAGTTTTTACACACCCTTTACTAAATTTAATGCATTGTGAATTTGTAAATTTCTGTTTTGTAGCTGCCTGAAGGATTTGCCTTATCAAAAAAACACATTCTTATCCCTTCCTGTTTAGGCCAAAAAGTGCTGAGAAGTCATCTTTGCATGTCCTCTGTTAATGCCATCTGCTCAAGAAAAGCAGGACTTGATCAAAAATAGATTTTCTTCACAAAATACTTGGAATTATAGCAGACTTTAGCAACACAATGATTTATCGGTTACCGTATTTTTCAGACTATAAGGCGCACTTAAAATCCTTTAATTTTCTCAAAAATCGACAGTGCGCCTTATAATCAGGTGCCTTATGTATGGAATTAATATGTCAAAATGTTTTAGTACAACTTTGGTAAACTATGAAGCTGCAATGCTTGATAGATTTTTGGCGCTTTAGGGCTACCGTAGTCAGACGCCTCGTGGAGTGACATGTACCTGTACTGTGCTTCAACATACTGAACTGAAAAAGTGAGTGTAATGTTCTATATTTTAATGTGTTAAACCTGAACAATGTTGAGAATTATTGTTAATGAGTTGAATAAAGTTTGACTTATCTGACTATTTTGTTTGGCTTAATGTGTCTTAATAATAATAATAATAATAATAATAATAATAACAACAACAACAACAACAAACCGGTGCGCCTTATAATCCGGTGCGCCTTATAGTCCGAAAAATACGGTAATACTTCTTCCTCACAGCATGAGGGCTTGGGTTTGATTCCCGGGTGTAAAGTTTACACGTTCTCCTAATGTCTACATGGTCTACCTAACACAATATCAAACTATGTTAGTTATTTGAAGTTTTTAAAGTTGTCATTCGTAGTGAACCGTTGTGTGAATGGTAAGGGTGTCTTGATCCAATATTAATATAAGTCTGATATCAACAACAACAAAAAAGAAAAGAGTATCGGATTATATCGACTTGCATCTAAATTCTCTAATATAATGTTTTTTTTAAAAATTGGATTTATTGAGGTTATTCTTATTTTATTCGATTGCAGAATACTCTTATGTTTAAGGTTAAATGTATGTAACCCTTTGGTTAATAATAAATGGGTCACTTTTTCCATTTTGTTGCAGACTATTGTTCTCTGTTTTAGTAATAATACTTCATCACTAGATCAAGCCTTTTTGTAACATTCCACACTACAAAATAAGTAATCCAAGCATGTATGATTCCTGCTGATATTGGTATCGGCCAATAGCCAAGGAAACAATATCGGTATCGTAAGTTTAAAAAGTTGTATCGGGACCGCCCTGGTAAATGGTAAATGGTGCGACCATGGCTCAGGTGGTGGAGGACTCGTCTTCTGATGGAAAAGTTGGGGGTTCCATTACAATGCTGTGCCTGTCCATGTGTCAAAGTATCCTTGGGCAATACACTGGACCTTAAGTTGGTCTCCATGGTAGATTATCAGCCTACATGGCAGCTCTGTCATAAATGGTGGGTGGAGGAATTAATTCAGCTGATACTGTAAATTATAAAGCACTTTGGGGCTACGTGGGTGGTAATTAAAGTGCTATTTAAGCTAGGTTGTCTGTTTCTGTATCTTTACCTTGTGGCAGACTTGTCCAGGGTTGTACTACGCCTTACACTGCGATTCACTACGTACAAAAAAACAAATAGGATGCATGTTTTAGCTTGTTTGGTCCATTAGAAGTGCAGGTGAGAGTCAGGATAAGTCAAATAAGTGAAATCCGTATTGGGATAGAGGGCGACTCTGTCCTGTAATGCTGCGACTGATGAGACACCACGTGATCCACCAATCTGTGTTTGGACATGTGCTTCATAAGATAGGTCTCCTACACGGAACAAGAGAAATACAATGCACTCAGGTCTCATATGAGCAGGTCATTGACAGCTTCCATTGAAAACAAGGCTTGGCTTTTCACTCACTGAGGTGTACGCCCGGCTGCACGTGCTGCAGCAGTAGATCTTGGCGTTTTTGATGGCGTGTGCGGACAGGTGAATCTGCAGCGAACTGGAGTCTAAGTAGGCACGGAAACAGTCGGAGCATTTAAAGGGTTTGTCCTTGTTGTGCTGCCTCTGGTGAGACTTTAGCAGGAGAGAGAAAAGAGACACAAGCCAGGAAAGGATTTAGTCATGTACCTATAGCACAGATAATGGCCTTTTCTTATGCCGGCGCTAGTTTTAGGGGCGACAGTAGCCAAGGGTTGGGCACCGGAGGGTTTTCAGTTGAAGTTTCGATGCAGGCAAAATATGGAAGTTGCTCTGATAGCGGGAAGGTGCCCTTGAGCAAGGCACCGAACCCCAACACTGCTTTGTAGATGATCCCAAATGTATCGACCCTGTCCTTCCTTTGGAATAAATCAACTAAGTCAAGAGTAACCCGTGAAGTGCAAATTGAGCAGGTATATCCTGCGCCCAGGCATTCAGCTGAGCTTGAAGAAGCTGAACTGACCATCTGCATAGACGCTAAGAGCCATGAAAAAAAAAAAAAAAGCAGTGTTTCTCAAATGGGGGTATGTGTACCCCTAGGGGGTACACTATGGCACTACAGGGAGTACTTGAGAAAGAGAGTGAAAAATTAACAAATAAGGTGTCAGTTTTGGTTCCACCCCAGGCATGAGATGACTGGAAATGATAAAAACTATAGAATCTATTCAGGAGCCACTAAATTGGTGTTTTTCAACCTTTTCTGAAAATTTCAAAAAGATTTCTGACATTTTACATTTTTTTTTATTAAAATAACATACAGTTAAACAACTGTATATTTATACTTTCACTTCATAAAATATAAATCTAGTTCAACTAAAATGAAGTAAAAAAAAAAAAAAAAAAAAAAAGATCTGGGCTCAAACATGATCAAAAACTAATTCTAAAAAAAAGATGTCTTTGGGGTCGCCAGAAATTCTTGATATCAAAATGGGGTCACGATCCAAAAAAGGTTGGGAACCACTGCACTAAATACTGTTTATTTCCACTTATTTACAAAATGTGTGCTATCACTCGTGTTACTCATTCAGTGGTTTTTAAATAGTTTTCTAAGCACAATGTTATAGTCAGTAAAGGGGGTACTTGGATTTAGAAACAAGAGAAAAGGAGGTACTTGAGTCAGAAAAGTTTGAAAACCACTGTTTTATAGAAATAAATAAATACATATACTGTATCAATCAATGTTCCATCCATATTGTGAAATAGAAACGAGTTAAGGTAAAATATAAGAAAATTTTACCTATTTTGTTGAAATTTACAGTTGCTCTAAACATGCATGTCAAAAGATTAGAAATCCAAAGAAAAACCTTTAGAAACATGTTGTTAAGAGTCATTTGGGACACATTTTATGGGCATTAGTTTTGCATTAATGGAACCAAACAATCAACTTGAAGGTATTTTTTATTTGTTTTTACCTGCAAGTTTGATAGTTGAGTAAAAGCTTTCTCGCATCCTGGCTGTGCACATCTGTAGGGCCGATCACCCGTGTGGATTCTGTAACAGAAAAAAGGAGAGAATTAAGGTGAAAATAGCACTTAAATTAAATTAATGCAGCAAATATACATCAATTTTGTACAACTAAATGCATTAATTTGAGTTATCCTGACTATTTGAAAAAATATTTAGTTCCTTTTAGATCTTCCTATAATTTGAGACACACATCTCAAACATTCTTCATCGTTCCTAGGACCAGAAAAGTAATCGACAAACTTTCATTTAATTATAAAGCCCCCTCTGAGTGGAATGACCTTCTTACCTCTATCCACTCTATAAACTCCCTTAATATGTTTAAAAATGATCTTGTGCAACACCTTGAAATTATATGTAACTGTTTTTGAGTCTTCTTGCTCATACCTTATATTTGTTAGTGTTGTATGACGCTCAAAAATGTAGGTGTGATGTGACATTCCATGATAAACCCCTGAATGAAATATTGATGTATGATGAAGTACAGCAGGATATAATAGGGTAAAATGAAATAAGATAATATATAGCATAAATTAGGATGCTGTAAAATGCTTTGCGGAGACAAGGAGATGTGATTTGCAATGATAAAGATACTCTGAACATATTGAAATGTGTAGTGGCTAAATAGCTATGAAATGTGTTGACACAATATATCTGAAGAAGCTGTGTGTAGTGTTATGGCAAAAATTGTTAGGTATGTTTATTAATATATTTACTCATATACCTTATTCCTTTAAGGCTTAGGTTGTAACTTTCCATTGTGTGATTTTCATGACTTCAGCTCTACTTCTTCTCTGGTCAGGTCAACTTCCCCAAAACATACGGAATCATCAAGGCCAGACACAGAGGCATCCTCTATTATCACACACTCACATAGTCACACATACACATCCATTCATACACACAAACACCAAACACGCACACACCTCCAGCACAGCTGCACTCAATGACAATCAGGAGATACCAGAGAACTGGTTGTTTTGACCTAAGAAGAAACTGTCTCTTTTCACCCTCTTCCTTCACCTCCTCCTCTCTCTCTTCTTTATCTCCTGGGGGGGGGGGAGGGGGAGGAGGGAGGGGGACTGAGGGGGAATAATACGTGAAGGGTGAGAACTGTGTTCCACTCTGTCCTTCGAACGTCCGGCCGGACGGTCACTCATTTTTGTCCATCTTTGTACTCTTTTTCATTTAGTTTTTATAATAAATCTTTTTTTTTTATAAAATCATCATGCTTCGACTGGATTACATCATTCAACCAGAGCATAAATCATGTCACCAAATGAGGTCAACCGCAATTTGCCGTGACAGTAGTTAACCAAGTAGTAAGGCATAAAAGTTTCCACGGGAAGTGGGCAAAATCTTGCTTTAAATTTTTTAGATGTGCGTGTGGTCAGGTATAGACCACAATGTATGGAGGAGGCTGCTATATAAGCCTTGTAGAATGATTCTTCGGGGCCTTAGCCCTTATGGTGTTCAAGGTCCTGCATTAGAATCTTTTTATATTATAATTTTTGTAAACCATATAATAAACAGCATTATTATAAAAAAGAAGTCTTCTTCTCCTATATCCCGGGATCGAAGCCCGTGGGCTTGAGGACGCACTCCCAGACCTCTGGTAAGAGCAAGGAGACCACACATGGTCCGTAGGGATCATGTGGTGTCGTAAAACCTTGTAGACACACATCTCATCTCTAAAAGGGTAGAATACTCCTGTGGTAACAGCTCACACCCTGATCAACCTTAAATATTGAGTAAAGGGAGATTAAGCAAAAACGTAGGCTTGAGATTAGAATCTGTAGCTCTCGGGCTATGGTTAGAGATCTCATTATAAGCTTTTGCGCACCGCACGCCAGTTAGTTTATTTCTTAATTGTGTGTTTGTGTGTCTGTGCGTGGGAGGTATGTAACATACTGTAATGTTTGCCTCTATGTGTTTGTATTCTGTGAAATGCATATACAGCTGCTTCTGTCTTGTGCATCTGTTTTTGTTTGAACACTACCAAGGACTCATTTCAAGGGTTTTATCCTATAAATGAACAAATGAATACATGAAATAAACAAGGATCAAATAAACACTGAGTTATGGGGCTAAAAGTAAGGTTTGGAACTTATTTACAAACAATAAATGACCCAAACTGATCTATTTATTACTTATACTGTACACGCAAGGTAAATTTAGTAAACTTGATAACATTTATCCACGGTATTTGCACTTAGTGATTTCCACACGTTTACACTCTTAACTTGATGTGAGACCAAGTGGCAACAGATTTGTTGAGGATTTCGAGCACATCTGATGAAGTTACGAACCTCCAGGCCTGTTTATCCTCGACTACGTCTCATTTTCATTAAAAACTGCCATAACAATGATGCTGGTCACCATAGAAAGTGTGATGGGACACATAGAACATACAGCTGTCCTCCTGAAATTATACCTCAAGACAAAACATCTCCTTCCTTCATCTTCAGACGTTTCCTTAACTTCCTCGTCTGCAGATAAATCAATAAAAAACTATCTGATCCCACTACAACAAATATTTTATAAATTAACACTCATGAAATTTGGGTACATTTCAATATGTAATTAATTGTAAATACTTTAAATAATCATCAATAGCTTAATTGTTGTATAAAGTTCTAAACTATAAATTACTGTATTTATTACTATTATTATGTTTCTGATTTTCTGTACGTATACAGCCTCTTTCCTTGTTTGTTTGAATAAATTTGGCCAAATAAGATCATTTATGATTACTGCCCTTGTTGCTATTGCTGGATTTGGTTTTTTTTTTCTCTTGTCTGCACATGCTGTCAAAGGTCAACACTACAAGAAGTGCAGTCATTATGAGACAGCAATGCATGTTTTGTTATTGCAATAAAATAAATTAATTTATTTTATTGCTTAATTGTGACCATCATCAGCCCTCCCTAAGGAAGGGTAAGAAATCTTTTATTATAGGGAGGATATAAAAAGGGAGAGCAGTGTTAGACCTAGGTGGAGGGGGAGGGGAGAGGGAGCAGGGAGGAGAGACTCAAGGCAGGAAATAGAAAGGGTGGGGAAGAATAGATTATTTCACAGTGAGGGTGAGATGTGAAGTTGTAGAACTTATTGTGCTTATTATGTTGTGTAATCAACCCAGTATGGTGACAAGTGTGAAGCTTAGCTATAATGGTGGTGGCTGTGGACAGGGGGAATGAGTGAGTGGTAATACCTAAAGCAGGTATTTGGGATTGTGTCTAAAGTTAAGCCCAGTATGAGTTTTATCCCACATCCCAAGGCGTGCCAGTGCATCGTAGACCATTATATGTGCAAAAACCGTTACCGCAGATGCAGCCAGCTACTGTATTGCTGGATTTGCAAATGCTCAAACAATACGTTGTTCCCACATTCAGGTACTTGTAATATGAAGGTTGACAGAGGATCACAGTATAACAGTGCTGAAAAAAAGCCAAACAGCGTTGTTGAGACACCCACTGTCTACTCCACCCTGTGCTACATCAGACCTGGTGTGCTGCTGGAGGTGTGAGAGCTGGCAGAAACATTTCTCACAGAAGGAGCAGCGGTATGGTTTCACTCCCAGGTGTATGCGAAGGTGCTGGGCCAGGTAGGATGTGTTGACGAAGGTTTTGGTGCAGTGTGGGCATCTGTGCGGCTTGGCCTCAGTGTGCGATTTGGAGTGAATCTGGATGTCGGACTTGGAGAAGAAGGTCAGCGGGCAAACTTTACACCTGCAGCGAGGACACGAGCAACGACTGAATACTGGCACATGCATGAAGAAATGTACTTGGACCATGTACTATACTTTAAACAAAAATCCACATTTATGATTTCAAAGTGGAGTTGGGTTAGGGCTGCTTGATTATAGAAAAAATTATAATCCGTATTGTTTTAGTCATAATTGAAATCACAATTATTTGTCAACCAAATTTATTTTGCTACAAAACAATGTAAAATATATTATTTAAACATAAATAAAATGTTAGCTTTAGCTTTGAGAGGGGCGGGGTGGGGGAGCTTGCATGTGCATGCATTAAACAACTCAAAGTTAGTATTAAAGGAGACATATCATGCTTTTAAATCCTTCCTTTTTTACACATGAATCATACAGTTGTGGTTTATATAAAGCGGAACTGCACTGCTTGGGTCTGAATTCCTCATTATTATAGCTCCACAGACCCCTTTTCTACACCTTTTCTGATGTGCTTCTCTTTAAATGCTAATGAGACACTTCATACCCCGCCCCCTCTCCAGGTTGCAGAGGTGACACTTGGTTCAACTCCACCCTGTTTGGCCATTTTTGTAGTTTGATAGAAGAGATACGATTATCTAGCGGAGCAGAAACTTTTTATTCACACGTTATTTACAAAATGTCAACAACGGAATACTTGTCCATCCAGCTTTGCATGTTTGAGCCAGAGTCGGACCCGGCAGAGCAAGATGAAAATGAAGATGATGAACCTGCAGAACCCTAACAAGTGAGCTAACACAAGCGCCGAGCTAAAGCTAGCGCCGAGCTAACGCTAGCGCCAAGCTAACGTCACGAAATGGCCATATCATCAAAGATCTAAAACGAGCACACTGCGCTAACATATGAAGACGGTGGAACTGCTAATGCTAACAAAACAATGACAGGGACGTCTTATCATCACACTTTTTAGCGTTATTTACAGCTTACTGAAGTGCTCTGTTCGTCGTCTCCAAAGATAGAAGGAATTGAACCCTCAATCAGACAAAGTCTTTCGGCAAATCCTTCTTTATACTGACAGAGGTTGCTGAAGCAGTCATTCTTGAAGTGCTGCGCGCACACAATAATGACCTTACCCACAGATGTGGGTACATTTCTGTGAAAAATAAAACTCAACCAGGGACTTTGAAAAGGTTCTGATGCTGGGAGACAGTGTAATGAAGCGTGTGGGTTACTACATCCAACAACCCAACATTTTGATTTATCCTCGTGTAACTTCTGCATCCTTGAGCTTGGACTACAAAATAAGAACAAGAAATAAAAATGGCGGATTGCTCGAAGTGTTGGGCCTGGAGTCGATGTCCTAATTTGGCAGTTCCGCTGCAAATACTGTGACATTATTGTTCAAAAAACGTAATAGAGAATCGAAAAATCGAAACAGATTGAAAAATATGACCAAAACAGAATATAAAGATATCTACGGAGCACCTAAAGAGATTAATTTGAACTTTTCTGTACTTCTAAACACTCTAAATATACAACAAAATGCATTTAAGTGCTAAAAAAGTGGATTTAGCATGATATGTCCCCTTTAATAATAGTTTTTTCTCATGTGTGCCAAGCTTTATTCTTAAACATATGTATAATTGGGAAAAAAAATACGCATAACAATTTAAATAAATAAATAATTGTTTTTCTCGATTGTGTTATTTTTGTAACTGTTGAGTGTAATAATCAAAATCGTAATCGAATTTTTAATAATTGCACAGCCTTAAGTTGAGTTATGACTGGCAACAAGAAGCCCCTCCTTTCTCACCTGTAGCTCTTTCCATCCTTCGTAGCGATTGCAACACAAGGCTGCTCAGTGCCCGATGCAAAGATTGGGTAGGGAACCATTGAAAGCGGGTACTCGTTCTCCGCCTTGATCTTTTTATGCCATTGCTCCACCTTTGGAGGAGGGCCGAGGAGGCCCCTGAGGCTGCCGTTGCTTTTTCTGGGCTCCATCACGTGGCTGCTCACTAACCCTGAGATTAGGTGAGGGATGGGAGCTCCGCTAAGACGACTTTGGCAGGAGGAAGTTGGGGTGGTAGGGGTGACGATCTCCGAAGTACCGAGGCTGCCTGTTCTGGAGCCCAGCGACATGCCTTTTAGCAGACAAGTGAAGAAAAATGACCCCAAAAACAAATAGGATTATACAGGGTAGGGGTCACCAACCTTTCTGAATCTGTGAGCTACTTCATAGGTACGGTATAGTCTGAAGGGCACATCTTAAATCCTACATTTTCACAGTTTGACTTTAATTAGAGGATAAGATAATAAGGAAGGCAATAGCAATACCTTAAAAAGGTAGGAAATATTGAGGTTTCAAGTACATGCAACACTTTTTTCTCCTAATTAATACAATTGTTTCATTTCCATTAAATTTGATTAAAAAAAAAAAATCCATCTTGTGTTTTTTAAATATTTTTTATATACCAATGACCATACAACAGATCTGCAACACGAAAGTGCGGAAAAGAGTCAGACAAAGCAGCAGAAATGAAGTTTATCTCAGTCTGTCGTGCTACTTGAACCAAGAGAAGTGAGGAGACAGTGGCAGATCATGTGGTGGAGGACATGCAGCCTCTGTCAACAGTGGAATCGCCCCACTAATGCCAGCAATGACAAGGTAAGCTAACATTGTCATAGGGAGTGCTACCATACCATACAGTATGGTATACAGTATGGTCACTGGATCACTGACTCAGTCCGTGAGTTCCTGTTCTTAGATGTGCAGTGTAGAAGTGGTTTTTGAAGAGACTTCATGACTGGTTTGTATTGAGGGCTGAAAAAATAGTGTTACATTTTGAATGGTGGTCATGTTATTTGGGGACAAGTTTGTATTGGGCGCTCATATAAAGCAGCAGTAAAAAACAGCACACTAAAAGGTTACCAATCCCAGTGCATGCCAGCTTTGTGCTGTGAGCTTTCATTAACCGAGAAAGGAAGAACAGAAACAAAAAGAAAGAGATTGTGCGTCTTGTCATGTCATAAGTCTATAGTAGGGATGTAAAGATTAATCGTGAGGCAGTTAAAAATCGATTCAAAAGTGTCACGGTCCACATCGATAAGTACTTTGTTTTCAAAAATCTATTATTATTATTATCTATTTAGAATTTGAAATTCAGGACGCACCACCGTGTTTTAAATCACAAGTGTGGAAGCATTTTGGCTTCCCCAAGACAAAATAAAAGAAGTGAGAAAAATATGAAATCCACAGAGAGGAAAGGGAGAAACAAGAGAGAGAGAATGAAAGCCATAGTTTGTTTATTTACATTATTTATTTGATATGGGATTTGTTTTAAAGTCTAATTGTTAAGGCACAAAATACATTTTCAGTTGCACTTTTAAAAAGAAAAGGAACTATTATGCAGTTTTGCATTGTTTATTATAGAGCCAGAATTTAAATGAAAAGGCTTCTTCTTCATTTGTACTATTTCTTTATTTATTTCATTCAGGATTTATTTTGAATTAAATTGCATTGTTTTGCATAGTTTATCAGGGGATTCTTTTGAAAGATAAAAGAAAATAGTACAGTATTTAGTACAAAAAAAAAAAAAACATTTTATTTTTCAGTCATCATTTGTCTACAGTCTAATTTTGTAAAATAAATCATGAGAGAATCGTATCGTGAACCCAGTATTGTGAATCGAATGGTATCGGGAGTTGAGTGAATCGTTACATCCCTAGGTTATACGTTACTTTATAGTTGTTTCTAGCTCTATTGTGTTTCATATGAATAGATCCAGACTTTAAATTTGTCTGCTTTTGTGATTCTGACGGTCATTGTTACATGAGCCTTCACTGTGCCTATTATATTAAGTTGTCAGTGGCCTATACAGTCATTATGCTGTACCACATCACCCTCCACTGGATATGTAACCAGCTGCAATAAACTATACTTTAGCATTGTAGAATGCTAGTCATACTTCTGCGGTTATTTTGGTGAAAGTAACTCAAAAGTAGTGTAACACACTATAATACAGAGACAGTAATATTGTAATGTAACTAATTACTTTTAAATGACAGTAACTACTCATATGTAATGTATTACATTTTGAAAGTAACTTGCCCAACAATGATTAGAACACACCGTACAGTAATAACACAGCAGTTAAACCAATAATAAAATCCAGCAGAGAGTGGTTTGAGAGCTGATACCTGGAAAATGGTTTCCTCTGGTTTGATGATCAATGAGCTGACGCAGCTGCCAGTCTTCCCATAATCCTCGGGCTTTAATGGCTGCCTTGTCGTCCAGATTTAGGTTTACATCCCCCAGAATCCGACCTATAAACCAAAGTACGTTGTTTTTTACTTTGTACAATATAAACAAAGAAACAACTATTCAAGATCACATGAAAGTAATATGAGCCGATGTGATAAATAAAGTCATAATAAATTAAGGAACAGATAGTGTTCGACTACTTTTAAGTCAAATTCGGTTCTTCTTGCGGTTTGATGGCTATTTGAAGCACTTTGAAAGCTCAGTGTATTTAAATAACTATCAACACAGACTCCTAATACATTAATTACAATTATGGCGTAATTATAATTGTAATTTGAAAAAATCTATTGGTGTTGTAATTGTAATCAAATTGTAGTTGAGTTTAGATTATGAACTGTAATTTAACGTGTTACGGTTCTATTTACAGTTCTACACATGTGTAGTTAATAATTATTCAAACATGTTTCATATCAAGTTTTACCACATTTTACCATTTAAAAGAAAATTGAGTGGTTTACTGACACAAAAAAGGCTCAGACACTCATACCAAAAAATATTAAAAACCTATATTTTCATTGATTAGGAAGCCTAACAACATAACCAATATATAGGAAAGATATTAGATGATAGATATTAGTTTTTGGTGTATTTTACAGCTGATTATCATAAGAGATGCAAACAGAAAGCTAACACAAGAGGACGGTTCACTTTTACTAGGTTATTTATTTCATGATTAGTAATTGTGATGAATTGCAATTGACTTTCTAAGGATAAAAAATAATTCACTGTAATTGTAATTGAATTGTAATAGGACATGGGTAATTGAAACGCCCAACCCTGGTGTGTATTGTGTTTATATTTGACAGGCCAAATGAGGTTGAAGCTTTGCTCACTATTAATGAGGGACAAAGGCTCAAATCTTTGTTTACCAAAGTTGTTCGGCTGCTCTGCTCGTGTTACCTTGAGTATCGTTTGGTTTAATGAATGAATAGAAAAAGCCAATTATTAATACAGCTACAGTATGTTTACACGCTATACTAGATAATAGACACTGTTTCTGCTGCCGTACCTGGGACTGAGCTGGAGGCGGGCCGATCGTGCACGTCGATGTCGGGCTGAGTCGGGCTGTGGGCGTGAAGAGCCGGCATATGTTGAGCTTTAGACGTCTCCCGCTGACCAACGTCCACTTGGCTCGGTGGAGACATTAAGGCCTGATGTGGAGGGGTGGAGTCAGCTGGGGACAGATGTGTGGGTCTCATCTTCTCTGCCAGGAGCTGCTCCTTGATTTAATCCATCAAGACCAAGTTATCCAGCTGACAGCCAAGAAACATCGTTTGTTCCAGGAGAAAAGGTGACATCTGTTCAGTCACGACAGTTTGAGACGGCGCTTCCTTCTAAACACTTATTTGAAGACTAGAAAGACTTACTCTGGCTTTTTCAAAGAGCAGTAAAAGAAACTCAAATGCCTTCAACTTAAACCTGAATCATATACAGTAGGGCAGGGATGTCAAACTCATCTTAGTTCAGGGGCCAAGTATGAGCCAGTTTGGTCTTATGTGGGCCACAGATTTTAGGTGGGGATTTTTTGACAAATTGCCATATTTTTTGAAAAATTTAGATTTCGTTCCATATTTTGACTGAAATGACTGCATTTATGTGATATAAGCATGGGAAACTTATAAGCCTGTAAAAATATTGTTCATATATTGTTCATTGAATTTATGAATTTGAGTTATCTGCAACTGAATTATTTGGAAATTTACACAATAATGCCTGTTTTTTCTATCATTATATTGTCTTCTGTGGGCCCAATTGGATGCTCTAAAAGGCCAGATTTGGCCCCGGGGCCTTGAGTTTGACACGTGTGATATAGGGTGTCATATTTCCAAACTAGATGCTTGAATACAATGAGATAAAAACTAAAAGTGACTCAGTACAAATGTAAACAGTGCATAATTGCATGTTCTTACCAAAGGTGATTGTTTGTTTTTGCACAGGTTAAACAAACCAACTAGGAAAGTATCAATTCACCCTTGTCTAGCCCTGCTGCAACAGTTTCTGTAAATTTATGGAGGCCTCTTGTGGCTAAAGAAAACGTAACAGCAACAAAGGCTTAACATAGCATTATGGCAAAAAAACAACAACAAAAACAAGAACAGCAATCCAGTGTTTTTATACGGTCAGTAAAGCTGCAACTAAACTTAAAAACTGGGGTTTGAACATTTTACACAGGCTTAAAAAAACCAATGAACATTGATTGAGTAGAGCCTTTAAAATCAATGGTTCCTAGCCTTTTTTGGGTCGTTGCAGAATGCAGTTAAGATTGTGTGTTCTTTTAAATTTAAAGACTATATTTTCAATCAATATTCTTTTTTGTTTTTTTATTATCAATTCCTAGACATTTCAGGTGACCCCATGTAATTTCCAGGCGACCCCACATAGGGTCACGATCCCAAGGATGACCAACACTGGTCTAAATTGAACATAATGAATATTTGTGATGGACTTGCGATTTTTCCTATTATTGTACATGTACACCATCATTAGAGGACTGAAGTAGCCTCCTGTGAGCCTAAACATAATAAATGTGTAGAAAACACATGATGAATGAATGAATAACCTCAAAGGAAATAATAATAATAATAATAATAATAATAATACAGTAAAAGCTCAAGAGTTGCAGGTGTTCTTTGATATATTTGGACCATGTTAACCAGATCGATATATATATATATATATATATATATATATTCTGTATATTATTGTAAAAGACAAAGTGTACAGTACAATCATAAATCATTAGATATTTAGTAAACAGTGAGAAACCTGAGTGTCAGCGTCACTCACCTGGCCAGGCATGGCAGGAGGCGGGGGCCAATAATAAGGGCTGTTAAAGGGAAGCTCAGCCATTCTGACAAAAAAAAAACAACAACAACAGATTGTGATCTCAACACAAATTAAGCACAAAATCTAATGAAGTGATTTCCCTCCTTATGTTCAGAGTGTGATGTAATTAATGGTGTTTATTCCACGTCTGAAACAAACTGATATACTGTGTGGTGCAGACGATAGCAGCAGATACCTTCATGCGTCAGAAACTCTCCACCCAAGCGACAGCCGACTGTTACAAGTGATAATCTGTGATAAAAACGTCTGTCAGGCGTGTGAAGGGGCCTGTTCCAAGTCGCTTTCTCACTTTGTCTTCTGTGTACGTTGTCTGACACACCTATTTAAAGCCTCACATACAGTTTAGGAGACTTAAATGGTGAGTAACACTTTTTGTTTTTTCTATTCCAGTCAGGTCTTAAGGATGTTATTGGTGGTTTTGTCTATTATTTGGCATGTGAGGAGCAGACATGTTGATCTAATGGCAAACAGAACATTTTGCAGGTTTGCCTCAGAGTAAAGAAAATATAATTAGATTTTTGTTAACAGTGTGGAATGCACACAACATTGGCCAAGAAGGTCTTTTTTTTTTTTTACCAGTGTTTATTTATTTGTTTGTTTTGCCAAAATTACTAAATGGATTTCAGTGTTATTATAACCAAAAATAGACCTTACACCATGGGAGATTCTAGAGTCGGGCAATATATCGAGATTCAGGATCTTGTTTTCAATTTTGGCGATATTGAAAATTACAATATAATATAATACATATATATATATATATTATAGCTTATTTTGTATTAAAATCTTCGTTTTAGGAGTTGCTGCTTTTGCTACTTCTCAGAACTGCATGAAAAGTACAGTTCGATGGATTTCTGAGTGTGTCCTCACCCAGACTTTCCCATAAACAAGCCACACTACAGAACTCACTCACACGTGCTGTATTTTGGCATATTTCCTGCAGTTGCTTGTTGTTGCATCAGCAAATTTAACCCAGAATTGTCTTTCTGCTAAAACTTCATTTGAATTAAAATTATCATGATTTATGTCGTCTAATTCGCCATTTGGAGAAAAAATATCGAGGAACGAGTTGTGCTCCATATCGCCCAGCCTTAGAAGATTCCACTAAATTTTGTAGGAGATCTGGATTAATATTCTAATTCTGGATTAATTTAAAAAATCCCAAAATCCCGATCTCTCATCATTGGCAAAATTATTTTAAAACATCATATCCGGGTTTGTAATTGACTGATCTTTATGAAATTTGGATCAGTTATGTTATCACTGCATCAAGTTTTATCCAGATCCAATCAGGATTGCACATTTCATCGCACATTTTTTATTTATATTTTTTAAATGGGAGTGCTCTGATACATTTGGACTTACTTTATATTGTTATTGGTTGTTATTTATTTTTTTATTATCCACATTGTGAATGCACACAACTTGCAAACATCTTGGTTTGTGGCAAAACGAGTCCACATAGAAGTGGATCGGAGTTTTTAACCTAAAAGGTAGGATCTAAATGTCTTTATTTTCTAAACTGTGAGTTTCAGTCTGGCATGTCCTTTAAAAAAAAACATGTTGCACTGCTTTGGCAAAACATCACCATTCCTAAGTCTGTTTAGTTTAGCAGAAAGCGTAACACGGTCATCGTCCACGAGCCAAGAGAAACAAAACACTACACCACGTTAAATATTTCTCTAATGATGCCAATGGGGATCAGCTTCCCTTCTTAAAGGAGCAGGAGTTAAAGCAGGAGTGTAACTGCTGCTGCACATTTGAGTTACTTTTTTGGCAACATACCACAGAGAGGTAAACTAACCACTTCATGGATGTGTCTGCCCTTCAGACCTCACAAAGATCTTCTGCTGATATGCTTCGGGAAAACTGTTCCTGTTTCATTTTGATAGTCCTTCAGTCAAAAGCTACAACCAAATGTAGAAAAGCAGCCCCACTAACCATCAAACAACCTTTAAACTCCAATAAATAGCCTCAAACTACCTGTAGCAGCTGAAACCAGAGAATGACTCCATCTATAGCAGATATCCTGTTGTAGGTTGGTTATCTGACTTCAGTAGCTTCTTTGGGTCTTTGTTAGGTAAATTAGTTTGTCTCCTCAAAGATCATGACTGTAAATGGATTACAATAGAAATGTGTGCATTATTTCTAAAACATGTTATACTTGTTCATTCAAAACAAGCATGTAATGCAGATAAACTCAACACTGTTTCTTGATAGTTATCATCTATGCTTTATATGTCTATAGCTGCCGTATGGACAAAGTAAGAACAGTGCGTGGCCCATCAAATGCTATTGAAAATATATTGTGTTGCCAGTGGTTTGAATTTCTAATGAATTGAATATTGAGAGAATAATTTGTGAAAATAGAAATGGAAACTAAAAACAACTGTGTAGCTATTTAGGAGGGAACAAAATATATAACTGATGTTCATTGTGTTGATTTTATCTTGACAACGGAAAAGACAGACTTGGACCCAGATGCACATACTCAGGCAGACACTAGGCTATGTGGTTCTAGTGAAAACGGAAGGTTTTGGGTAAAGGTGGGACCGTATATCGTGCAACAAGATATCGCGGTATTGAATCGTCACAAGATGTATAGTCAAATAAAAGCATGGTTACTTTTATTTATTTATTTTTTTCTTCTTCGCTTTGACAAAAATATTGTGTCATACTGACAGCCCATTATTGTCTATCGTATGGTGAACTCAGTGTATTGTCCCACCCCTAGTTCAGTAATCCATACAGGCTGCACGTATGGAGTGTTGGGAACCACTGGCTTTAGGAAAAGTGAGTATATGTAATTTTAAATTCACATTACATGACAACATATTTTGTATTCAAAGGTCCCATATTATAAAGGCAGTGGCTATCCTTACGGTTACCGTATCAATATACCGACATTCTATCGGTACGCAGTGCCCCTCATTGGCCAGTTTAGGTCATGTGACTAAGACTAACCCTAACCCTAAAAATTGTTGCGATACAGGGTTGTAACCTAACTCTAACTCTAACCCTAACCCTAAACCTAAGACGCTACGTACGTGTACTTGGGTAAACGTTCCAATAGCACCGGGGGTTGTCCGTATGGTAACCGTACAAATAGACACTTTCTATAATGAAGAACATGTTTTTTTCTGGGCTCTACATCTATAAACTGATCCTCCCTGAGCCTGCCAACTCCTAGAATGAGGAAACAAGCAGTTCCTGCATGGTCTCTGTAGCCCACCCACTGGTAAAACGGTGATCCTACAGGCTGTTCAGATTCAGCTCCTGTCGTTACGTAACTAAAGGAGTCATTTTCATAGGCCGACCCCCTCTGAGCGCTGATAGGAGACCCTCCGAGACGGGGGCGTTCATCCCGGGGGTGAAGTTTAGTGTGTCCAGCGGTGAGATAGCAGTAGTGTTTCGCAATGTGCTAGACACGCAAATTGCTCTGTTGTTGGTTTGTTGTACAAATCAACTTAAGTGCCTATATTCTGTCCCAGCTACAGAAGTAGGCGTCAACAGACGGAGCTCATTAGCATTTAAAGGTGCAGGCACAGAAACAGCCGCTTCTCAGAAGAGCTCAGCTCTGAAATTGATGAAAAACAGTAAAATATGGGACCTTTAAAGCAAAAGATTGACCTACAACATTTGGTGTCCATTGCTCTGTTAGGACGTCTTCAATAAATACATTGCATCCAAAACTATAACATATAATACCTGTATATTATTAAGTCAAAGTTTATTCATTGAAAAGTAGAAAGCCCATTCCCACAATTAAAAAAATTAATTAAATAAAAATAAATAGAAAAAGTAAAATAATAATAATATTAAGAAAACTTAAAAAATAACTACGAGATGCTAAGTCATAATTATTAGATACTAAGTCATAATTATGAGATCATTATTATGAGATACTAAGTCATAATGAATCTGAATTTGTAAATAAGTGGAATGAAGCAGTATTTTGTGCCTCCTGAATAGGTCTATTTTATAGTTTTTATCATTTCCGGTCATTTCCTGCCTGGTGTGGGACCAACTTATATATGTATATATAATAATTTCAATCAACATTATTATGATTATCGTTTTTAAGTAACAATAAACATTCTAAAGCCCCATTTTAATGCTTTCATTTGTTAATTTTACACTCTCACTCTTTCTCGTACCCTCTGTAGTGCCATCGCGTACCACCAGGGGTACACGTACCTCCATTTGAAAATCCCTGACCTGAATAAACATGACTTCGTATCTTTCTTAGTATGACTTAGATTTTATTATCATTATTATTATTATTATTATTATTATTATTTTACTTGTGTCTTGTTTTGTTTTTTACTGGCGGGAATGGGCTGCCATAACTTTCTGTGTTTAGTGTTTATATCTGCTTTACATATTTCTCCCTTTCCTGCAGCCAACTTGTCACACACAACATGTTAAAAGATATTCAGAAAAAAACCAAAATGGCAGCCCTGGCCTTTTTTTTTTTGTTGTTGGAAAAAAAAAAAAAAACCTGGACTCCATATTTTTGTACATCACAATATTATAAGGACGTAATGGGTGTAATTAAATGAAGGCCTACGTCTGCACCAGAGAGATGGATGTTTACTAGGATCAGAGGGTTTGAATTGCCGGGTTAGAGGAGGAGTAAAATAATATATTAAAAAAAAAAAAAACACGGACACATCCCACAGCAGCCCTGATGCTTCAGATGAATGCTGTGCAGATGTGCAGATGTGCAGACGCGGATCGTAATCAAAGCCAGACGCGCGATCGGAGAATAAAAACCCGTATTTTATTACAAATGCGACACGAGGCACAGCTTCTCTTCTCCACGAGCAACTTGATCGATCCATCAGAAAGATCGACCAGGCGGTGAGACAGACAGAGTTAGTGCGGGAGAGGCGCAGAAAGAGGCCGAATAAAGAGGCATCGCTGCGGGGAAGAACCTACCTGAAGCACCGGGAGGAGAGAGCGAGCAGTCCGCGCTCTGTCTGCCTTCAGACGGCGTCAAACCTTCCGGGTCGCCTGCTGTTCACTTCTGGGTGTTGCAGGCAGTTTGCAGAAAAAAACCCCTGCGCACAAAAAAATGCTTTTTTTTAACCCATTTCACGGCTTCAGGTTTCCAACCATGTTGAGCTCATTGTGACACAGCGTAAAAAATAAAATAAAATTAATAATAATAATAAAATCAAGTGAATTATAATTATTATTGTAATTAAAAATCTGTCGCCGTTGTATTCGTAATTGAATTGTAATTGAGTTAAGACGATTGACTTTGTAATTGTAATTGCCATGTAAATTTCCTAAAAACGCAAAACATGTCTATGACTTACATGTATAGTTAACAATTATTAAAATATGTTTCATATTAAGTACATGTCAGTGAATTTTCCCACTCATACAGGTGTTAGCGTTAGGATATAATACATCATGTTTTTGAATAGGGACAAAACAATTTTACAGAGTAACTATAGTGTGAATGTAACTGATGTTTTGTACAGTTTATAGCTATTTCTAAATTACAACTCTTATTCCTAGTTGGGCTTTTACATAAGATATTATAAAATATAAATGTAAAGATGCTAAAACGACATATTGTACACGCATAATAACATGCATACAATCATCACAACGCCATATATAGATAAAAGTTAGTAAAATTGTATCTGAACTTTAGTAATTGAGAGTGTAACTGTTGAATTTCAGGCCGAAAATTAATTATAATGTATTTGTAATAGGAAAAATTATTATAATCAGAATTCAACTGTAATTGAACATGGATAATTGAAAACTTGATTGTAAAGGAAAAATGTAATTGACCACAACCCTGTTTGCTTTTAGTACAACTATGGACATTTTTTTTAAATGTATTATTATTTATTTTTAATACGTATATAATACAACACTGAAGGTTTACTTTGATCAAATAGACACATTGCACGTGCATGCGTATGTGGCAGGGTACTGTCAATTACATTTTTAAATTACAATTATGTCTTCAATTACCCATGTTCGATTACAACTCAATTATGATTATGGTCAGCGAAATGTTTTCCCAATTACAATTAAAATTAGAATAATTTTCCACCTGAAAGTCAATTACAATTACATTCTCAATTACTAAAGTTCAATTACAATTAATCACAATTACTGAGCCTTTAATAAATGAGCCCATAAAATGTAACATTCCCCTTGTGTTAGCTTTCTGTGAGCATCTCTAATGATAACGGCTCAGTTTTGACTCATGTCTTAAATCAGTTGTAAAATACACTAAAATACATTATTTATCATCTAATTTGTTTTTCATCTCTTGGTTACTTTGTTTGGCTTCCTTATCAATGAAAATATTGGTATTAATTTTTTAGTATTTTTATTTTTAATGCTATATTGATCCTTAAGAGAACTGCAGGTAAACTTGATATGAAATTTATTTAAATAATTGTTTACATACTGTGTGTGTAAGTAAGACATAGAACTATAACGTAGATCCCCACTTTTGCATCACATTTAAATTGTAATTGACAGTTTTTTACATATTGTCCATGCCAGTACATCTTATATATCTTATGCATGTGCAAAGGCTGCTCTGGACTTGATATTCACTTATTTTAATCTTCAGGTAAAATTATGACCACATGAGCTGTTTGCTCACACTAATGTCTGTGCTGGAACTTTTACCCATCACTCAGTCTGCTGAAAAAAATCACATTTTGAACTTCTCCCTCATGTCTAATGCTGAGAAACTCATCACTAAACACTTTTTATTCAAAGTTTCATGAACAAACATCATAGCTGCCTCAAGCTCCTCCCCCTTTAAACAGATGACTACATCTGGATGGATGGATGGATGGATGAAGATGTATAAGATGCACACTTTGCTTCATTCCTATTATTAGTGGCCATACCTGCCTGTCATTGCCCAATCTAGTCAGGTATCTGATGCTAAGCACTAAGCAGGGCCAGGGCTGGTTAGTAAATATTTTTGTCTAAGGTTAATAAGATGCACCAAAATCAGACGCTTTCAAAATAAACCTTGAAAGTACACATAATTATCATTCACCTACACTAATACTCTCACATCCATTATCAACATTATAATTTTGATCTCTTTATGTCTTTGTTTGAGATGTGGTCTTGTATTAATATGCACCTTAAGATCAAAAATGGCAGTTTACCGTCAAGTATCTTTTATTTGCTCTTGGTTTGCAAACTGGAAATTTAAAAGTGCAGACAGTCAAAAAAAAAAATAAAAATAAAATAATGATAATAATAATAACAGAAAATACTTGAATAAAGACTTTTAAAAACAATGAAGAAAAAAAAAACAGTAATATTTATTGAATTATGTTGATCAAAGTGTAACAAATGCAGCAATTTACATGTACATTATACTGTTGTCATGCTAGTACACTTTCACAAACTAAGGAATTTAAAAACTGAACAAAGGCTTCAGATAAACAAAGTAGAAAAAGACAACTCCAGAATTAAATGTAACGCTAACAGGTATACAAAAATACAAATTTACTTGTGCAAACAATGCAAAATTCCCTGAAAATAATGTGCTTAATTGTACTTTAATTTTGACACATTTAGGCATTAAAATCAATTGCAGCTTTGCACAACAGTAGTATATATAGGTCCATAAAACTCCCCAGCAGATGTCCTCATTGATCAACGTTGTGATTTTGTTGTAATATTATAAACTTTAACAACCAATTCAGTGAAATTCTTGAATTAAGTTAGTAAATACTGTTTCTCTTATAATATCATAAATGTATTTATATATTTAGTGATCATCTTGAATCCATTAGTATGCATTATACATGTGTCAAACACTACCATACGCCTTTAGAGGGATATTGTTGTCTTTATTAGAATAAATAATTAGTTATTTTAACATAAGCATCACTGTTTGGCTCAGTCTAACACCCAGATTTGTACAACACGTCATTTGGCAACTTATTTTCATTGAAAGTTTTGCCTTAATTTATTCATTTTTAGCAACACTGCCCAATGACGTCCACAGTTAAACGACTAAAGTGAGTTTAATATACTTAAAACACACCATAAAGATTGTTTTATTATATTATAAATTTAGTTGCTTATTCAGCTAAAGTTTTTGGGCACACAGAGGCGTAGTGGTTAGCACGTCTATCTCACAGCAAGAAGGTCATGGGTTAAAGGGGTAGACACTTGGGTCCTTTCTGTGTGGAGTTTGCATGTTCTCCCTGTGCTTGTGTAAGTTTTCTCTGGGTACTTCAGCTTCCTCCCACAATCCATAAACCTGACTGTTAGGGAACGCCGAGCATATATATATATATATATATATATATATATATATATATGTATGAAAATGCCTTTTGAACATTTTTAGATTATTCATATTTGAATGAAAAGGGTCCTGTGTGAAAATAAGCTTGTTATTAAGCACAGTTTTGCACTAAAAAACCGTTCTACATACTGCAACAGGGCCCCAGCTACCACCCCCTTTAAAACAGTAGAAATAGTGGGGCTGTGGCAGGTAGTCTGAACTGTGGCTGTGACAAGGAGCGAGAGATAGACAGCAGCAGGAAACCATGTCTTTCCTCAAGAAAGGAAAACCATGTAGGCCAAAAACACAAGAAAAAAATGAGAGGGAGAGGAGGTCAAATGAGGGAAAGCTAATGTTTCAGAGATGAGCTTTAAAACACACATTTTTTTTAGGCAATATATTATTTCGATTGAAATTAACTATGTTCACTCTTGAGCATGTAAATGCTGGAACATTCCTTATGCATGTCAAATCTTAATTGGAAATACAATTATTTCTAAAAATGATTTTGAAGATTAAATTTTGCTGCCATCAAGACCTAAATATAGGCATGATTCCAGTCACTCTATATTTACCTTTTATTAACCAGATTTTTTTTTTTTGCAACTAAATTGTCACAAACTATGTCACAAACACAATATTCAATAAACCACTAAAATATAATAGAACCGACTTATAAAAATGCAAGCACTGGATATGGAGTCTTTAGGTTATTGTAAAGAAAAAAGAAAGCTAATAATATAATAATAATGCCAAAATACTATAGATGGTTTGTACCCAGGGCCCAAAATGTGGCATTACGCCCCTGACCTCTAACACCCGTCTTTTACCTGTACTTCACCTGTATAGCCACTTTTAATGTGAAATCTGGAATTACATTTAGATTTATAGTAGAAAAATATAGACTGTGTTCCAGCAACAAGACAAATCATATCAGAAATTTGGAGGTGACAATTAACAATGTACACTTGTTACTGTACTTAACTCATTTTTTCTGGTATCTGTACTTTACTTGAGTATTTATTTATTTTTTGCTAACTTTTTCCTTTTACTCCTTTCTTTTTTAAACAAATATCTGTAGTTTCTACTCCTTATATTTAAAAAATGAGCTTGTTCCTTTTAAGACCTGGGAAAACGACGTCACAACGTAAAAAGACGCACAATTTTGGTAGTTTCAAGTTTTTCCTGTTAGGCAGGTTCCTTTTTTTAGTTTTATGGTTAACATTTTCAACTTTTTAAAATGTTAAACCTGCTCTGGGTTTATTTGAGCGTTTGATTTTTTATTTTTTTCTTAAAACATTTTATTTACATATTTTATTTAATGAGTGATAAATTCTCCAGGTGTTCAAAGGTAACAGCTTGAACTTGTTTCATTGTACCAGTATTCTACAAGATATGGAGTTTGCTGGTTTAAAATCCCTGTTTAATTATTAAAGGGACATTTGTTTTACTTTTTACTTTTCTACTCAAGTCCATTTAGTAGCATGTACTCATGCCTCAGTGAATTTGCCGTGGTTCAGTGCTCCCAGGGTTATGTATGTTGCTGATAGCAGGAGCCATAACAATAGCAGAGCCTTCTCTGGCAGAGGACTTGGTGAATGCTATCAGTGTACTGTACGATCTGGCCTGCTTAGGGCAGTCTGACCGTAACTGACCAGGAGAGAGTTCTGTAATTATATATTAACAAGCAGCATTATTTAAACAGTAGCCCTGTGGAAATCAAATCTTATAATTCATACTATTTCTTTTATAGAATGGGTAAAGTGAGAAGGTACGTGAAGTGGGGGGGGGGATATAACAAGATGCATCCTCCAAATCACCTACTGCCCACAAGTTATTAAAATACTGCCCCTCAGGAAGGAACAGTTTGTGCCATCTAGTGACACAGCAACTTTGTATTGAATCTAAAATGTTCCTCCTCGGAATCACTATAACACCCTCTCTGTGAAAATTAACATCTGATGTTGGAAACACACGAAGTTGCTACTAAAGTATCCGATTGTGAAAGCTGGTTTATGGGGCGACCGTGGCTCAGGTGTTAGAGGGTTGTCTTCTGATCGAGAGGTTGGGGGTTCGATCCCAGTACCTGACTATGTGTCGAAGTGTCCTTGGGCAAGACACTGAACCCTAAGTTGCTCCCAGTGGTCGACTAGCGCCTTGCATGGCAGTCCTGTCCCACTGGTGTGTGAATGTGAGAGTGATTGGGTGAATGAGCTGATATGTAAAGTGCTTTGAGACTGCTTCAGTGTGGTGATAAAGCGCTATATAAAATCAAGTCCATTTACCATTTACCAATGTTCAGTAGAGACCAAAACCCCTACAACACAATAACACACTTTTTTGGATTGGCAATTTAACAACAGATTGTGACAAGCAGGTGAACAGAAGGATACACCTAACCTTGTTGAGACTTACTGCAAAACAGGATTTCTCCACCTGTGAGTCGTGGACACTTTTCCAGTGCGTTGTAAACATATGGTAGGAACTATAATTTAATTTCAGATGTGGCCTTCCTCTATAGAATCACCACATTTGCGTCAACGCTGACGCTCAAAGTGTTAAAGAGCTTTTGTTGTAGAACCAAAGCCACAAAATTTGTTCAGACAATTCATTGATATCCATACAATCAGTTTCGTACTTCTATTGATGTTGTTCAGCGTGGATGCTTTCTTCTCTGCTTCACACTTGTATTCAAATGTCTGACTTACACAATGAGATATGCAAATCTGAACAGGACCTCCCACAGTATATGATAAACAGTGGAAAAGTCACTTCTGCCAAACCATGGACCATTTTACTCCTCAGAAAAGGTTATATAATAATAATAATAATAATAATAATAATAATAATAATATAAATTGCTATAGATAATGTATCGCAAGATATAAATGCTTTATCCTCCCATTGTGTATTACACTTTTCCCTTAAAACATACAAACACTCTATCATCCCTATTAAAAGTCAGTTAGGGTCTGCACACCCTAATGGTTAAAAAAAACCCTTTTCCCCTCTTGGCTAACACCTGCATGCATCACGTATGCTTCCCTTTATCCCTTGCTGTGAACAGGCAAGTATCATAGTGACCCTAGTGTTACTCGACACCTCATGTGTCAAATTCAAGGCTGGGGGACCAAGACTGGCCCTTCAGAGCATCAAATTTGGCATGCGGGATTAAGTAAAAATGACAAAGATAACATTAATCATTTTGTAAATCAGGGTTTCTCAACCTTGGGCTCATTTGGGGTCGTTGAGACACTGGGTGGGGGTCGCCAAATGCGTTCATGAGAAAATGTTTTTTCTTGCCATATTTTTGCTACATTATTCCCATTCCTGCTTCTTCCAACTTCAGCTCTGGTGGCAGTTTGTTCATAACAACTAAATGCAGCATCACCATGTTTGCTGTGAACTCTGGGCTCCACTATCTGACCTGTTTCCATAGAGCTGAGACACCAGGGGGGTATTTCATCAAAGTGTTCTCAGTACAGCCAGGCCTACGGTTGAAACCTGGTTTAGCCAAGCCGTCCGTGACCATGCTGGCTTTTTTCGTTCATCAAACTCTTCTCAGCTTGGAGCTCCCCAACCTAGCCACGCTAGTTGACAGTTTAGCTTAAGCACATCTTCATAAGACCCACAAGATTGATCACAGATTTAATGATTAGAGAGTGAGGGCGCATGCGCTGCAGCTTTTAATCTGATGAAACAGCCAATAGAAACCAATGCTGAGACCAAAAGGACGTGACATCATCTGTTACTGAGCAGCGAGAATAAAGTTAAAGACGTTTCTGTGGTTTGAACATTTTAAAATTAATAAAGGGTTAAAGATAGTGTTATTTAGTCAATTTATCATAGAGAACAACTGAAGCATGGGATCACACACTGATCATGTGAGTTTAATAAGTTTTTAACACCTGTCAGCGTTTAATAAAAGACGATGCTGTATCTCACAATTAAATAATATGTAATTTATGAGACTTGTTAGTGTTTTGATGAATAGTTTCTTGGAATTTGGCACACATGGAAGATGTGCACAATGATCACCTCCTAAAATGCGATACAGAGAATTCAGAGAGAAACTCCGAATATGGACCAGGAGGACAGTAAACTATAACCAGTAAAATGGGTTTTTCTATTTCATTTTTGGGATTACAAATTTCAAGAGAAAAACTTTTAAAAAATTGTATGGTCTACAGAGTAAAATGCAGCACTTAAGAGCCAATAGAATCAGAACAGATACTTTTCTTGAATCAGTGTTCAACCGTATGTAACCTAATCACTTTGATAAGAGCAGTTTCTGTGTTGTGATGAGAATGAAAGCCTGACTGAAATGTAAGGTGGAGAACCACTGGTGTAAATGATCAACTAATGCACTTGTAGGTATCCCAAATTAAAAAATTCTATGAAACGCCAGAAAAATTGGTCACCAAATCAAGCAATATAGAAGTGAAGAGGGACTGCAGGCTGACATTTACTTAGATATTGTCTGTGCCATATGTATGTTATATGTACGTACAGTACAGTGCAAACTAGAAAGCTTACCAAACTAAAACCTGTGGCCTAAGTGAAAACAAAACAAATTTGGGCTTTGAACTAAAATGAGTTTGACACCCATGCTCTACACAGAATACAAATATACACACACCACTAAAAAAGCCAAATTTGCCCCCTTCAATATAAATAATAATGATAACTATTGTTTTTCACTCATTCATCAAACCAAGCAGGAGCATTATAATTTTATAACTTCGCAGAACAGATATTGCAGTTTTTCCCTGTCCTTTCTGAATGAAAGAGGATCACCACCACCACCAGTCCAAACACCAGTGACGTGCCATCAGGGTAGGCAAGGTAGGCAGTGCCTACCCAAGGGTGAATTGATATTTTGATTATTTGTTTTAATTATAATATAATTAGAATCAGAATCACTAAGTCAAATTCCTCGTGTGTATAACATACATTACTTGGTCAATAAAGTTGATTCTGATAATAAATTATTTATTTTTCCATTTCCAATAGCCTACAGTACCTACAAGTTTGAAAGTGTCCGCATTTTGTGCGTTTCATAGCCCAATTGACTAAACAGCGCTATTTCCTGGAACGGCTGCCGTCTCAGTCCGCTGTATAGCAGGAGGAGGTCACGCCCCCTCCCAAAGGCACGTTGCTGCTCTGTCTCTGTTCCCTTTAGCGTGTTTTTATGTGTTTGGGCATGCGCAGTCAGGTCCCCAAGATGGTTGTCATCTTGGGGACCTGACTGCTATGCTAAATGCTATATTGATTCCATGTGACCGCTGCTGCTATGTTCTCTAGCTAGTGGGCGTGATAACACTACAGGCAGGATGACAGCACGTTTCTTTAATGGTGTTTTACGATGTTGATTTTGTTAGATGGCTAAATGCTTGTTCATGTGGATCTTGTTGGGTTTTTTCTTTCTTATTATGAATTTTATATTCTGATAAGCACATTGAGATGACTTTGTTGTAAATTGCTTTATACAAATAAAGTGGATTTGAATTGAATTAACACTTGCCAGCAGAAATATATGAAATTGTCATTGGTGGTCTCGATTTGCAACGTGCCTACCCAACCCTAGTGGTCACGGCACGTCACTGCCAAACACGTACAATAATTTGTTTTCCCATAATAAATAATAAAATGTTTCTGAATAACCTGTACTCAATGCTTCTTGCATAAAAGAACTGGGTCAATGCAGAAATGTTTGTTCTCTCATTAAAAAATATAATACCACTGTGCATTTTACACACACATACACACAAACTCACACAGAGGTGAGCATTTTCCATCTGTTGCTGTTATAGCCGCTCAGTGGTTGGACTGGTTTTCTTGTCTTAGCAAACACAGCCACACCCTCGCACATGTTCTCCTCACCTCCACAGGCCAGGTGCAGTGAGCACAGAGGGGAGGAGGGAGGGTCATGATCCTCACAACGGGTGGAGCGAAGGGGGGAGGTGAGAGCAGATGAAGCATTTGAAGTCAGTATTGACATGCAGCTCTGTGGGCTCCTGTGAGCACAGGTAAGGACGACCAATATAGCTTTAAAACTTTGACCTATAACGCACGTTTCAAAGCTTCTTTTTCTTCATCTTCCACTGAGTTGGACAGAGATGGATGGTGTGTTTATGCAGGTTGAACAGGTCAGACAGCATTGTGGGTAATAGTGTGTATTTGCATGTTGGTCTGAGGAACAGTGAGTTTATAGCTGTGTGTGCATTTGCACTTGGACTAAGAGTTTACATGTATAATGGCCTTTTTATTTATTCTTTTTTTTGTTTTAATTGTAGCAAGTTGACATCCTGAAACTTTGTCAGTCAGTGTGATCAACTGTAACCTGCTACATGGTCCAGGGTTCATCACCAGTGTACACAAAGAAACATTGATCTGGAGCTTCAGGGCAGAAGTGTTTACTAGCTCTGATGGGATGTGAATTTACTAAACATTGCAATAAACAATATGATAGTATAAGTAAAAGATTTCCAGATTTTGCCTGATCGCATTTTGCCTCGTTCCTATTGACATTTTGAATATATATACTAAAATTTGAGCCAATATAATGTCAGTAAAGGGTGAAACACTTTTTCACTATTCTTATTGCTCCACCAAAGAATGCGCAACATTCGCAGATATCAGAAACTTGAAGAATATAAAGGAAAGTATGGTCATCAATAGTCTACCCCTGTCTTTATACTAAATGAGTAAGAACATTAGAACAGTTAAAACACTATTTTTGAAAATAGAATAAACGTCAACATTGTGAAAGTGTGCCACCCCTAAATGTGCAGCAATTGACTCCATTTTTAGAACAGATGGTGGCAAATTTGGTGAACATTTATTTTGTGAAACATCCTATTGCAGAAGCTACAGAGCTGTCCTACCTTTGCAGAGCAGAGGGTTCTTGTGTCAAACACAGTGCCTGACATTCCTGAGCTTCTCCACCCTGAGGCCAAACGAAAAGACTGTGTTAACTCTGATGTGTGTGTGTGTGTGTTTTTTTCTCTTTTAGCCATGGTTGGTGTGTTGGAGGTGGCAGTCGGGTTGTGTTTATGCAAACTGGCCCTCAGCCTTTTCTACTTGCCTTCATTGACCAAAGCCAACAGTGCCATCAGCTTCTGCTGCTGCTGCCTCCTGATGTTCACAGACTTCTCTGTCACAGGTAAGGTTACAGCCACCAGTAGCTATCCATAGCAAAGCCAAATTGAAGGGATCTCATTTAATTCATATTTACATGTCCTAAATATGACCGAGCAGTAATCAAGACCCAATTGGTTTCTCATGCTTTTCAAATGGTTCTCCTGAGAAATAAGTCTCAAAATGAGCATTATGCAAGTTCTCTAAATTCTCTTAGAGCTGTCTCTTTTCCTGAGCTCAGCTCGAGAAAAAAACAAGAAATATTTTGTCTGAATTCGATATCCTTACTGGAAGAACTATCTCAGTTGTCTCAGTAAGAGAAGGACATGGTTCTGTCTCTCATTGCTCACTATTTGAGTTCTCTTACAGTTGTCTCTTTTCTAGCTAATCCTCCTATACGGCTCACAAACCCACAGGCCTATTAGACTCAACTTTATCATTTGATATGATTTTATTATGAGTTGCTTCTATTTTAAAAATGACAAAGAACAAATATTTAACAGTTGTGCTATTTATTCTTTGCTCTTGTCACTTTTGTGTTGCACAGTGACATTACTAAATTTGGCGTTACTCTCTCTATCAGGGTTGGGGTCCATGTCTGAAATCAGCTGTAAAATACACTAAAAATAATTATCTATCATGCAATTTGTTTCTCATGTCTTGGTTACCTTGTTAGGCTCCCTAATCAATGAAAATATTGGTATTAAGGGTCAAACATACTTGGGCGTACATCAGCGTAGCAGATTCCGCTGGAGTGCACAGGCCAATTATCTGCAAAGCTCAGATTTTTCTGCCTGCGTACCTGGTGTCACACAAAACACTGCTCGGCATGTATCGACCCGCATTAAAAGTAACACCGACCTGTATTTAACCCCCGTGGATAAACAGAACAGGAGAGATGGAGATGAGCTTCGACGAGAGACTGGCCGAAGAGGTCCGAAAGTAGAATTAGTAATAATTTGTCTCTTTTGTCTGTGAAATGTAGGATTTTAAGTAAATTCCTCAAGAAACCACCATGTGGCGTTTCCGCTTCAACGGAGTCCGTTGTGCGCGGAGTCCGTCTGAGCCTTTAAGGATTTCGGTGTGGGCGTCTGAGCCTTTTTTGTGTCACTATACCCCTCAATATTCTTTTTTTTTTAAATGGTGAAATGATCCTGAAGAGAACTGACAGTTAGTGGGACAACTTGATATGAAACATATTTTAATAATTGTTAATACGGATGTTTGAGCCATAGACCTGCAAAATGGTCAGGTTTGCGTAAATGACAGTTTTTATATAATTTTCGTGCCAATTACAATTAGAAAGTCAATTATCTGAACTCAATTACAATTTAATTACGATCATAACAGCAACATATTTTTTCAATTACCATTACAATAATAATTATGTTACAATTGTAATTAATTGTAAATTACACAATTACAATTATAAATGACCCCAACACTGCTCTCTATATATGAATATTTGTTGAGGGGCTGCACTGACAACACATCTCTGTTTGTTACGTGATCACAGTTATTAAAGTCTAAGTCAGATTACATTTAAGGATTGTCCATCTACCTTTGAGTGTCAGCTAAGCGCCTACACTAAGTCTGCTTTACAGCCTTTCTAAGCTGAGTGTGCATTGTTCTCCATAGGCTTCTCTGCAATACTTAGGTAGTATACAAACAACAGGATAACAACCAGTGACGTGCCGTGACCACTAGGGTTGGGTAGGCACGTTGCAAATCGATACCACCAATGACAATTTCATATGTTTCTGCTGGCAAGTGTTAATTCAATTCAAATCAATTTTATTTGTATAAAGCAATTTCCAACAAAGTCATCTCAATGCGCTTATGAAAATATAAAATTCATCATAAGAAAGAAAAAACCCTACAAGATGCACATGAACAAGCATTTAGCCATCTAACAAAATCAACATTGTAAAACACCATTAAAGAAACATAAACAATTATTTAATACAGCCTCCATACTCTCCCAACAAGATATATCTTATGACACGGCAGCGCATCCGTTGTTTGTGTTGGAAACACAGAAACACGGAGAAAAAGACAACAACTCGGAACAGTCTCAGTGAGGAGCATCCACAAAGCCAATCCTTCCTTTTGTTCCATTCACTGTAGACAGTATGAAACATTTTCTGACCTTACCTTTGCTGAAGGTCTGGTAGCTCAGGTGTTGGTCTCCCATCTTTTAAAAGCTGTTGTTTTTCCTCAAAAAAAAGGTTCTCTCTTCATCCTGCCTGTAGTGTTATCCCACCACTAGCTAGAGAACGCAGCAGCAGCGGTCACATGGCATCAATTCACTAATGTACTGTGAACTTAGTATTGCATTTAGCATAGCGTGGTTACGTCCAAAGGCAGCTCTCTACGCTGCTTTTGGACGTAAATGGTTGTCATATTGGGGACCTGACTGCGCATGCGTAAACACGTAAAAACACGCAATGGGAACGGAGGCAGAGGAGCAACGTGCCTTTGGGAGGGGGCGTGGCCTCCCTCTGCCTTACATTGGAGTGAGACTGTGCAGCTGTTCCAGGAAATAGCGCTGTTTAGTAATTTGGGCTATGAAACGCACAAAATGCGGACACTTTCAAACTTAGAGGTACTGTAGGCTATTGGAAATGGAAAAATAAATAATTTATAATTATATTATAATTAAAACAAATAATACAAATATCAATTCACCCTTGGGTAGGCAGTGCCTACCTTGCCTACCCTGACGGCACGTCACTGATAACAACATGCAACTGACCTACTCTCTTTATAATACACTTTGTTTAGATATTTTGATGATATTGTGATATACAGTGTGACACAAATGTCATGTCCTTCTGACAGCCCTGAGCCTTCTCCCTGTAGGTCATTAAAAATACACTTTTGATATTTTGACTTTTCTTAGGGCTTGATTATATTTAAGCAATATCACACGTGAGGGAGTACTGTTGTGATGAAATATCAGAACTGGTGTGATTCTGTCATAGGCACAAGGCCGAAGGTACAGTAGATAATCACCCCAGTGCTGATGTTGCTTTTATACAACAGTTCTACAAGCACATTTTATTAGTTAACAGTAATAAGTGACAAGAGGTTATGATTTGTTTGTCATTTGGCTCCACCAACAGAAATAGTTCCACAAGTGAAGAGCACACAGGCTACGTATACACTGTAGGCAAATGCAACCAAAATACGATCTCTTTGCATATATGCGACCTGTATCCGATCTGTTAAAGACAGTCTGAACAGCACAATTCAGATTTTAATGAACTCCGCATCATTGAAGCCACTGACATCCCTATCCCACCACTGTTGACTCTGACTCTGCATCTAAACACTGAAAAAATGTAGCAGCCATCACAGCAAACGGCTAGAGCGATTAACCTGGCTCGGTTCTTTTTAACTCTCCTTTAAATTATGAAGTGTTGACTTATCTTGGAAAGAACATTTCTCAGCGCGACACACAGTCCTACACTGGACGCTTCCATATTTACTTCTGTACGTACACCGTACGTGTCTGTGGGGTCATGTGTCACCTTAGGACCTCTTCTGCGCATGCTGGTTACTTCAGGGTTGCATTCTGTTCATACTCCAAACTAATTGAAGATGCATTTAATGTGTAATATTATTATTTGATATGTATTATGAAACACACACAGGCAAAAAACCTGTTTAAAAAAAAATAAATCAAAATTGTGCATTAAGCGTGAAAGTAGTGACAGTGTACTGAGGTGTGCAGCCCAAGATATAACGATAATTAACGGTGTTTGGATCAGCTGTACAGCGGAGTGATATGATTTGTAAGACGTCCCAGTGCTGTTGTTACTCTATATCAGCACTCTTGGAATGTCTGTCATCCAATCAAATCACTTGGTCGGAAATAAGTGTTGCATAATATGATTAATAACAATATTCTAACCTGTCGGAAGTAATTGTAATGTATTTGTAATGGTGGTACTTAGTCGCATCTTGCAGCTTCAAGCCCAAACTCAATTCTCTGTGGGATTTTATTTTGAAGCTTCCTCTTTGGTACTCCTGTTTCATTATTCAGAGTTTGAATTAATCACATTTTAAATTTTAAACAGCAGGTTTTGTTTCTGTTTTCTGTAAAACAATTTTAATGTCCAACCTGAGCTATTTCACTCATGACTGTTTTTGTCTTTCAGTTTTCTTGACTTTTTTGAGTATCTTTGGGTTCTGGCTGCCTGGACTGGCTCCTTCGGGTGACGTCATCGCTCTGCGTTTTCTGCTCTTCCTCGGCAACACCTACAGAGCCGTGTTACTCCTGATCACACCACTAATTGCTGTGGAGACCCTGGCCAGACATCTGTGGCCTCACACTATCACTGCTCATAGGACACTGTCCTCTTATGATGGAAAGGTAACCATAGAGGTGGAAGAGGAGGAGGAGGAGGAGGACAATAGTGACTTGTTGAAAGACACAAGATGGTCTCTTGCTTTTAGCTACTTCTGCTGCCTGTCAGTGTGGGTCCTTGTTGCCCTCAATGTCAATTGGAAATGGCAAACAGAGGAATTGTTGGCTATGGCCTGTTCATACACGGCCAGCTCTGTTGTCGGATGTCTTCCTAAACTTCTCAGTCCGTGCCTGTGCATGACTCTTCTCTTCCTTTTCCTGCTCCTGCTCATCATCACTCTGCAAAAACAAAGCCAAGCTGCTGCACAAACAGATGGAGAAGAAAACATCAAAATTAAAGGTGAAAACCATTGGAACGACATTGACCCAGCATCGTCAGAACCCCTAAAGTCTGTGAAAGCTGGGATGTTAGAGTATGTTGACCTAAAGATGGCATCAGGTCACCATGGGGATCCTGTTATTGCCTCATCTGTGTGTTTATCTGGAAAGAGAGAAGAGCAGGAGAATGAAAGGAGAAAGGAAGGCATACAGTTTACATTCATCACAGAGACACACGTGGACTCACACCTGAGGATCTGGAGTTGGTGGCGACGCTTGGGTTTTCCCTTCCCAGAGGCTAAAGTAATAATAGCGTGGATGGGTGTGCTCTGCATTTTGGTGATCCCACCTAGCCTGAGTGTAAATGTTCTTCTGATCAGGACTATAGAGACTCTGCTGGAGGAGTGCATTGAATTCATTGGTTTACTGGCAGAAAACAGAGGACATGCATCCCCCTCGGACATTGAAATACAAGTTTAACACAAGACTGGGGGGAAACAAAGCAAACTGGTGACAGTTTGCAACAGGATCGGGAGATTAATATTACCAGGGACGCAGCCAGACTGTATGTCTACATTTAACTGCTTTGTCCTGAGTGTAAACACACACATTTCTGTGGAGCTATTCACGTGTGAGGAAATAATATGTGGAAACCACACAGAAAGGTGCTGTGGAAACAGGTTGGGGCGTGCTGGGAAAGAGAAGCTGAACCTAACAGTAAAAAATGATGATTGTAAAGCTTTCAACTTGTCTCAGGTTCAGAGCCTGAAGCCTCAGCCTTCTTCAAACATTACCTTCCTTCTCTTTTTCTTATTTTGTCAATTTTAATAAATTTTTTTCAAAAATACATATATTTTGGCTTGGATTGATATTCAGCCATTTCAAAAATACTGTATGGTCCTTCTAAACTTAAGGAATCCCTCATCATATACTGTAGTTGCAACATTTATGAACTACGAATAAAGAACACAACGAGCCATTAATTCAGATGAAATTAAAATAAAAGCTAATCTTATTTTATTAATTACATTTTTTTTTTTTTTTAAGATTCAGTTTGTAGGTTTATTTTTTCTCTTTTTTATAATATTGTACCATGAAACCAATACTGTGTACCGTATCGTTAACTCAGTGTAACACCCATCCCTAACTTAAATTTAATTCTACTTCAGTTATATAACAATAAGTCATCTCATAGCAAAATATAGAGTTATTAACTGTGAAGGATAATACGTTACCAACATCCTTAGCGGGCAGAATAAAAATAGTCAAAATGGCAGTTTTACCAAAATTTCTCAATGTGTTTCAAATGATTCCCATTTTTTTTTTCTGCTGAAATCGGTATTTAAAAATGTAGATCGTTTGATAGCAACATTTATTTGGCATAAATTAAATCTTAGGATGAAAATAAATGCCTGATTTTATCTTCTACTACTGGGTGGCTATATTTATAAGTTGTGACATTGGAAGTGTTTCTATGAGAAAAATGAGGGTGAGATTTGGACACAGATGGAATTGCACTCTAACCCTACGCCTTTGGTAACTTCATCACTATCACAATTATCTTGAAAACGATAATTACATATTGATAGCTGGCTGCTCAGCTACATGGATGAATGGAGAAATAAAATAAATAGAAAGTAAACTTTATGATGGTTGTGGAAATAGTGGAGATGTAGCTTCACTATTTGTTAGCAGAATAATTCTGATTTTTTGCCTGGTTTTTCCTTTTCAAAGAAAACAATATTACACTTAAAACTTAAGTGCAAAACGATAATGTTTTACATTCAATTACAGTGATGGGATAGTTCTATGTTTTTCAACCTTCGGGGCATCTGATATTAAAATGTAATTGATTAAAAAAATACTGATAAATATATTTTTAATTATTATTCTCTACTACAAGCAATCTCAAACAAAATTATTCTATACTTTCTTTTTTCTCAAACTATAAATCTAGTTAAAATAAAATGCAGTATAAAAATATCTTTTATCTATTTTGTCACTTTCTGCACTAATCGAGGCTACTCTGTGTTTGTAACACTGTATAACAAATGTGATCAAAAACTAAAATTAGAGAACAAATGTCTCTGGGGTCGCCAGAAATGTGTAATATAAAAATGGGGTCACGACCTGAAACGGTTGGGAACCACTGGTATAGTTCCTTTATATTTTCTTAGTTGTTTTTTTTTTTTTTTTCCATTCTGAAAAATAAATTCAATCAAATCAAAATGTATTTATGTAGCACATTTTATGCACAAGGCAACACAACCAAAAATAAGTAATCTCAACAACCACTTGCAAATTAATAACACAATATACAAATTCAGAATAAGCATGTACATAAAAAATATCCACACAGCCTGATGATAGGTAAGAGTTGGAGTGACATCTTTTTGTAAATTTTTGGTATTTTAATGAAAATATATACAACTTTTTAACATGGTAAAGACTATGCCTACATTTTCTTAATTGTTTTTACATTGATACCTGCAGGGAGGAGCCTACTTGTGTTGTGTTACATGCTGTTCGTGTACAGGGTCACAGGGTTTGCCGTAGTCTTTCCAATCTCGCTTACAGTAAAAAGCACTTTAAATGCTCCTATAGGCTGGTAGTCCATCACAGCTTGGCAGCATGTCCCTAAAAAGTAAATAATAAAATATGTGCACAGGGACGCTCCTGGAACCTGAAACCTGAGCACACAAAGAATAATCCCACATTTGAAAATAATGCCAGTGTTTTCTGCAGCACTTTGTACCTTTGCATGAGAGATGAGGGAACATCCCTGCATCCTCCTTCACTTACATGATTAAATAAAAAGCTCCCATTGCAGCCTCAGGAGGGCAACATCAGACAGCAGTCAGGCCCAGGAGGCCTCCCAGTGGAGAGCTCAGTCCCTTCTTAATTGACTCTTTTTGCCTGGGGTAAGAAAAGTTTATTCTTGGATGGACACTTCCTACTGGAATATAAATGCAGCTGATGAGAAGAGGGAGATGAAAAAGTATGTAATTATAGTTGAAAAGCAGGAGCTACTTGTCCTGAGGGCATGTTGTGAGTTAACGCCAATAGTGCTTCAAACTTCACCATTCGTTCAACAGCTGCAATCATAAAGCAACAAAACTCTTTGATGAGTCACTAAGCACAAGAGGTTTTACATACAGAACAGGAAGCAGTGATTTTTTGGGATTCGGATGCCGATTCACAGTCAGTTTCAACTATGAGTCAGAGGTTTTACACTGCAGTTTAAGTTGCACACAAATAGAAACGTATGGGGCGCCGATTGTAAAGTTGCGCATGCTAAAATAGACAGCAACTTTTCTGGAACATTTAGCAACAGACCTCATATTTTTTCTTACTTTTGACCAGATTTACAGCAATATTTGTGTAATTTGTGATATTTTTTTTCTGGAAAAATATGTCAGCATTAAATCTAAATGTTACATTTAAATATAAATATAAATGTAAATGTTAAACGTAAAACACAAATTGTAAATGTTAAATCTAAACAGAGAATTTAGCATTTTCTAAATATTCAGTTTCACCCGTGACATTTTAAATTTTGCATTTATATTTAACATTTATATCTAAATGCTACATTTAGATTTAACATTTTGATTGGGACGCAATATTTAACATTGACATATTTCAATAAAATATAACAAATTTCACAATTATTGCTGTAAATCTGGTCAAAAGTAAGTAAAAAAATACACATACGTTTTTTAAAATGTGGTTTGTTGCTAAATGTGGCAAAAAGTTGCCGTTTATTTTAGCATGCACAACTTTACATTCGGAGCCCCATAGAAACATACGTGACTCACTGAAAGAGAAACACTTGGTGTGACTACACATTAAACTTGGGCCTGTGTCTTTATTGGTTGTCTACTGTGTGTCATGCCAAACTTTGGTCAAAGCCAAAATTGGGTGGAGTGATAAAAACAAAGATGACGACTTTCCACCTCCCAGCTAAAGGGCTTAGCAGAGCTGACAGCTTGGCACACAACTAAAATATCTGGAATGAAACCATGAGCAACATGAAAGAGGTACAGACAGACACTAAGGCCTGTTGTATTTAATAAAATTATCAGCCTGGGAGAACGCTTTCATTTTCAGGGTTTGGGGCACGGACATTTTTTAACAAAAACCTTTGTTCATGTTACATGAGGTAATTTGGTTAATTTTACCAGTAGTTAGGAGTTCCATCATGTATGATGAACAGCGGTAAAATGAAACATTTCACTTCCAACTGCACTGGAAAGGTTGAAATTCAAAGAAAATCTCTTGGTTTGGGTTGCAGCTTGTTTTCAGGGGTTGATGTTAAGTCTTAAAGCAAATTCCATTGTCCAAGCTCCTATTAAGGATTACAAAGGGCGACGCTAGAATCAATCTAATCCTTGAGAGGGCGGAAAAATTGATTCATTTATCTGAAACATTCCTCATCAACATTGCCAACTTCTGGCTCATCATTACACTACAATTCAGCAATGAAACAATGACAACTGGAGTCAATTTCTGGTATGACATGTCTCACTTTTCATAGATCAACCATCAATTAATTCACCAATGTTGTCCGACCAACATCTTGATTTCAGTCACAAATAAAAATGAAATCAATAATTCAGAGTTAAAGTAAATGAAGACGAGGTTACTGGATTTTGACAGACTTTTATTTGACATCGAAACACTTCCCACAAACTTCCAGCAGCAGGAGACACACACACAGAGCAGTGTGCTCAGACAATGTTCGGTAAGCATCATCATCATCAAAATACACAATCATCATCAAAAGTGTCATAGTTATAACCATCATTAATCAGGAACCCAACACCAGTTCACAATAATCTCCTTCTTGAAATTCCCACTGCAGCAGAGCTCAACACACTGGGATCATGAAGTGCTTTAAAGCAGCAGGAGCCTGATGTCAGACACTGGAAATCTCCGTGCATGGCTTCTCCAGGGAGATATTCCATTCTCTATACCCCGCTTTCCAATTAAATCCACAGCACTTTAACAAGAAAGTAATGTGGATTCATGAGTAGTGCCGCCACTTATTTTATCGATTCACATCATGGATAACTCAGTGGCTGCTGCAGGCTGTGCATTTAAAGCAGTCACTTGCAGCAGTTTGACCCTCTGCTTGTGTGGTTATTGTACTGCATACATGAAACCAGCATCATTTCAAACAAGGGCACTGCCCTGATTTGTGTTAAAAACAAAAACAAAAAAAAACAGACAACATTTGCAAATAAAACTATAAAGTGATTAAAACCTGTTGGGCTGCAACTCTCATCATAAGGGACGAGACAGGCCAAACGATGCACCAAACTAAACAAAACAGGATTTAAAATTTTAGCTGATGAATCCAGTGCAAACACATCAATGTGCAGCCCTATCTGACCAAAGAAAGAAAGACAGACAGAAAGAAAGAAAGAGACAGACACACACACACACGTCAGTATGCTGGACCTGACTGAGCCTCTTAGGGCAGATTTTGCAGCATTTGATACATAACTAATGATAAACAAAAGCACTTAAGACTCATGAGATCAAGACTTTACAGCAGGGATGCGGGAATCCAGTCCTCGAGAGCCGGATTCCTGAGACTTTTAGATGTGCCCCTGCTCCAACACACCTGAATCAACTGAATGGCTCATTATCATGCTTCTGCAGAGCTTGATGACAACACATTGGTTTCAACGAGGTGTGTTGGAGCAGGGGGACATCTAAAAGTCTTAGGAATCCGGCCCTCCTCCTCCTCCGGCACCCCTGCTTTACAGGTATGTGACAGCTGCAGCTGTGGAACGCCAACATGACGGGACTCACATTCAAACATCCAGCAATATTATACACAACTCCAAAACCTACGTCTTTATGTCAGTTGAAATACATGATGTTGCTTTGACTGAAAGGAAATTGAGGCATTCATTTTATTTCTAAATGTTCTGAATTTTAGGACATTAAATAAATGTTTTCAGACAAAATGATCAAACAACTTGACCGAAGGTATGAATGTGAATCTATTGAACATTGCTTGTGTATTATCAAGGCTGATATAAAGGAGGGTGTTAAAATGATCAGACACAAACATGAGCCAGCACGATGAGAAGACGTTTTCTTTTTTATCCGAGACAATATAATCAAACATCCAACTCCTTTCAATCAGATGCTCCAGCAGAGGATCAGGAAGCCTTCAATAAGTGTTTCAGGTGCTATGGTTAGCTGCTGGTGTTTTTATGTAACAGCGTTGCTTAAATGATAAAGACTGAACAAACAAACAGACCAAGTCATCAGAACAATCTTAAACCCTAAATTCTGAAACAGGAAAAAAGTGCCAACTTGTTCAATTCAGGATAGATTGTTGGCCAACCAAAGACAAAAAGAAGCTGATCGATCACTTTTCACAAACAAAGGTGAGTAAACTGTACAGCACAGAGACAAAGATAGCCACAGAAAGAGAAGATGTCAAGGACGTAGAAGCCTGAATAGACATCAGAATCACTGGGAATGTGCAAAGAAGGCCGGGATGAGTCCATTTAAAAGCCTTTTTCATTATTCTTCTTAGCCTAAGACGTTCCTTCCATGTAAAGACTTTAGATGAGGCTCAGGTGCCTGCTGTACTTGTATGGTTACATGAAGTCACACCATACAAATAATAAAAACAACAGCACGTCTTAAGAGCACAATCCCACACACCAAACAGAAAGGGAAGAAAATCCAAAACACCCGATTAAACATCTTTAAAAGGATCTTTTGAAACATTTTTCTACTCAAGTATTGTGAAAGTAGCTAAAATAACACCATGTGTACGTACTTACATGGTCATGGAGGTGCATCGCTCTTAAAGGCGAACAGTATTGATTCGCAAAGGCTGCACATTCTTACCATTGGCGTGACTCTGCCCTGGGCTAAAGTACGGAAATACTTTGGGGGGGAATTTCTCACGGTAAGTGTAGAGCCAGGACATGTCGTCTGCGTTATAGAAGATGAGGAGGCCTTTGTGGTAGTCTAGATAGACCCCCACCTTCTCCAGCTTGCTCTTGACATTAAGGCGGGTCCAGGGCTCGGTGCAGGCGCTGTATTGGTTCCCGTCGTGCATCACGATGCAGTAGAAGCCGCGGCTGGGCTGGATCTGAATGCTGCCTTTGCGGCTCACTGTCTCGTTAGCCACGCCGATCATCCACTGAGTCTTCTCTGACACCATCACCTCCCAGTAGTGAACGCCCGAGGATAAGCCCTCTGCTCCCAAAACGGATACTTCCACATCGAAGCGACGAGGGGAGTCCTGCAGAGGCTGCGGGTGGAGGTTACCGTAGGCCACGATGGTGCAGTCATCTGAGAGAATCAGTCTCTGATGGGCTGTGATGGGGTCAAGGGTCAATGCTGCTGGCACTGAGAAAAGAACAATGCAAAAAGTGTTATTCTCTATGTCAAAGTACACACATTTGGAGCTTCTCACCACAGCCACTTCCTGTGTGAACATTTTACCCAGATGCAGTAACACGTGTTACAGGTAGGTGTACTGGGAAATAATCTGCTCATTGTTCCAAGTGATAACCACATGCATCTATAAAAGTGCCCACTATGTTTTATTAAAATAAAGTGCATTATTATGTGGTTCACTGACACCTAGTGACTGGGCATTTACGTGCTATGCATATGTTAGTGCAATTACGTGGCTTTTTTCGTCAAAAAACATGAATTAAAAAATCTATTTTGACATATTTTGGATCGATACGATAATTGCGCGTTAAAATATTGCAATATATTGCTGCACCAATTTTTTCTTACACCCTTACTCTTTCGCGCAACCTGCACAAACACATGACTCTTTAATTACTATACCAAAAGAGTTTTATGTACTAATACTAACGTACAGCTAAATATTCATGGTGACAATTAGAATAACATCTTTTAATCAATGGAGTTAAAATTGGAAGATTTTCCTGCAACACAATATGATCTAAAAAAAAACACAACATCTTTATTGCAGCACTGCTAACATTGGTTTAATTGAGCTTCAAAAACAGTTTGTTTTTAATAAGTGCATGAGCTTGAACTCACAATTAATTACTCAGCAGCAAACAGACGTGGGTTATTAGAGCCAACAATGACTGGGTCTGTGTTAGGTTACAGTTTCATATGTGGATTGAAATGAAGACAATCCAGTGACATTACAATAGAGTGAGTTTAAGTGCCTGCAGCCAGAGGATGAGGAGGTGACGACTGACACGCAATTTAGTAACAAATGGCTGAGGGTTTTCTTTTTAAAGGCACACCCAAATTATAAACAATCTTTTAATTCTTATGCGTTTTATCCCTCCCTGTAACAACTAAAGCAATCCAAGTTAAAATCAAGTTGTTTTTTTCCCCATAGTTGTCCATTTTAAGAATTGTTAAAACACAAATTGGTGGTGTAAACAATAGATTATAAAAGGAATGAGCAGCTTCAGCTCACAGACATAAGGCGAGAGGGACCAGATTTTTGTGTGCAGTTACTGTATGTGGTTTTAGGAAGGATCTGAATGCAAACAGGCAGGAACAAATCAACAACAGCTTGTGAAAGAGTGGGAAATCCTCTGTGCACACATCACTGCTGGAAGGGATGAAGGTGAGTAGACTGGTTCCTGGCAAAAGAACCGCACACGACACTTCCAAGTAAATGACATCTCTAGGGTTATTTCCAATGAAGTCATTACATTTTCATAACCCGGAAACCTCATTCAGCTGTCAAAAAAAAAAAAAGACATGCAGCTAAAGCTGTATCGGAAACGATTGTGTTTTTCTTCATGAAAATGAGAAAAAGGCAGCAAAAAAAACAAAATAAAGAAATATTTATCAACCTTAACCCATTAGCGATAGTGAAAAATCAAAGCATGTCGATGAATGTTCTAGCCATGTCTCTAGTAAATGATGATGATGTGGTTATGATCCATCAGTCCTTTGCCAGTCAGTTGAATGAGGCCAAGATATTGCCTGGCGTCCCCATTCGACTGCAGAATTTTGAGTGGGTGAAACAAATGCAACTGTGAGTGTCGGAGTTCGTGACGGCTTCAGGGCAGAAACCACAGAGAAACAACTCTTCTCTATAATGTTAATGACGGTTAGGTGTTACCTTTTTAAACAGGATTTAGACTTTGACTGAAACACTATTATCAGTACACTGCCCATAAAGCTTCAGGTTATGGATTTTTATCTCATTTCTTCATCTAAAAAGTCCAAAAAGAAATTACCCAGCAGTCTTGTTGCTATTTTCTAATTCCTTATATTCACTCTAGAGCTCTCGACCTCTCAAAAGTGAAAATATCAAAACACATCCATCATCATAGGCGGAGGAGCCTGGAGGTATTGTGGGTATATGAACCTCCTCCAAATTAGAGTTAGGGGGTGGATTGAAGAGACCATTATTGATCCCCGGAGGGGAAATTCACAAAAGGATATCAAATGGCGTGAGTAGGGCGACCGTGGCTCAGGTGGTAGTGGGTCGTCTTCTGATCGAGAGGTTAGGGGTTCGATCCCAGTACCTGACTATGTGTCGAAGTGTCCTTGGGCAAGACACTGAACCCTAAGTTGCTCCCAGTGGTCGACTAGCGCCTTGCATGGCAGTCCTGTCCCACTGGTGTGTGAATGTGAGAGTGATTGGGTGAATGAGCTGATATGTAAAGCGCTTTGAGACTGCTTCAGTGTGGTGATAAAGCCCTATATAAATAAAGTCCATTTACCATTTTAAACATTTTAATTTGTAGGTATTTTACTGCATATTGTAGATTTCAGCTAAAGACTATTAATAGATATCAATTGGCTGATGTAGCCAATATGTAATATGTGCATGTGAGCATATTCTGGTTCCAAAATGTTATTAAAAGATCAACTACTCATGTAATCAACTTAACTTAAATAATTTACTTAAACTATCATTATTTATTCCATAAATATTGACTGTAGGTAAAATGCATACAACATAGATAAGTTGGTATAAACCAGTTATTCTTTGTATATTATACCCCGACATACATCCTTTTTCATTCATCAATGATCATTTAGTGACTTCATTATTTTACAAAAAGCCACAAACGGTGATTTTTCCATCAAAATTACACAACCATAGAGGATGCAGCACAAATGACTGAGCTTTGGATGTATTTTTTGTCCTTTCAGTAAAACTTTAGATTTCACTTTAATTCCTCTTTATCTAAACATTAGATCGCTCATTACTCTGTGGTTTAGTCCAGCCGTGAACCTACCAAGGACCACCAGTGGTTTAGTCATGGTCACGTACCGGGTGAGATGTCCAGGAAGAGGGATTTCCATATTGTGTACTGCAGGGGTCCCATATACTTGGATGTAGGGAAGTCTTCATAAGTCAGGTTGGTCTCGTGTATCTTCCCTTTAATCCTGGAACAGAGAGGAACTGATCATCAAAAACCCCTGCGTCTCCACCCGTCTAAAAGTTAAAAGTATTAAAATAATGTTGTTTGAATAATGTGAAATCCTGACAGCTTTCAAACTGCCTAACTTCACAGTGAGTGATGACGCTCCAAAAAACAGTGTGATTCAGTCAATATCGAGGTCAGTGCAGAGCTCCACTAAGGCAATAAATGGGTTGACTACCAGAGCTGCTTTCCACTGTTGGGGCTTATGATGTCTTCCTCTATTCTTCTTAGCCTTTACTAAATAAATGAAATCCCAGAAGCTGCTGATGTCGGATACTAAAATATTTACATGGTTCATCTCGTCAGGGGTGATTCAGAGAAATACGTCAGCAAGCAAATGTGATTTATTCTTTACCAATAGGTCAAAGGTGTCTATTAATGTAGCTATGCTTTAAGAATACTGCAATACTTTTCATTAAAAGATTAATGTGAAACATTACAAGGTAATAAGTATTAAAAAATGTTTGAATAAATGAAGAAAATGGTTAAAGGAATGCAGATCCATCAAGAGAAGCTTTATTTCTTTGCATAAGGAGAAAAAAAATGACATTAGCAGGAAATCCTTTAAAACACTTTATTACCTGTAATCGCAGCTTCTGGTGCTGTCAAGAGTTCCCACTAAATTAAGTCGTACAGTTTCAAAATGACAGTCGATATTTTTAGTCTAATTTATTATTCAACTTTACCCAGCAGACTTACAATATTTAGTGGTTAAAAAGACACGTGTCCCCCACCCTCCGTCCCTGATTAAACATTACAGCTGGTTTATTTAAGGCTAAATACTCCATCTGCTCAGGGATTACCAAACACTGCTGCTCAAATCTGTACTTCCTCCAAAATGTCAACAGCCATAGAACAAGCCGAACACGTTCAGTTGGCGTGCAGTGAAATGTTAGAACATGTTTACCAATACACCGCAATGTACAACCACTGGCACTATGATCAAATATTTTTCAAGCACATTATTGGTAAGTTTCTAATTAAACATGCTTGTTTAAATACCTCTCAGATGTCACGGCTACACCCTCCAGAAAGTCGTGGCGCCCGCTCTCGTTGAGGCGCTCCTGCAGGATCTGAATTCCCTCCTTGACGTCGCGCAGCTGTTGGCTGTAGCGCTGGATCTTGTGCTCGATGTCGGCCAGTTTGCGGGCCGTGTCCGTCTCCAGCTCTTCCAGCATGCTCTTTTGACGCTCGCGCAGGAATCGATGAAGGCGTTCAAACGCATCCCCGATGGTCGCACGGAGGCTTTTAGCTGATGACTGAAGAGAAGAAGCAGAATCTTAAACTGCATTTCTTTTTCATTCTTGGAGTAAATGTAATACCTAATAGACAGATGCTGACAAGTCAACGAGTATTCACTCACTATGTTAAGATTTTCTAAATAATCACATGATCTTTTTGAACATGAGCTAGTCATCTGTTTCTAGACCTGTGGACACCTCAAAGTAAACTCGCATCCCAGCCTGCTGGGCTCACAAAAAATATATAGTCAGCAAGATAGATGACTATCCTCCTCTTCCTCCAGTGCATCTTTTATTAATAACTATTACCTAGGCTTGCAGCATTGCAGCTTAATTGGATGTCACTGGGCTCACGCCTGCTGAGAGACTGTCATCCAAAGAGTTCTCACCAGCAGGGTGAACATACCCATGTCAGAAGAGGATGAATGGACCAGGGCTTTTGAAAAAGTGATTGAATGTGTGAGCAAATGTAATTAAAACCAAGATGTTTTTACTGAATCCAGCTCCACATGTGGAGAACAGAAGAATTTATGGTACTTGTTTATTTATTTGGGTGTCCTGCAGAGGCAGCAGACACAAAAACCCAAAGTTTGGGAGAACTTATGAAAAAGCATCATTTATGGTCAACGTGGCATCTACCAGGAAATTCTAGAGCACTTCCTGCTTCCTTTAGCAAACAAGCTTTACCACTGAATATGAAGCAACCAAACACTTTTCATACATGTATAAAGCAACAAAAAATACATTATGGTAAATATTCATAAAAGTACTTGTTTGTTCTTCAATGTTCTGAAATGTGTTTTAACTGAAAAGAGAAAGCTTGTTTGTATGAGTAAAGAATCTGAAAATGACATGACTTTGGTTGTAATATAAAACGACTCTGGGAAGAGTAGCTGAAGCAATACGCTGCTTATGCTAATGGGGATCTTAATAAACATAAACCTAATGTTTCTCCATGGAAGAGTGATGTGGGCAGTATGCATATGCAGCAGGATGGGGGTGAATAAAAATACAATGATGTTTTAAACAAAAGATATCTTAGCTTGTTTTTAATACTTGGCAATAATAAACCGCAAAAAGATGCTAAATCGCCACGTTAGGGGTTTGTTCATGAGCGATCGGCACACCGAACCCTCAGGCTGGTAGAAAATCTCACGGTAAGGAGAGCCGACACACAGTGCAGCAGCAGCAGCATGGTTACACTAAAAACTGACCATAAAAAGCGGTGAATGGACTGATATGCAGATGTGGGGCAGTGAGGAGGTCAATTCATGTGTGAATCCATCAGATGAAACTCATCAGAACACTGTTGGTTGAGTCGTTTGAAGGGTCCCCTCATGCCGCCTCACAAAAGAGGCTCTCCATTGGCTTAAGAAGGTGTCAATCATCATTTCATCGAGCCAATTTGAAGCAGCATAACAAAAAACAGGGCTGCCACTTATGTGACAGAACATCCTATTTGTGGATTTTTCCAGGAATATTCTTAATTTCTTGTAAAACAGCCAATAAATTAACTAAGAAATTAATTCTGTGTGATCTATACCATGGAAAACTCAGTATATGTCGATTTTGCCAGGTGTTTTATTTTGAAAATTTTTACTTCCACTCTAATGCTCATCTCTCCCGCAGGTATTTATGGCTCTGCTGTTGGTTAATTAATGTGCAAAGGACTGGACGTGTGTGAGTAACTACTTAACACAGGAAACATTAGTGATATTTGTTGCTAGTCTCTTTTTTGAATAAAAGTGGCTGGGGTTCTGAATACGATGCCAGTGACTACTTCTAAATGAATGTGTGCAAGAATCTGATTTTGATGGCAACAATAAAAACAAACTAAATGTTTCATTTGATTTTCTAAATCCAACAAGAGAAAAGTATGATTTGATGGTCACAGTACTTTGGTCTCAGTGAGTTGTCTCTGTAACAGCTGCAGGGCCTCTGTGTGTCCCTTCTCACTGTCCTGGAGGGTCGCCAGCTGCTCCTTCATCTCCCTCTGCAACACAAACAAACAGTCACACTTTAGTACCTCATTCATCAGAAGAAAAGGGAGAAAAGTAAAGCAGAATTTAATTTGATTTCCACTACATCCGCACGGAGAGAAGTTTTCTCAATACAATTTATTTTCAAGTTACCTTTAGGTTTATTATAACCACTGCATAAATGTGGAGATTATTATGTTATCTTTTATAAAGAAATACAATTTGCATCATGCAAACAGATTGTTGACAAGCAAAGGAACACAACATTAGGCTCTTTTTTTTGCCTCTTTTTTACCTTGTAAATGCTGTCGAAAGTCAACACTACATGAAGTGCAACGCATGTTTTGTTAATATGGGGAGCAGTTGGGTTGAGGTTAAAGGACTTGCTCAACATCCCATAGTGTTGGCCTGGTTGAGACTCGAACCGACGACCCTCCGAATACAAGCCGGCTGTCCTTAAGACCTAGGCCATGCGTATCGGCAGATACCAATAGCGATTACTTATTTTGTAGTGTGGAAAGTTAGAAAAGACTTGATCAAGTGACGTTACCCAAACAGAGAACAGAATAGTCAGCAACAGTAGGTATGAGAAAAACTGACCCATTTATTATTAACCAACTGGTTACATACATGTAAACCTTTAACATAATATCTACAGTATTCTACAATTGAATAAAACAAATAAAAAAATTATAATTAAAAAAATAAAAATAAATGGGAAAATCCTGAAATTTGAATCTGATAACCGATATTTGTTTTCAGGCTAATATCGGACCGATATCGAGACACCCCTACAAATTAAATAATATTTTTGCATAATTGTGACCATCACCAGCCTTCCCTAAGGAAAGGTAACAAAAATTTTATGAAAGGAAGAATAAAAAAAGAACACCAAGGTGAGGGAGAAAAGAACAGGGAAGAGGGAGTCAGGGTAGGAAAATTGAAGGAGTGGGGAAGAGTCGACAACATTATCCTCAAAGTATTGTTTGTGGCCATTTAGACAGAGACAGTACAGGCTATTATTCTAAATGTCACAAGGATAACACTATACAGAAATAATGTATTTTAAGTCACTGAGTCAACAGCATATATTTAGCTTTAGCAGAGCTTCTGTCTCAGTGTTAGCCTTTTTCAGCGCCATTCTCTGCATCTTAGTGGAACAACTGTCAACCCATGGCAGCTAGTCAGTGTGTTTATTTTGGCTTCACTTGACATATAATGCAGGATTGACAAAAATGTATGTGAGTGGGGGTAAACCTGCATGCCCACTTTATGTTTCAAGCTTCAGTCACACAACAAGCCTTTGTCGGTTGCAGGTTTCCACAAAAACTTACAGGTTTAATAGAGAAAAATCAACCCCACAAGCCGAGAAAGCAACTTAACATCTTAATCTGTTTTTGTCCCGTGTACCCCTCTGCATTCTTATCAAATCATGTGTACCCCTCTTCATATTATAAGCACTTCGCCATAATTTAATCTGCTTTTTCATTTGTGGGACACCAGGCTCTCCCAAACCTCTAACAGTGTCTTATTGGTTCACAACATTTGTTCCTTAAGGCTTAATCTACAAATGTAAAACAATTGGTGGAATCTAAAGTGGGATGTCCAGAAACAAAAGATATTGAAAAAATAAATACAAAAAAAACCAATAGTCAGTATATTATATTGCAGATTTTAAATGCAGTCCAATAAAATCAAATATTCGTTTTCTGGCTGATATCAGACCGATATCCGATATCAATATGGGATCAGGACACCCCTAGCAGATACAGCATAAAATAATCCTGTTTCAATAAATTACAAGAAAATATTGTATCTTATTAAGCAATGGTACTATTAGTTTGTGGTTAATTTGTCCCAAAAAGAGCCTAAAAGGAACCAGGAACATTTCCCAATCATTTTTAAATTAATTGTTAAATGTTTCTGAGGATCCCCTGCAATGTGCCGCTGTACCCTGAGGGGTGCATGTACCCCTGTTTGGGAACCACTGATCTAGAAGACATACAACTGCATCTGGGAATTTGGTAAATATCCACAAACTTGTGTTTGTGAAAAAATCCTTAAATTGTAGGTGAGACATCACAGCAAAGCAGGAAAAATAAAATGCATTGGTTCTTCAAGGACAGTCAGAACAAACAAAGGTTGGTGCAGAGGGGGAGCGTGACTCTCCATGTTAATGACAGGAGTGTGGAAAGCTCAGCAGGCTCTCCGCCTCTTCTCTATGCTTTCGTCTGCAATGGGTCAAAGGCCACTCCCACACAATAAGAGTGTAGAAGACTGGCAGCAAAAACATGATCCTCTTCCCTGCAGCGCCAACATGGACTGACTGATCAGGGTGAAGACAGCTTTAACTTCTGTGGTCCTCACATCAACCAGAATTTACTTAAATATTAAGCAAAAAGCATCTTTCTCTCTGTTCTCTCTCTGTTCTCTCTCTGTTCTCTCTCTCTCTCTCTCTCTCTCTCTCTCTCTCTCTCTCTCTCTCTCTCTCTCTCTCTCTCTTCTCTCTCTCTCTCCTCTCTCTCTCCTCTCTCTCTCTCTCTCTCTCTCTCTCTCTCTCTCTCTCTCTCTCTCTCTCTCTCTCTCTCTCTCTCTCTCTCTCTCAATTCCTGGAAAAAAGGAAATCCTTTTCATATACTTAAATGGCTTAAACCACCTACATAACATGCGGTCATATAATCCACATTAATCTTACTGGAAACTGAAATCGTCCCTTAGGAAAAGCCAAATAAAGCAGCAGAGCCCATTACAGCACACGTGAAAGGGAGAGCAGCCGAGTTAGAGAACATTTTCCCTCTTTTAGACCCACATTATTAGACAACCTGCACTTTTACTTCATTATTGTGAAAATACATTACATACACGCAGAAGTAGGGCTGGGTGATATATATCAATATTCAAGATATATCAAGATTTCTATTTTGGTGATATAGAATAATACAATGTCACCTATATCGATATACATATTTCTATAGCTTATTTTGTATCAAAATACTTGTTTTAGGAGCAGCTGCTTCGTCTACTTCTCAGAGGAGCATGAAAAACTCAGTTAGATGATTACTGCTGAGTGCATCCAACATCAGACCTCCCCCTAAACAAGCCACACTACAGAACTCACTCATACGTGCTGTCCCTTAGAGGAGAAAAAAACCAAAAGTGGCACATATTATGCAGCCGTTTGTTAATACATGAGCCTGTGTGACATATAGCATTAATATATTTAATCCACAATTTTCTATCTTGTCAGATTTATTATGAATTCAAATGATCAAGATTTACATTGTATATCGCCATTTTGAGAAAAAATGTCGAGATATGAGTTTTGGTCCATATTGCCCAGCCCTACACAGAACAGTAAATGATGTTATTAACTCTCTCTGACATTTTGGTCCATCTGCTGGCCTGTGTGCATGGCTGCGCATGTGTCTGTAGAGGTGCCTCTTCAGTCTGTTAAATCTGCTCAACACAACTGTGACATGACATTTCTCCAGGACATCAGGTCACCAAAAATTCTGTGCATGTGCGTGTGTGTCACAGCTAAGAGGATTACGAATCTAAAAATCATTTCATCCTCTCACCCTACTGTCAGTACCCTCATTGTACCCTGTCATGTTAGCAGCTCCTGGGTGGACAGTCAGTGCACGACATAAAAACAATTATAAAATTGACCATTGCGACTCAAGTCTTAGAACAGAAGGTTTTGAGTTTGTCAAACATTACTTGAATTATGTACTGTAAGTTATCTTAAAAAGTAACTAAACCCCCAGCTTTCTCCTGACCTGCCACTAGGGGAAAAAGAAAATGCCTCAATTATGGGCGGGGCTCCTGGAGCAGTTAAGACACGCTCAGTCTATACTATAAAATCTCTAATGAACGATCTATGCTATGTTAACCAACTACTCATTACATTTTTATAAAAGGGACGGGGCCAACAGTGTTTTTTGTTTGTTTTTTGCGATTTTTACGTGCATCAGCATTGGCTGTTGCAGGCTGCTGCGTTCGCCGATCCGCATTATTTACAGAGCAGTTCTACAGCACCTGTTTTTAATATTTGTTAAATATTTTTACTTGTCGTTCTACCTCACCTTTGTTAATTTCAATAAATCTTCCTTCTAGTATCGGTAGTACTGGCTCCAAATATTGGCTCAAGAAAATCTGATTTTTTTCTGTCATTGGAACTAATTCATCATGATATGATTTATCTGTAATTTATGTGTTCAATTTATCATTTTAATTTTTAAGTAACAGGATATTATCAACAGAGGTAGAATAGTTGAAGATACACTTGTCTGAGAAGGTTAAAGCAGCTGATGTATAACAAATGTCAAGGCACTCTGCAATACCTCCAATCTAATAAACATGGCTCATAGCGATTGTCAGAGCTGAGCCATGTTTAATACAGATCCACACTGTAGAGACACTGGCAGGTCTGACTCCTTCATTTACAGCACTATAGACAGCAGGGGGAAATATGCTTTTTTTTTGGCAGCTGCAGGTATGTGCAAAGGCTTTTCAGCCTGCTTCTATATTCAGAGAACAAACCATGTGGTGAGATACACCAGTGCCCCACCTGCATTTCTATCACAGATTAAATAAAAAATGTCAGTTCTTCTTGAAGCATCTGCAATTTTATCCAATATCCACAACTTTCTTGAATTACTAACCAATCACATTGTCCCTCTGACCATCAGGTCCATCATCAGGCTAATTCCTTATCATGCAACGCAAGTCATGCAAATTTACCTAGAAATCTAACCACTAAAAATGAAGGAAATTTTTTTTTTGATTGAATCATCTGATATTATTACTACAGCGGGTCCTGTGTTAGAGTATAGCCTAGCAACTAACAGAGGAGCAAAAACACTAATCAACTCCTGGCATTAAATGAAGTTACAACCTCTATAAAGTCATTTAGAGTAACAGACACACACACTGTGTACTATTGTGGTCAAACACGAGTAAAGACTGATGAGTGCCTTGAAAGATGCTTTGAATCAACTGGTGCTTCAATTTCAGTCAGTGTTAGCTACCGTAGTTGTGTGCAGAAGTCAGTCAATAAATCAAATAGACGCCAGTTTCACTAAAACACTAGTAAAGCTGTGCTCGTTGCGTTTTACTGCAAAATTGGTTTAATTATCAACATTTATAACAGTTGTTCAACCTTTTATGCAATAGGTCATAAATTAACTTGCAGTCTCTGTGATTATGTACCGCTACATGCAATCCATAGAAGTTGTAGTGGTTTTTGTTTTTAACTGACTCTTGATTGTAAATGCCAGGCTTCATTGATTTATTATGAGCTTTTACAACCTTGGTGCTGCTGAATGGTGCACAGCAATGTTAAATAGAACAATTACATGTTTAGGTTATATATTAGTGTGTATATCAATAATACAAAATATGCATTAGTTGTATAAATTATTACCACTATTTGCAGCTCTTACTCTCCTGTTGTTTGGTAGGAGGAGCTATAATTGCTCTTTTAAAACAAGGCATGTGTGAAGCCAGAGGACAAGCTAATTTGAACCAGAATTATTAGAAACATCCACAATCCAAATGCACGAAACTATTCTGAAAATGTCAATATGGGAATGTTTACAGTGGAAACCAAATCAAAGCATTTCAAGAGGCATTTTCAACCTTTTACATTTTTTTTTGGAGTAAATGATGATTGATTCATTGACCTGTGAAAAATACACTATTGTTTTAATGTGGGAATAGGTTTTATCCTAATTACATTGCAATGTCACAGTTCTAAATATTTAGTAGGCCAGTGCAAAAATGCAATTTGTGCAAGTTATTTTATCTAACTGAGGGGAAATTACACTGAAATTACAAAGTGTTTTTGTTTAAAATAAGTGTAAAATCTAAAATATTTTTTGGAGGATTAAAAGATTAGGTCAGCCTTTCTTTTTTTTTTTAATTATTATTTTTATTAATCTATTTTAAAAGCAACAAACAAATAAGGCAGGCTCTAGTGTAGTAGTGGCTGTATGATGCACATGTCAGATTTACTTACTTAATTACTAAATACAGATAGAATTATGCCCTCCGCTCAATGGGGTTTGCAGGGACTCATTTAAAAATAACTATATATCAAATAGTACATGATTTTGGCTTACAATGTTCCTAATTAAATCGGTTGCATTTGACCAAAAACACCAAGCTGCATCCTTCATTTCTGAGCTTGTTTTCTCCTGCGTCAGCAGTGCAGTGTGTCCCTGCAGCCTGTGATCAGCCAGCAGAGCGGACGGAGGCCAGCTGAGCTGACTGAGCAGGTCGGCCTTGGAGGGCTGCAGGACAGAAACACTTCATTCGCCAACATCTATCTAAGTCAGACAGACAAGGGCAAATGTAGTAAATATGGTTAAGATTTGCAGACATCCTGCGTCCCCACAACATATTCCTACACACCTTGGGCCTGGTGAATTTCTATGGCAAATTTGGATGAAGTTCTTGTTTTTTTAGTCTTAACTTAAAGCAGAACGAAGTAACTTTTTCACCATAAATCCTTCTTGTCGTCCCTCGGACGGTAATTCAAGTGTTTATGGGGTGATTGGGGGGTTTTTCATCTCCCCCGGCTGTCTATGGCCAGAAAACCACGGTTGTAAGTTCTCCTGCCTACGAGCCGTACCAGTCAAGCAGCTCTGTTCTCGTCCTCGCGGTAAGATGTACTGCTTTACGACAGCCCAATACATACTATCACTAGCCCCGTGGCTGCTCACGGTTGTCTACAAATTCACTTTTCTTAAACGTATATCATGGCGGAGCCAGCAAAAAAAAAAGCAGCGAATATCTTTGTCCGAGGATGGGAGAAAAAAAAAAAAAAAAGGGAATCGAATCGACAGAGGGCTCAAACATGAATCCGCTTGGGGAAGGCACATGCTGGATGGCGAAAGCTCAAAGAAAAAAAAAAAAAAAAACTGTAAATTGGACGCAGACTTGGCGATGTTCATGTTCGATAGTACCCACCTCTTCAGACATTCCTTCGTGTTATCCTTCTTCTACCATCTTGGGAGAGCAAAGGTGTACATGTAGCGGTGGGGTGGGACAGGCGGCGGGGGGTGCAGAGTGTTTACGACAGTGACGTAACCAAAAGGGACCTTTAGGGGGAGCGCTAAGCGCAAGTTACTTAGTTCCGCTTTAACCTAATTAAAAAAGTAAGCCTAAACAGGTGTATTCAAGTATTGAAAGACAAGTTTGAGTGTAGGGGTGTAAATCACCTGATTCATTACAATACAATACAATGTCAATTATCAGAACAACAATTCGATATTTGTCAATGTCACAAAGCCTGCCACAATACGATTTTGATTGAATTTGATTTAAAGACCTGCGATTGATATCAGACAATAATCTGTGTTTTTTCCACATTAAAGAACAAAAATACAATATTGATACATTGAGAATTTCATTGGCCAACTGTTTAAGGCATTTACATGAAAAACATTATTTGAATTTTTTTCTTTTTTCTCACCAACTAACGTTTGGTGTTTTAACAAAGCGGAAGTCAAAATGGAACTGGATAAAATATTTACAACTGAAAGCAATTTCAATGAATCATTGATCGAACAATCTTTATACCCCTATTTGCACGTACGTTAACTTTTTGACCATCTTATTCCCCTCAGAGATTTAGTTTGTTTAGCTCATTCAGCAAAGGGTCCAGTCCTTTAGCACCTTTAATAACTCACTTTATTTTAGCAGGTTTGATCATGCCCTCAGGGAACTGAAGACAAGAAACAGACTTAATGTGAAACCAGAAAGCCACTGACTGTCTGAATATAGGCCACATCATGTAAATTATAAATGCTTGAAGGCTGCTGCTCAATGTCCTGCAGCAAGGAGAAGGGCTCATACAGTATAATGTAATGCCATTACACTGAACTAGAATTGGAAAGAATAAATGTTTGTAGTTAATTTTAAGGAAAGAATAATGATTGCTGACAGAGGTGTCTGGTACATCCATGTGTGTGGTTTTGCAAAGGCAGCACAGGGAAGATGTCTGCTGGTTTGAACAGGGATAAACAGTTTGCAGAGCCAATGTGGCGTTAGATAAACTTTATAGTGTAGACTAAAGACAAACAGGGGCTAATTGTTAGCACAGACAAGTAATGATGGTGTCATAGGTAGGCAGCAACAGCTCAGTGTTTTCTCTTCAGTACAACATTCTGATCAGCAAAGTTTATACTAAAACCAATTAATAATGTGCACATATTTACAATACTGTGTGTAACAGACAAATAACATGTCAGTATAATTTTCAGAACAGCAACAACTCTTCTTCCAAGAACTATTAATTAGTGCTGTAATGAGCAAAATAATGCAGCGTAAATCATGTTTTATTCAATAGAAGAAAACATGTTAGAAGGAGCAGTCAGAGATGTGGCTGACACCATCCTAACAAGCCTGCTTGAATTCAACACAAACTAAGCCATCAACCTAGCAGAGAGCTGTATGAGTAGATGTGTGCGTGTGTGTGCAATAGCTGCCTCCGTGTGTCATGGTACATCTGAATGAACTTGTAGTAATATCAGACATCAGAACCCTGCGTTAGATAGATGACGGATCACAAGGCTTTGTTTTGGGCTAGTGCTTTGATTGTTGCTGCCACTGATTGTTTCTCTTTTCCTGTCGCTCCTTCAGCCTTTGGTACAACTACTGATACCAAACTACAAATTCTCAAATGCACTATGCAGTTATTTGCCTTTTTACTTACATGAACTAAAAAGCTATTTGGTTGACGCTACAATGACTAAATGTGGTATCAGACTAAAATCAGAACCTTTGAAAAAGTATAAACTAGAGATGGACCGAAATTTAAATTCTTGGCCGAAACCGAAAAATGAAAATGAGAAAAACAAGGCCGAATACCAAAACATCAAAATAAATTATACAAATTATTACCAACCAAGGCTGGAAACTGAAAATGCACTTTTGGGCCATTTTTGGTGGCGAGGGAATTTTGGTCATCACTAGTATAAATAGCAGTTGTATACTCGATACCACTACTTGTGTATACCTATATCGGTCATTTTCTTTACAAAGTTTTGGATACATTTAAAAACATCACAGGCAGCCACATTGTGACCAGTTGCTAAATTATTTCAATAGTCAACTATGAAAAAAGACATCACTGCTGTCCCATTGGAGTCTCAGGGCTTTTGATTAAGAGCACAATTTTCAGTTTTTATCAACATTGCAAAGTTTTGCCTTCATTTGTAAAATAAACATTACTTGCATGAATCTGTGTATGACACACACACAGACACAGTGTGTTTGAGTGAGAGCGGATTTTCACCATAACTAAATGCAAGCTTGTGTCATCACTTAAAAAAGCTTCTTAGGATTAGTCAGACCTCTACAGTCAGCATGTTGCTGATATGAAACCATGTAACTTGTGTCATGCACACAAACAACATAAAACATGATGTCGTGGCCTGCGGGCCAGAGCCACATGGTTGAGATAACAAACAGATCGGTTGGTCTCTTCTTCATCCTAACAGCATGGATGCTGGTGGAAGCACTGGTGTGCACTTGAAAACAGACTGCAGCTTGCCAGCAGCTCTTTAGGACCAAAAAAGTGTGTGCATTCTTGTCTCTTAATCTCTTCATTCAAAGTCAAGAAAATATATAAAATATGTGCCACTTTTGTCACATCAAACTGTAAAGTATCACAACCACAATGTAGAACTTAAGGGTATTAAGTTAACTATAGTCATGCAAAAAGCAAGAAACATTGTAAAAAAAAAAAAAAAAAAAGAAAAAGAAAAAGGAATCTGCAAATTGTGTTGGACCACCAATATCAAAATGTTTCTAATGTTAAATAAGAAAAGTAGAAAGAAACCAATCTGCCTAATTGGTGTGTGTCAATTGTCCAGTTTTTCCATCGTGTTGTCAATTGTTTGTATTTTTGTCATTGTAATATTTGTTCTTCTGATCTGCCAGCGACTGCAAATGGAAAGTAGCCTTTGGCTAATTCTGGCATATTTACATTTACATGTTCATTAATATGCATGGTCCCTTTTAATTAAACAAAAAGATTAATGAAGAAATAAAAAAAGCATTTTCCAAGCAGAATATGATTCATTCATTTATTTTTAAGCAGACTTTAAATTGCCAGAAGAGGGGAAAAAAGATTTTTTTTTTTTTGGCAAAAAGCCAACGTGAGTCAGTACTACAAATATATCAATAAGTGACATCTACTGCTGAAGGCAAAAACACCAACTATAGGGTACTTTCCAGTCCCTTCAAAAAGAAAGAGAGAAAAGAAAAGAGTTTATGTGACACTAAAAATGTATACAATCTATTAGAAACTGCAATACATCCACACTCATACATACAAAGTTGTGATGTTGCCAAATGCTAATAAATCTTCTTGGCACTCCTGGAAAATTGCTGAAGAACAAGAAAATATTCAGACAGTGAAGTCGGCTCATTAAGCATGTGTAATGACAGACTGTATTTGTAGAGAGAGATGTAGAGTAAAATATTCAAAAATACTCTCCCCACATGTTTTCTAAAAAAACTAATCAAGCTGTTTTAATCATATCCTTTATTTAAGTACCTACATCTGAATCATTCTTTCTACATGCAGCATGTGGTTTGTAAACCAACTGTGAGACTCTTGTACAGAAAATATAGAGAGAGCTTTAATGGAAGGTTTGGGAAATGCTGTGTTGCTCGTGTAGACTTGATGGTGGAATAGTGTAGATTATTTATATAAAGTAAATATATAACTGGTATAACAAAGGCCCATATAGACTTAACCAACTGAAACAAATTATGAACACAATGAATTACGGTACAAAAGATTACAGCCACATTCATACCAGACCAGATCCTTCAAGAACAAAGGCTTGTAATCAGTTTTTAACTCCTGGACTAATCAGAGAATGGCCCAGTCAGAAAACCCACAAAGTAAAGCTTTACAATTTCCCAAACAAATAGGATATCAAGATCTGCAATTTATATTCCCCAAACTACTCAACCCCCTAATCATATTTGCTATTCTTTAAATCCTTTTCAGTGCATATCTGTTTACACAATTCATTACACTAGAGAATGATGCATTTTAGGGTCTGCCCTTAAATTAAAGCAGTATCTAAAGACATTAATTACTTCCAAATTTGCTTTAGTGCTTACTACAACAAAAAAGCATACACATCACACCAAATTTAAGATCTATGCATTAATCCCAGTGGAGTCCAGGAGTCATTACGGTCTGGGCAGACGGGGTATTTACCAGGCCTTTCGTCTTTCTTGGCCATGAGCTGTGGTATTCCTCTGTGTTGTCGGCTCTCATAAATCTTGTTTTCTCATCTGGTTTCACAGTACATATCAATATCCTAAGAACTTTGCGGTAGGGCTGGGTGGAGATGGGAGAGATGGGTTAAGGCTGTTAGAAGAGGGATTTATGAGGTGTCTGTGTGCGTGTGCGCGCGGGTGTGTATGTTTATAGTGGCAATGCTTTTGTACATTGCTCGATAATTCATTGTATGAAAGGTGTGGCATAAATACGGTTTGATTTGGTTAGGGTCATCTTTTTAGATGTGTCACTGAAGTCCAAATTAATCTGCCTCACAAGAGAACCAGGGCTCAGCATTGGGCCTCACTTAAAGCCACAAAACTTTGAGGACAATACTTCTATTTTTTTTTTACAAAAAAAAAAACCCAGGTAATTGCCTTTCCATTTGTGAGCAATGTCATGCTGGGCTGCCAGACCAGTTTAAGTAAAGCAATCCAGCAACCTGCAGGTTAAACTTGCTAAGTGGTGTATGCAGACCTCTAGTAGATACATTGCAAGAACAACAAGGAATTATCACATATGTGGGAGTGGAAATATACACACTATGTAGGAAGTTATTTTTGGAGAGGGATCATTTGTCATGTTGCTAAGCAGATGCACACTCAGCTACCAGATTAATTTGGAGGTTTAATGCTGTAGATTCCAACAATCCTACAATAGACTTAAGCTCAATAACATTGTTCATGTTTATTTGATGCTCTTCGTAGAGGTTATGTCACACAGATAGGTCAACTGAGAGAAGTGCAGAATAAATGTAAAGCTCCTAGTAGTATTGTTCCCACTGACCCACGGAATGTTTCCGAGCTGAATAGCAAGTACCACGTTCCTGAAAATTCAGTCAAATGACTGTTACAGCGAGTAAAACAAATTAAATTGTGCGACGTATAATCGTAATCTACGTTGAATGGCCTTTGAAATGACATATCACACAATTATGTTCAGATAAGCTCTTGACATCCGCTCATAGAATATCCATGCCAAATTACAACCCAATTCAACGAGCATTAATGGAGGGATAGTCATTTGAAAAATGGGGCCCCCTGGCGCACCTGTGACACATACGTAGGAATGGGACCCATTCATATATTGGTATGTGTCAATGATTCGGTACCACCAACTGTCGCAATATTTGACTCACAAACAAATGAGAAAACGAACGTCTCATGATATTCATTCATACAGTTTTCATACCAAACTGCATTCCTATCTAACAAGAACTAACGGAGAAGTAGTCATTTGAAAAATGGGGCCCAATGGAGTCACCGTGACTCATATGGGGAAATGGGCCCCATTCATATATTGGTATGTGCCAATGATTGGGTACCACCAACTGTCGTAATATTTGACTCGCAAATAAAAGAAAAATCAACTTTTGTTTTCTTTTGGGGTCCCAAATCAAACATCGGGCTCCGAGCGTCTGTGTACAAATGCATAGATTATACCTACCATATTTCAGCCCGGTCTGTTCACAAATTACAGAAGAAGAAGAAGAAGAACAACAAGAAGAATAAACTGAGTGGAGTTTTGTGTCCAGTAGCCCAGCCTAAAAAAGACTTAAGATGATTCCTTTCTGAGTATCAGTGCTAAAAAAATCTAAAAAACTATAGCATTACAAATATGAAATGTGATTATTCAAGCAAAGCATGACAGCATCAAAATCACATTGAATGACCAATATTACCTTGAAACATTTAAACTGAAATTATTTAAATTGACTACATGCTTGTTGTTGAATACAAACAAATACTATAAATAGGACAGTTAATTTACCATAGCAACTTGACCACTGGGAAATAAATTATCTTCCCATATGCAAGCATCTGTGATAAAGAAATCCTATTATATCAAAAATTCGCTAAAGAAACAAAGCTGATCTCATGCTCAGAGTATCATCAAAAAAACGTGTAGCAACTTCTGTTTTTTCTGCTAAAACCAGACACGATGAAAAAGCAATGGCAAAAGGTTGATACCTTTTAACAGACATTTGATTTGACCTAAGAGGCACATGTAAAAGTAATCAAACATTCTATAACACACACTTTGTCCTGTGGCTACTGTTTTTCAGCCAAGACTGAGGAAAACATCCCAAGTGCAGTGAAAGATGCAAGCAATCTCTGCTCAATTACTGTAAAGCCAGGCCATCTCAAATTTGATTTGTCTTCTCTGTGACTCCATTTCAGCCTGACTGCAGCCCCTCTGCCAGAACACCAAGATCAAGCTGTGTAAGCTGTCATGGTTGTGATCAGTATAGGGTGTGAGAGTGTAGACAAAACCCCTTAAAAAAAAAAAAAAAAAAAAGAAGAAAAATGCCACAAACCAAGAGGAAAATAATGACACACAAATGAAAGTAAGTGATGGAGTTGCTAAATAAAAAGAGAACAGACAGACCAAATCTACAGGGGAGATGATAGCCATGGTTGCCCTTGAAATTGCCTGACTCATTACTGCAGTAGAACGGCCATGCATAAATGGCAGGCTCAAAGAAAAATAGCTCTTAGCTAAGTGCTGACAAAGAGTGAGAGATAGCCCTGTTATAAGCAACAAGGGGATGCTTTAAAGACCAATTCGATGTTCATAAAGAACCCTGCAAAACAAAGAGGTGTGCAAAGAAAAGTGAGGACACACTTTATAAATAATGCCAGAGCCTTAGTATGTGATAGATTAACAAACTCACAGCACACTAGCCTGCTTATTGTTTCATATAATCTATTGCGGCCAATACAAAGTTCCTAATACAAACACATTAGACAGATGCTTATGATTTTCCTTTTTTGGTCTTAACCACATGTCAGGTAAAACACAAATCATCCTTTAGGTAAACAGACTACAGGAGGAGTCCATCAGAACCAGCAATGCTGTGGAAACAGAGACTTGGCTCCTGATGTCAATTCCTGTTTGTACTCTGCAGAATTTGACCACCATCCTTGATGTGATGTGATGAAATCCACAGCTTCCGTCAGGGAAAAATAAAGTCAGCCTGACTGCCCCACAGAAGATGTCATTGGTTGCATGACTAACGGAGGAGACAGGATTGTGCGCGCTACTAAGCCTGTTGATTAAAAAACCCTGGATATTTTTTCCAGGACAAAAAGCATGTCTATTTTGGAGTGAGGGAATGGAGCTCTGTAGATAGGAATGTGTAGCCTACTGAATGTAACCTTATTTAATGAGTTCAAAATGAGTCTGGAAGGTAAAACAAATTCTAAAATTGTCCTTGGGATGTTGTTCGTAGATTGCTAGAGCTGATAAGGGCAGTTTTTTATACCTTTAGTTTTCAAAAACTTTTTTAGATAACTTACAAGTGCTTTTCCCCCTTATACAGAGGTTTAAATAGTGCTCCAAGCTGTCCAATGTGACTGCGGAAATAAGCCCTCCTACTAATCAGAATGCATTAGATCTCTGTGAAACCTCTGCTCTGTAAAGCAAATGGAAAGACTGCAGATAAATCCACCTCAATGTCTTTTATGTGGAGACATACCAGCAAGCTTGCAACTATATGATATCCAAGTGAATATTTGCCAGATGTACATTGTACGTAGGCTTCTTTGCCGCACAATGACTGGGCTGCAACGGGTGTGCCTGCAGACTTTCCCACTGAAGCATTTCCAGTGGAAGCTCATGCAAATCAACAGGAGGCAAAGCTCTCAGCCCAGTAACAGGACTCTGGGCTTGAGGTCACTAGGGTGAGATGCTAAGCTAAGGAGATTACATCCTGTTACTGACTAACCAAAGGCTGCACTTGTCACTATGTGAGTAATCCAGAAATACCGACAAACAGAGAGCTGATATGCTATGACACAAGACACTATGCTTGAACACAGTGAATGCAGAATAAGACCTAAGATAGTTTGCATTGCCTGAGTGTATTTTTAATAGTGAAAGGACTTGATTTATATAGCGCTTTATCCCCACCGAGGAAGTCCCAAAGCGCTTCACAATATCAGCTCATTCACCCATTCACACACCAATGGGACTGAGCTAGAATGAATGCAAGGCACTAGTCAACCAATGGGAGCAACTTAGGTTTCAATGTCTTGCCATTGACATTTCGACACATAGACAGGGATAGCCCTGGAATCAAACCCCCAACTTCTCCATCAGAAGACAACCTCTCTACCACCTGAGCCACGGTCATCCCATAATGTGCACAATATTGGCTTTAGACGGTGTCTGAATTTTTTATTCATGTTGGATATTTCAAGGTTGGAGAAGCACTAAATGACTATTAATTTGTAAGTAGGCCATTGCATTGTTGAGTTTGGTAATTGCTGCTTTGGGGTCTCTTTTTGGGGAAGCTTTTCATTTGACTGTGTGTGAGAGACACATTGGCTACCTTAGAATGGCAGCAATGAGGCAAGCTGGGTAAATTGCCAGTCTGTACATCTTCTTGTTTCCTGGGTAAGCACAAGCTCCAGCAACCCTTTGAACAGGTATAACTGATTTATTAGCCGATACAAATATTAAGGGTTTTCTTTTGTCCAAAAAACATCACAATCACCTGCATAACATTGGTCTAATTTACCATTTACCACAGGAATTGTTATCCTACTGCTTTGCAAAGTCACCAAAGTGATCGACTCAACATTGATAAGGTATATCCTGAAAGCCCAGGTAAAACTATAAACAATGGATAAATAAATTGAAAGATGCAGCTAGAGCCAGTTAAACATCCCTTTCCCAAATTGTCAAACAATTCATGACAAAGATACCAAGGTGGCACACGACCCACCGAAGCTTTCCCACAAGACAAAATTCCAAGGTTCAGTTTAAAGAGGCCATGGTGTGTTGGCACACACAGGAAATGCACCTCTAACCCAGACAGACAAAACACGGAGCGACTGTTTCCATACTTTCGGATATGACCAACATGTTGTTTTGGAATTTAGTTAAGTATTGTCAAGCTATAAGGGAAATCCGAGTCTCTCTAATAGATTTCTTTGCGTTTGACACACAATGTCCAAAAAGTTTGATGGATACAAACAATAAGACAACTAGGGAAAACAGCCTCATGTCACCTGACATTCATAACATGTAGTTCTGCCAAGATTAGAAATTCAGACTAACAGAAGGAACATTACCACCTCAAACATTCAAGCATCTCCTGCTTCTTTCAGTAGTTTTGTGTTTGTCTGCCAACGATGAGTCATCACACAACAAACCACCCCACTTGTAGATTTATAAAGGCGTGGATGCCAAGCTCATCATGGAACATAGTTATTTCCAATGGGGCCTCAAATCTCTTTCAGGATTGTGAACCAAGGGACGCTCAGGCACTCCTGGCAGATCACAGAACGCCGGATTTCTGTCTTGAAAAGAGGCTCAAAACCCTGGGGCCAGCTGATGTCCAAAAAGAAAAAGGAGAAAAATCTTGTGCTGAGTCTAATTGCTTCAGCTTCAAGATTACACACTTGTGACCTTTCTCAAGCTTCCAGACTCAGCCTGGTTAGAAAACAAATAAGAACTACCACTTACCAATAAACAAAATATGCATATCTAATTAGAAAGACATGTAAAATATTTTTGTGAACAATTTTAAACCTGAAAATATAATCCATGGGAAACAGCCAGTCTTAGTGTGACGATAAGTTTCTGTGGTGGTTTTCTCCACATTTTCTTAAATATTGTTTTATTAATTTCTACGGAAAACAAGGGTGTGGGTTGGAGCAACTTTGGGCCTGAGAATCTACAGCCGGCAATGAGCTAAACTGTTTACATACGAGATGGGATGGAGATCAAGCTGAGCGACATGAGGTAGGAGAGAGAGAGTGGACTTACTGGTAGACGAGTCTTGAAAGACATTGAAGCCATTTAGAGAAGGAAAATCCTAACCAGAAGTACCCATTGCAGACCCTAACTGGCATGGCCCGACATCACTACCGGCATCTGAGGTGAGCATAATGGTGGCCACTGTGTCTCCCGTACTTCTTTTTTATTAAAAAAAAAAAAAAAAAAAACACAGACTAAACCTCTAGTATTATATAGGATTTTTTGAGAGAGCTTACAATTACAATTCACTCTAGGTACACCTTAACAGCTGATGTCTTTTGGTGTCTAGAATTCTACAAAAATTATTAATGCTCACTCTTTTAAATTAGCAATAGCAGATTTGAAAACAGAGCTTCAATGAGAAAAATGTGTGAAGATGAAGGTTACACAGGCAGTGATCCTTTTCTTTCTTTGAGACTTGTGACAAACAGCCACTCAGAGTGAGTGAATATTTGCAATGAAATATGCAAGAACAATTGAATTTTGGTAATTTGAGGCATTCCAAAACAGATAAGATAGTTTATTAACCACTCTAAAGTTTCAAACTATGCTGCAATCAGAAAATTGTATATTCTTAGCTAATTAAAGCAGTGGGGAAGAGTAAGCTAATTACAGAGCAACTGCATTTCTTAGGCATATGGTGCAAATGGACGATTAAACATCACAGCTTCAAGCAGGGAAGATTTTCAAAAGTTTAGTCAATTACAGTTACTGTCCTTTTGTTATTGGCTCTCCTTACTGTTTACCAAAGGTTTTTACAAAATGATGAATTAGATTTTTTTTTTTATTGGGTGCTTGTAACTTCACAGGCTCATAGTTTATACATCACAAACCTGAGTTTTTGTCCAAAAAGAAATAACAAAATTTACAAAAATTAACACAACAAAAACAGGTATTATATAAAAAACTTACAACCAAATAAAATAATGTTATAAACAAAAAACCTTTCTTAGAAAGAAACAGAAAAGACAACAAGAGGCAGACAAAGTAGATACAAATATCTAAACTGGTAAGAATAGACAAGAAATATAAAACAGACCCCCATAAGATTAGCCTGGAATGTGCTGCTCTGCATACCGCAGCAAAAGAAAACCATGATTAAAAGCTTCATATCACAGTTATGAGATTTTGTCTCAGCAGGACCAGAATTATTCAAATAGTGAGGGAGAAAAAAATATATATATATCCTAAAACATTACATCTGCCTGTAAATTCAAATTTCATTTATTCTAAACTGAAGACCAAGATGTGAAATACAACATTCTTAAATATTGTATCACTATGCTGCTGAGGGAATAGCACAGATATGGCAGAAATGGTAAGAAAACAAAGAATGCATTTGACATGCAAATATTGTGTCATTCCAGAATGAACTGAATAACGAAGGCCTTGATTTTTTCAAAATGCTTGGTAAAGAAAATCAGACAGAGAGCAGGAGTAATTACAAGGTTTGGTGTCCTTTCACATTTAATTTTTGAGGTTTATGGTAAAGCAAAACCGTAAAAATACTGCATGCTAGTTAAGCAACCTGTACACTAGTGCTGTTTGCCCAGTTATAAGAACCAGTGTTTGTTTTCTTAGATTAGGGGCATTACACTCATTGTATTCCAGGAGCCACAAACGGCTCTATTTATTTCCAAGTTGGTCTAATAGGAAAATTTGGGTACAATACGCCTCTCATTTAGATGCATTCAAGCTGATCCTGACCAATCAATGAGCTGGGATTTATTCTTATTTCCTGTCTCCCTTCTAGGTAAGCTTTCAATACATGCAGCACCTACCCAAACAAGCAAAACAGCGTATTGTTACCTTCTAGGGACAATCAAATAGCAAATATTGACAACCGGTGTTTTCAAACACCTGTCAAGAGCAACAACAGAGACAATAGTCCATTGACTGGGACAATTTTCTGAAAGGTTGACAAATAATGACAAATAGATATATCTTACAAAAAGAAAACACAAGCATGTTTTAAAGAGTCAGTCATGAGTTTCAAAATGAAAACACTGAAAGAAAATGAAAGTTTTCTAATGCAGAACACACTTTCTATTTGATAATTATGGTACTTCTAGCATGCAACAGTGCCCATAGTCAGTTTTTAGTTTACCAGGCAACCTGAAGCTCTTTTTTCCTCTGCTGCCTGCTCCTCAGAAAGCAAATCCACTGACCTGTGATCATTGCATCATAATGAGGGCTACTAACTGGAATCCAATAATGATCTGAGCTCAGCACACTAATATAGGCATCGTGAAAAAATGAATTGCTGGGTCTCATTCCTCAACACCTACTGTGCCCCAAGTGTTTAAAGCAAAGACTCCCTGAAATTCTTCGGTCGATCAACAAATAACTAAATTTTGAACAAAGTGGGCAGCTCCAATGGGGGTAAATGAGTGCAACCGAGTGAGTGTGTGCACAGAAGAAAACGTCAACATTACCCTCGCTAATGATCTGTCACCAAACTGACCTGTATCTCTTCGTACGCCTCGTCAATGCTGGTCACTTGGTGTTGTTCGTGGAGAGCTGGTTCGTCGCAGAAGAAGCACACAAGGTTTTTGTCAGTGAGACAGAAGAGCTTCACCTTCTCGTGGTCTTTGCACGGGTAGGTGCTCCTTTTAGCATTAAGGATGGCGTCAAGTGGGAAGGCCGAGTATCTCTCGACAATGTTGGACAACTTAAGACTTGGTGACAAAAGTGGATCGGCGAAGGTCCTCCGACACTCGGGGCAGTCCCTCGCTCCGTGAGGCTCCTGCCGGCTCCAGTGTTCTGTGATGCACTTTCGGCAGAAGTAGTGCTCGCAGCCAAAGCTGACGGGGTCGTGGTAGATGCTGAGGCAGATAGAACAAAGGAGCTCGTCCTTTAGACAGCAAGCCATTTGCAGAAGCAGAGGCTGAGTGGCATCTAAGGCGCAATGTTCAGGGGCAGAAGTGCAGGCTCATGTGGGAGTTTATTGATGTGCTCCTTGGCAGGCTTCAGATTCAGTATTACTCTCACTGCAAAAAAATGAACAAAAAGAATAAAATCCACATTAAGCAGCAGCTAATAATTTTTAAAGTCCTTGTGTTACCATTTTAAATGCTAAATTAATCTATTCAACCTGGAAAGTGCTTCTGCAAGGTGTTTTAATGATGTCCATCTTAACATAAAATGTGGCTTTTAAAGAAAATATTTTGTGCCTTCAAGCTGGGAGTGCTGAAGGTGTATAAAATATGGTGTAGAAGAAACGGTTAGCCTCCCTGTGGGCTTCTCTGCTGAGGATTTGACCTCGTGACCTAAAGACGGACAAGAAGACAACCGCCTGCCTGGTGTCAGATCGAGACTCAGCCCGCGGATGCATGTGACGACTGATAACACCCCCGTCCCTCAGGTCCCGGTTGCTTCCCAGAGTCAGATTGCGGTTAGCTGTTATCTGCTATTGTAGTCTAAGCCAAGTTTTCTCTGTATATAACTGTATACTGTAAGTCTATATACACTGGCAACATAAATACAATGTATATGACCCTACTTGTTTACAGATACTGAATTGATATGTTTGAATGATTACCTCAACCGTGTGCTCTGGCCATGTTGTTTTTTTACATCCATGTTGCCTTTAATACAGAGAATCCAAAAATCGGATGCTGGCCAAAGCAATGATTAGAATGCATTAGTGGCAAGCCATGCACTGTTTTTCACTTTTCTTACCAGATATTTGCATGATTTTATTCATAGAATGTGATGGTAATTATCAACTTCCAAATCACTCCCATAGATTGTCTGTTGAATGTTGAAGGTGAAGCTCCATCTTGAGTGCCTACAAAGATGAGCTGTAACATTTATGTGCCTGCCTGATACCACAGCACACCATCAGAGGCAATTTAAAAGATTGAGAGTGTTTGCAAGTAAGAGCAGAGCTGGGTTAAAAAAAAAATTTAAAAAAAGATTAATTCATCTTAATTGATTCATAAAACCGTATTATACATTTTTGTACCATGTAATGCAGTGCTGTAGGATTAACTCTTAAAGGTCCAGTATTATGCTATTTTTCACCCATCTCCATTTGTTCTAAGAACCCCAACAACATAGTATTTAAGGTTTATTTTCCAAAACTTGCCTGTTTTCCAGAGTTTTAGCCTCTGAAAAGGGACTTTCTGAGCAGCTCTAAAAACGGGATGTTTTGGGGTCTTCGTGCATATTCACGAGTGGGCGTGTCTATAGACGCAGACTTCATGCCTCGCTCTTGCAAGGGTGATCAATGATCACCAAAGCGATTTTCCTTCTGCTATCAACACACTGTTATTGTTTTCAGCCAAAAAACTGCACATTACAGTAAAACACATGGCTATTTAAGCGACTATTGTGATTGTGAGTCCGTCTCAGCGCTTCAGGCTGTGTTTATCACAGTCGCAGCAGAGTCATTCTGCTGCTTCAAACACTCACTGGCTGATAATGGCGCATTCACACTAAACACGTTAAAAGCAGCAGGTGTACATTCACAATATATGGTGGACACGCTTCTAGTGAGCGTCAGAGATCCCGCTGTGCGTCCCGCGCCTCCTGTGCGGCGCGTTTTGAGGCTTTTTTGCGCGGCTGACGCTTTTGACGTGCGTCCGGCTCCTCCAACATGGCAGACGGTGGAGTTGGGATTGTTGAACTTTTGGGGCATACCGCGGCACGTCAACCAATCAGGAGCGTTCCCCAACCGTAACGTATTCAGAATAAGGAGAAGAGAGGAGGCGGAGACAGATGGACAGGCGCTCTTCTGCTGGACTAGAGTGCCTGTAGTTGGTGTCCTGGTAGGAGATGTGAGCGCCGATATGGGTCAGCAGGTCATCAAACTGGGCAAGGGCGAGACGGAAGTAGCACTGAAAGTGACTCTCTTCCGAGCGCAGCTTCGGTGAATCCAGAAACGGCTCCGAGGCGCAAATAAAGCCAAGCCACTCCCTCGATAATGTAGAGCCAATGAACATCTTCTCCTCCTCCTCCTCCTCAGTTCTATTAGTATTAACTGCAGGAATAGTGTATTGCAGTGTATGTACGAGGCGATAGAATGAATACTAACAATGGAACGACTCAGCGCATTGAAAAATTTCTTGCCTGGGCGTGGTTTGTAGGGGGCGTCGCCTTTACTGTACCCGGAGCTGCAGTTGGATATACTTGCATTTGGTACTTACACCGGCAGCAGGAGGGGGCAATTCAGACTTTAGTGATGACACAAAAGTTTTTCCGCTCGTTTTTCAGAGGAGGGCAGAGCAGCAGCTCAGAGAGCAAAATTAGTGAGGATTGCTGAAGATGCAGGAAGGAAGCCCAATAATACTTCAGGGGTATTTTTGATAAGGAATGAACATTGTAACAAGGTTAAAAGCTCAAAAAGTAGATTTATATAGGCCCTTTAATTTAAATAAATGTTTTTCTACTGCTTTAAGAAAGTTATATTTATAACCACTATTCAAGTCAAATTGTGAAATTCTTTCATTGAAAATCGAATTGAATCGTGAATCGATTTGAGAAATCTGAATTGATACCCAGCTCTACTAAATAAGGTGACCAATGTTATAATTGATATCTAGTTTTAAATACTATCACTGATCGACATAATTTATGATGCAATATTTACCTTTTTAACGATTGACACAAGACTGCTTTCACTTTCCTTCCATTCACGTCTACTGAGAGATTAAACATTTATTTGCTCTGTCTGTGTGAGTGATCTCACACACACACACACACACACACACACACACACACACACACACACACACACACACACACACACACACACACACACACACGGCTTCAGCTTTTTGTCCATTTTCACCAGTTACCAGAAGCTTTTAAGTTTAAAATACCGTCTTTTATTTGCATTTACTCACGTCGCTTTTCCGTAAACACTAAAGACTGTCTCAACACTACGACAAAAAAAAAGCCAAGCACAGCGGGAGGATGACAGGACGCAAGGGCATAAAAGAGGTCTAAACTATACTGAGACAACTACATATTGACAGGCTGTGGTAAGAATGTGCCCGCCATACATATCAGTGTCTTAGAAAGACCCATTGTTCAGGGAGTAAAACGCAAAATTGGATAAATTGTCATGGACTCACCCATCTCACTAAAGCGACATCAGCGGCTTCAGTGGCAGAGCTTGAGTCAATCAGGAAGGAGAACAACTCACAGCGGCAACAGGCGCTACCAACGTTCCCTCACACAGGGGTGGATCATAAACACAGCTTTAGCTTTACCCATTAGTTTCGTCCGAAACACCACCATGTGACGGTAAACAAAAGTTGACATGACATTTCGATCGAGTGCTTAAAATTTGTTCGAATAAATATAAGATTTAAACATACAAGTGTGATTCTAACCCCCCTCGCCAGATTTCAGAGTGGTTCAGCCTTCTCGCTGATTGGCTACTTTCGTTGAAAAGAACAAAATTAACCCAAAATGACAAAAAAAAACTAAAGGATTTGCGGTGGACGTGGATTCAGTTTACATGTATTGACTTTTTAAACTATTTTAATTTAACTGTCACCGTTTAATGGGATATTTAAATGAGCCGGCCATGATGGGAATGTAAATGCCTGCAGTACACTTTTATATCCAGCAGGTGTCAGGTGTGTACACGGAAATATGATAGACTTTGGCTGCGTCCGAATAGTCCCTCCTATCTCCTTTCCTATCCACTTTTCCTTAACCCCGTGGATGACAACACGGGGTTAAGGAAAGGTGTTAGGAGAGGAGTTAGGAAATCAGACGCACTTCAACTAGGCGACGTAATAATCAGACTGCCGCGAAGGTTAGTGACGTCAGCCGTGGTGAAAAAACTACAAATTTCCGAAAATGGACTAAAAGCATATTTATATATATTGATATAATCTCAAAAATCACACGATTTGAATGTTTAGATAACTGGCCTCAAGTGATGAACTGACAAACTTTCAAGAAAATTAATTTTCTCGGTATCAAAACTAATTCAAAATGAGCATTTCCAAAAGAAAATGTCCCATGTTGCAGATCAAAGCTGAAGTACACACTATACGAGGTAAACAAATGTAACAAACAAACAAAAAAGAAAAAGAAAAAAAGGTCTCAGCTTTGTGCAATAGTTTAAATAGAGTTTTGGTTTCTAAAAGATGGGGACTGGTAAACACTAGAAAGACTAAAAGTAATAGTGGGAAATCAAGGTGTAGTCACATTTTATTCTGCTTGTCTGTACGTCAACACATCATTCAGACTGGAGTATGGGACTATCTATAAATGCCAATGCTAATAGATCTCAACGACTGATGAGGAGAAATCAAAAATCCTGATGCGTACAAAGGTTTTCATTTGAGCGTTAATCTAGCTGCATATAAGCACAATTAAGCATCTTTATTGTTTTACAGTAGCTTTTTTTAAATCAAAGTCTGGCAGCCAAAACAATACATTCGCTGGAATACATCAGCGGATGTACGGAAATTGTGCAGGTTTGGCAGTACATATGGCATGTTTATTTCTAATTCTAACCTTCTCACTACATACGTTTTACAGTTCTCTAAAGCTGTATTTTGTGATGCTAATAAAAACTCAAACTTCTTTTCGAATAATATTGTTGATTTACTTGTGAGGATTTTGCTCAGAGCCAGCTTTGATTTGCTTTTCTATTAAAACCACAAACAAAAGACAAATTCCTGCCATTTTATTTACAATTCATCCAACAACGTAAAGATAAACTACTGTGATATGAAAATAAAGTATTAACTGTCTTGCTGTGAAAGTCTGACAGACTCAGAGTGCAGGTGCACTGGAGTCCTTTGTCTTTTGTTCAATATTGTCTTTGAAAGCACAGATGCACATCAGTTACTGATGCTCTCCTGAACAGACGTGAAGGTCTGTTTGCCGTCTTCTTGCATTGGCATACTAAAAGACTCTTCTTTCTCTCCAAAGGGTAGTTCACAATTTTCCTGTGCCAAGTTTGTAGGAATAAAAGACGGGGTCCCACATGAGCCGTTCCCTATATTCAGGGTGATGTTGACATTAACATGAGGGCTGGTAGCCACAGGGCTGATGACTAGCAGACTGGTAGGCTGAGAAGACGGCTCTGTGATGGTGCTGGACTGAGGAGCTACAAACTCAGAGTTGGAAAGTGAAGGCTCAAATGAAGCGCGGTGTTGACTGTCCAGAGGTAACGTAGATTGTAAAGGGCCTATTGGCTCGTGGCTGTTGTTATTGTCACTTTCAGGTGAAACCTCACTGATGGTTTTGCTCTGATTGGGGTCACTGTCAAAGTCTGTTTTTTCTAGAAGACATAGTTGTTCTGGTGAAGTAACTGTGATTGATGTCATCTGAGAGTCCTCCAAATAAATCTGGCTGACCTGATGAGGAATAACACAGGGTTTAGTTGTATTTTTTCCTTATTTACTGTAGCTATTACCTACCAATCACACCAATTTTTGCATTAACAGCTAGAATAAATTGTTATATACTGTATATACTGTATATGTATATATTTTGTTTTTTTTTATCAGGATTATGTCACAAGTATTTAACAAATTGTGACAACGATTCAACCAACGACAGATCTTACACCATGGAAGATTATATTTAACTTTGGAGTCAATCCAGATCAATATACTGATTCTGGATCATTTTCAAAAATTAAAAAAACATTTTTTTCTCATCATTGGCAAAATTTCAAACAAAATTCATATCTCAGTTCATAATTGACCGATCTTTATGAAATACTACTCAGTAATGTTGAGTTGGTTTCTTAATCACCCCATCATTTTTTTAAATCTGGATTAGATTCTGATTGCGCATTAATGGAGATAGAAATATAGAATATATAAAAGAATAGACATTTCTTCCAAGCCTTTACAGTGTGAATGATCATGGTATTTTTGATCCAGATCACTGCCATTATCTGGCCAGGAGGAGATTTGGCGCTTGAAGAAGGTTTGCTCTCTCCGAGTGCTCTGGTTAAAACTATATTGCACCAATGTAAACAAATGTTATCTTGACTATTCCTCACTTTGTGTGAGCCGACTCTAAATACAAATGCCCAAAAACATTTACAATTCACGACTAAGCTTTTGTTTATTTGCAATTATCTAACTTGGAGTGAAAAAAAGCTGTTTCTATTGTTTCATATTGAACAAAAAACTCACTTCATCACTTCTCCCAGTGTTCCCATTAGCATCAACTTTGCGTTGCAATCTCACTGCACCTACGAGAAAAGAACGAGTGGTTGGTCTGTTCACATGCTACATTTTCATCTTATTTATTGAAATATATTTCATAATATTAATATTGATATAGATCATATATTTCTCAATCAATGCCCTTTTTTTTAAATGAGGAAATACCTTTCCGCCAAGTTTTTTTGCAGAGACACAGCAACAGAATAATGATTAACAGCAAAATGAGTCCACTGACGCCACCAACTATTCCAGCTAACAGAAGCACAGACAACAGAGAAGATGAAAGATTAAAAAACACTTCAAAGTCTGAGCACACTGTACACCAGAGGTGGACTGGGCATCTGGCATACCGGGCATTGTCCCGGTGGGCCAGTCCAGTCTGCTACGTGGTTTATTTTTTTTACAAGCGTGTGGAAGCAGACATGGTCACAGGTGGCCAACAATGGTCCAAAAGTGGCAAAAACGTGACAAGAAAAAAGTGTAAAGTGACTAAAATGGGTCAAAAGTGGCCATAAAATGGGCAAATAACCAGGTGATATATGCAATGGCAAAAGGTAGCTTAAATGAAGAAATGAAAAAGAGGCAATCAATAGTGAAAAAGGGCAAAATGTGTCAAACAATAGTGAAAAACAAGTGCTATTTATTGGGCAAAAGTTAACTTATTTGGATAAAAAGTGGCCAAAAAAATCTAAAGAAAGGACAAAAATTGCATAAAAGTGTCAAAAAGAACTTGCAAAAATGGACAAAAATATGAAAGAAAGGGATATTATTGGCAAGAGGCAGCTAAAGTCTGAAAAAAAAGTGTCAGAACTTTTTGAAAATGGACAAAAATGGGACAAAGGAAGTTAAAAAAAGGCAACAAAATAAGGTTAAAAGGCGCTAACAAGTTTCCCCCTTTTAAGGTTTTCTGGGGGAATAATAATTAAAATGAAGATATAAAGAGCCACATGTTTAGCATCACTGATTTAATAACAGCTTCTACATGGTGTCACTGATAACATAGTGGGCTGGTCTGGAATGCCAGACTGAACTTTAGTCCCAATCCACCCCTGCTGTAAACTGGTTGTTTAGTGGACTAACACAGTTAGTTGTCATACTCAGCTCAATGCCCGGCTCTGTGGTTGGTGGAGGGCTTTGTGTTGAAGGGTAGAACATTTCCTCTGACACTGAAGACCCTGCAGATTGTGTGAAGTCTCTCAGTCCATTAGAAACCACAGAGACAGGGAATGTTAACACCTTGTTCATGAGTGCAGTAGCAGTTGTGAGCACTACTTGAGTGTCAGGCTGGTGCGTTGAGACACACACAGTGTCTGATGTAGCTGTGCCTTCTCTGATATAAGTCCTGTCATTACAGCTGCAAAGAACAAAGACACAGATCACAGACCTGAGGTCGTCATAGCGGTTGTGCACGTGTGCCTCTTCTTTACTCACGTTGTGTGACGCCGACACCGATCAGTGGAGGACGCGGTGTCTGAGAACATCCCGCTGAGGCACTGCTCACACACTACATCAGAGTTTGCTGTGCCTCAATGTAACACACAAACAGGACACCATCACTCAATGCATTCATTCATTATGCCACGTTTAGCCTCTTACAAGTGAAATAAGACTGCCATTAAATGTCAGACAACCCTTCCCAGGTAGCATATGGATGTGGAACACATCCTGCAATGGTTCAGCACTTTTGGCATTCTTCTGGCCCATATAAAATAGATGTGAGCAGAAATTGAAACACAAATGATGCTGCAAATGTGGGTTATTTGTCTTGAAACCTATTTGGGCCAGTTTTGCCAAAAGTGGCCCATATATAAGGCACCATTACTATTTGGTCTGTCCTTGGCTGACATATGGTTGTGGCCAGGCTTTTGCAGGAGCGGAGCGCCCAAGTGCCATCATTACATGCGGTATGTGGGCCGGATAAACTTGCCATGTGTGACACCACTGGGCCATTTGTGGATCAGAATAATTTTGCTATCAAGGTTTAGTTGTGTTGTTGACTTTTTTTATTACTTATTTAAACCTAAGCTGTTAATAAGGTACAGGTCACAAAAACACAAAGACAGTCTAAATACAAGCATCGTTATGATCTGAATCTCAGCCGTTTGATATATCATGATTGTTATTAATAATAGTAGGGATAATTTATTTTTTTTGGTATTTTTAAGTGACCCAACCAAGACCGGCCACTGGCCAGCACTAAAAAAGTTATAACACAAAATACAAACAGCCGAATAATATAAAGGAGAAACAGTGACGTTACAATGAAGATAATATTTTTCTCTATTCTATTCAAGTTATATCCTATGGGCTTTTTATTTAGAAAAAACAAATATATACATGCATTTTTGTGATCCCACCACAAATACTTGCCATCCAACGGTCTCGGGTATAATAACTGAACATTTAAAATTTGTCTATATAGAAAGCTTGTCATCTCTTCCCACTTTTGCATATATAGGGTAACTATCATAGCTTAAGGTACCAGTAAATGTTACTGGTTTTCTAAGAGTACAACTAGGAGCAGTTTACAAGCATTTAATGGAGCATCACTAAACACCGTGTCAGTGTCCACAGGCTATTCACCATGTGATACTCATATCAACGTTTAATTATATTAAATGAAACATTTTAACTCATGTGACGACTACCTGGTGTAACAACTCCATAGCCAGGTCGGCACATTGTGTACTTCCTACACTCTGTGCAGTATGGAGCATCAAAATCCATGATGCAGTACATCCCGGGTTGACAAATACACTTGGCATTAGCTTCGAACGAGCAATTCCTGGCATACTGCAGACCTTTCTCTAATTAAAAGAAAAGAAAATAGAAGTGCATTCATCTGAAAAGTACAGCGCTAACATGTAATTAGAAGATTAAAATTGCATGCACAAACTTGATTTGCATTTGGTGCAGCGGTAGCATTTCGAATGGTAGTTCCAACTTTCCGTGTAAAGGTTTGGGTCACATTGGACACAGTCAGTCTCTGAATTCTCAGAGCATGTGTGGTTACTTCGTTTTCCTGCAAACCAAAGAGTTAATCATAAAGGGCATTATGGTAGTCATTTCACACAATACAGAGAAAAAAAGAGTTCAATGACACCTGAAGATGTTTGACAGGCTACATGAACTGCAGTGAAAGATGAGCCATTGGCCACCGTTACATGATGTTTTTTAATTTGTAATTAGTTATTCCGAATTAATAATTCCGAATTAAAGTGTTTATATGGTAATAGTAATTCCCGAATTTAAGTTTACATGGAAAACCGGTTTATTCGTCTTTAGTTAATTCCGCTTTAGATCTGGGAGTTGGGAAAGCTCTGATTGGACAGGAGACATACATGACATATCACGTCTATCGGGAAAAACACACAACAAACCTTTTATCGTTGGCTGTAACACAAAGGACCACACATGAGCTGTTTTCTAACAACCGTTACAATGATAAACTTGGTGATATTACAGCCTGTCCAGTTTACAAGAAAGAGGAATTATTTAATTTAGAATTAAAAATGGAATAAACCAGCCACCTAATTCGGAATTAAGTTTAATTCGGAATTAAGCTTAATTCGGAATTAAGTTTAATTCAGAATTAAATTAGCATTAGGAATTGTTTACAAGGTCAGGTTAAAGAGGAACTTTATTCTGCTTTAAGAATTAGGAATCAAAGCTCCCATGTAAACGTGGCCAAAAAAAAACCTTTGGCAAGTGCCTTTTTGAGATGGAAAATATGGAATACATTAATCTGAGCTAAGGTTCATGGTATTTAATGTTGAGTTTATAACAAATTATAATTTAAGTGGACACAGAGAAGATCATATTTAGAAGAAACTATTTATTGTAACAATGTTGTGCTTAAGTTTGAACTTTCACATGAAAGAAAAATATGTATATATAACTTACAACATCATACATTTCAGATATCAGTAACTTTAAAACCTTTTCTTCCAAAGTCCTTAAATTTGTGAGCATTTTTTCTTAAATATGAATGCAGGTATCAGGATTTTTATGGAATTGAAAGATTTTTAGGAATTAATAAATGTCCCTAAGACAATATGCGATTGAATATAAGTGTAATTGTGATGACAAGCAAAAAAAAAAAAAAAAATGCAGCCCCTGCAACTAAACTACTAGAACTAAACTTTAAGATTTACACAATGTTTTGTGTTTGTGTTGAAATAAATCCTTCCACAGGCTGAATTGGATGCTCTGGCAGGCTGAATGTGGCCTTTATGTTTGACACACGTAGTATAGTGTGAGGAAGCACATTTACTAAATACCTGGTTAGAGACAGAACAATTTTCTTTAATAGCATGTGGGCCCCTGATGATGCCTTGCACACCAATGGGAAGCAGCAAATTGCACGTTTTAAGCCATAAGTATCAGTTTTTAACTGTCACTCACAATCAATGATGAAAGACCTTGACTGAGAGAGTAAAGCCTAATCCTGAAAAAGGAAAACAGGCACATATCTTTCACATTGAGCATTTGTAAAGTATAGGATGGGGTTTGGGGGGGGGGGGGGGGGGGGGGGCATTATGTTATGTGTCAAACTACTGCTAATCTCCAGCTCACCTGATTGCCATAATATAGGTGCAAGCTGCTGCCAAGCATTAATGAGTATCAATAAGCCTTTTCACACTCTTGCGCTGGGTCAGTTCATCCCAGTGACGTGCAGTCAGGGTAGGCAAGGTAGGCAGTGCCTATCCAAGGATGAATTGATATTTTGATTATTTGTTTTCATTATAGTATAATTATAAATTATTTATTTTTCCATTTCCGATTGCCTACAGTACCTATAAGTTTGAAAGTGTCAGTATTTTGTGCTTTTCATAGCCTAAATGACTAAACATCGCTATTTCCTGGTACGGCAGAGATGCTGCACAGTCTCTTTCCTCTGTAAGGCAGGAGGAGGCCACACCCCCTCCCAAAAGCACGTTGCTGCTCTGCCTCTGTTCCCATAGCGTGTTTTTATGTGTTTGCCAGTTTCCCAAGATGAAAACCATTTACGTCCAAAGGCGCTATGTTAAATGCTATACGTACCTTCACAGTGCATTAGTGAACTGATCCAGCGTGGTCGCTGCTGCTACGTTCTCTAGCTAGTGGGCGGGATAACACTACAGGCAGGATGACAGCGCTAGAGATGATAGAGAAACTTTCTTTTGAGGTAAAATGACAGCTTTTAAAAGATGGGAGACCAACACCTGAGCTACCAGACCTTCAGCAAAGGTAAGGTCAGAAAATTGTTGGTATTTTCTACAGTGAATGGTACAAAAGGAAGGATTGGCTTTGTGGATGCACCTCACCTCGGCTGTTCCGAGTTGTTGTTGTCATTTTCTTCGTGTTTCTGTGTTTCAAACACAAACAACGGATGCGCTGCCGTGTCATGAGATATATTTTGTTGGGAGAGTATGGAGGCTATATTAAATAATTTTTTTATGTTTCTTTAATAGTATCTTATGAGGTTGATTTTGTTAAATGGCTAAATGCTTGTTCATGTGGATCTTATTGGGGTTTCTTTATTATTATGAATTTTATATTTTGATCAACGCATTGAGATAACTTTGTTGTAAATTGCGCCATACAAATAAAGTTGAATTGAATTGAATTACGACTTGCCAGCAGAAACATATGGAATTGTCATTGGTGTTGACATTGGTGGTCTCGATTTGCAACGCCCCGCCTACCCAACCCTAGTGCTCACGGCACGTGACTGGTTCCTCCACATTAGGTCAAAGGTCAAGAGGGATAAACTCGCCATGGCTGTAGAAAGCGAGTCTGACCGAGATTTTGATTATTTTTGCCGTTGGAGCGCTGATTCCTTAAAAGATTTTTTGCGCAAACGTGGCATCAGTCTCCAAGGCAGAAAGACCGAGTTAGCTGCTAAAGCTAATGCTGCACACAAGCTGAAATTTCCGGTTTTTCCTGATGTTTCAACGGTGACCTGCTGCCTGCCTTCATTTCCCTCTGTAATTGAGTCCCCCATTAACTCTACATTAATCTGAGCATATACTGTATGTAACTGCTTGGCAGAACATGAAAGTGTCTATTTGTATGGTTGCCGTACGGACAACCCCCGGTGCTATTGGTTGAGTTACCAAAGTACAAGTACAAGTCTTAGGGTTAGGGTTGGGTTAGATTATAACCCAATATTGCAACATTTTTTAGGGTTAGGGTTATGGTTATGGTTTAGGGTAAGGTTTAGTCTTAGTCACGTGACCTAAACTGGCCAAATAGGGGAGCTGCGTACGAATAGAATGTTGGTACATTGATACGGCAACCGTACGGATAGCCACTGCCATATATTTACAATAGAAAAAAAAAGACAAATGACTTACCAGGGGGACACTTCTTACAACACAAAGTTGAACCATCGAGCGGGTACTCGCGCAGTGTATCTTGACATTTCCCATCTGAATCAGCCTGATAGGGCTGACAGTTCTGTAGAGCAGAGAAGCAGAAGACATGAAGTACAACACGCAACTCTTACAGAATATGTGTAGTTACATTCATACAAAGTTATCTAAGCATATTTTACCTTTCTAATTTCGCAGCACAACTCGACCTATAACCAATTGTTCCCTGAGCTAAGCATGAAGCAGCAGTTGTTGTCAAAATAACATCCAGTGTGCCAGATCTCATACGTGTGGACCTTTTTCATTTATTCATACTCTATTCATGCTTTAGGTTGTGCAGATTTAGAGGGATCTGTTGGATCCAGCTGCTAAGGAGGCAGAATATTCCTCTTTGGACATGAAATGAAGGATCTGAGTGTCTAAAGGAAGGGACAGAGCTGTGGTGGCCAGTGCACTGATCTATGCAGTGGTGTACCATCAACGCTGGTGAGGCAAAAAACACCCCTCAATAAACTGGTGAGTTCCGCTGTGTGGTTGGACTGGACCTGGACTGTAGACAGTAGCTGAGAGGAGCGATTTAGGACAACTCCTCTCACCCTCTCTATGAGGAGCTGTGGACCACCAACAGATCCTTCAGGCGGAGCGCTTCAGGCATACTTTAATTATGTAATATTGTGTTGTTTATGTGTTTTTTGAAAAGCTCTATATAAAATAAAGATGAAATTATTTGTGCCCACTGCCATCAGACTGTTTAACACGCTGACTTCCCCTAACCCAATTTCTTGCATTGTCATTTGTACATTGTTGTGTTTTTTGTTTCGTTGTTGTTTTTTTTCATTTTATGTCTGACCTACAATTCTATAATTTGCACTATTATCTTATGTTAATATTGATTTTGTTTTCACTTGTATTGTGATGCTGCAAAAGTGAATTTCACATCTGGGATCAATAAAGGTCTATTCTACTCTAAATATGAGCTGACATCAAGCATAGGCTATGGGTAGATTACAAGGATGTCGGCCCATTGCAAGGTGGCAGAGTTCTGTGTAAAGTGAGAGGATGTGGCATAGGCCAAATATACCCAGTGTTACGGTGCTGAAAGTACATGGCTAACAAACAAGAAAAGGCTGACTTCAGCAGTGAGTTTCTCAAGTCACAGGAAATGTAGGCGACGACACTGAAGCTTCACATCTGAGTCACAGGCTTTATGCATGGTGTGCGTGAGCATCACGTGATGGAACAAAATAATCAAAGAAGCTTGAGCATGATGTTTTTCTCCCCTCTTCTCTTGGCCTTACCAGGTCTACAAAAATATATAAATTATATACATACTGGGGTACTGCTACCCATACAAAGAAAAAGCCCTAAAGCACAACGTAAAAATAATTGCAAATAACATTTAAACAGCTATAGCCAGTTACAACAAACAACCTTACTTTATGGATTATACTGTATATCACAACTTGCTACAAAGACAACATAAAGCAGTGCTTTCATTTCTGGTTAAATGACTGACATCAATCGACTCTTTATTATTATTGTTATTCATGACAGACTTAAAGCGCTTACCGTGAGAGTTTGAGCGATCAGCAGCACCAGCAATACAAGAAGATCCTTCATTGCTTCCTCAAAGCAGATGTCATGGAAGAGGATGTAACAATGTGCTTTGTAATGAACATTTTTATGAAGTAGATCAAAGCGTAGAAAGGAGTGATTTCCTTGAACTGTCTTGCGTGTTAAGTGTGGGAAGGAAATGTAAGAGTGCTGAACCACACCAACACTGATTCAACAATGAGGAAGTAATAGAGCGTAGAGTGACAAAGGATAAGGTGAAACAATAAATCTGCCCCACAATTAATGAGTTACTGTTCATTGCATGCCCTGGAAATAAAATGAATTGCTTTCTTGATTCCAGCAAGTTCATTTTGTCTTCTTTTTTGAAATAATATGTTACGGTTTCATTTATTCAGACATTATGATATGAATAAATGAAACGTTAAATAGAATTGCTTGGATCAGATGTATAGGACTTTCACTGTAATACTCATTTCTGTGTACATGAAACATAACAATTGGTCATTATTAATGTTTTCCATCAGATATTCTTGCTACTTTTTCAGCCCTCTTTGAAACATTTTACCTTGTCATATTTTGGTTATTTAAAAGCAGTTAATTAGTTTGCCATTTTTCCTTACTCGTCCTTTTCTTATTACATTGTGGTATGTTACATTTTGTCAGATTTTTCATTGACTTTGGGTATCTACTTCCTGTCTCGACAACAAAGAAATGCAAATCACTGACTTTTATGGAAATAAATTAACTGCGCCCTGTTTGACAGTGTGTCGTCATGCCTCACGAGTTTCAATTTGCCGTTTATTTCCATGGCAACAAATGGTAGCCTCAAATAGAGTATTATAATCTCAGAGGCAACCTTTCAAACCTGACTGCCAATGCTCTGACATCAGCGTATTATCAGTGTTATTTCAATAAATACCACTTATTTCATAAGTTTAGCATCTCTAAACCACATCACACAGCCCTACTGTTGTGTAACAACATTTTTTACATTAAAACAAATAAACATTTTGCACTGTATTGTAATGCAAACTTGAAAATTATACAGTCATTAAGTTCAAAGGTGTTGGATTTATATAATGAAAAATAAAATGACAGAATGAATGGAGGGTTACGCGGAGCTGCCGCTATATTAAATATAGATTACTGTGGTTTCCTGTTATCTGCAGGTTTATCGCAGGGCAACAGCCTCTGCTGTACTCAGTGTTTGTTCAGAGGAAGCATTTTAAAGGAAGTTAATAACAGAAGTAGGAGGTAAAGCGTGAAAAGGAAACAATGCAGTCCAAAGACAAAAATATTCAAATCTTGAAAACAGCTCATACAGTACATTACATGTTGTTAATAAAGACAATCTCTATTGGTGCAAAATCTTTATTTATTTTGCCATAAGAAAACAACATGTTTTGCACAGATACACAAACACAGCACAAAAAAAAAAAAAAAAACCCTCCATAATCAAAAAAAACCCCTCATTAAAAAGATCCAGATAATATATAATATAACAACTTCTTTTCTGTGTTTTCCCAACAGATAAAGTTTAACCACTCTGACACACAGTAATGATCCATCAGGACAAAGGTTGTGACATGCTTCTCCTTTTCCTTTTTGGGAAATAATGTAGAAAGTTGTGAGGAGCCAAACGTTTCACATTTGACATTACTTCCAGGTTACTGGACGCTTTCTGCGAAGACAAATCCTAAAGAATATTTGGAAAAAAAATATTTTATTCACACTGAGTGCAGTAGTTTATAAGACAGGACACATCAGAAGGATTCTTTGTTTTAGCCTTATGCAGATCTTATTTATTTAAAGACAATAAATGTCCACCTCACCTCCAGTTCTTTGTTTATCACCGGACTGGCGTTCACTTTCAGACTGCTGCGGAGATCCAGACTGCTTGGTGGCAGCGTGTTGCTCTGACCTGGGTTTGACCAGCCTGAGAGACAGTGCTGGATAAAATAGGACATCCATTAACAAACCAAAGGGCTGTCATACATTATTATTTCAACATGAACATTTTAGATATGATGACCTCTATTAGAAAACAGAGATGCATAAAGATCACAGATAAAACTGATGGACTAACAGATGTCGCATGAAGAACAAGAGTACATGGAAGTAGAATTAGTTATTAGGGGTGTCCCGATCGATATTGCATATCTGTCCGAGATCAGCCAGAAAACGAATATCGGATTTTAACGGCATCTAAAATCTCTGATATATATTATATTATATTTATTCATTCAATTGTAGAATACTATAGATATTATGTTGAAGGATAAAATTTATGTAACCAATTGGTTAATAATAAATGGATCAGTTTTTCTCATACCTACTGGGCGACCGTGGCTCACGTGGTCGTCTTCTGATCGAGAGGTTGGGGGTTCGATCCCAGTACCTGACTATGTGTCGAAGTGTCCTTGGGCAAGACACTGAATCCTAAGTTGCTCCCAGTGGTCGACTAGCGCCTTGCATGGCAGTCCTGTCCCACTGGTGTGTGAATGTGAGAGTGAATGGGTGAATGAGCTGATATGTAAAGCGCTCTGGGACTGCTTCAGTGCGCTTATAAAGCGCTAAATAAATCAAGTCCATTTACCATTTTACTGTTGTTGACTATTGTTCTCTGTTTGAGTAACATCACTTGATTAAACCTTTTCTAACATTCCACACTACAAAATAAATAATAAAAGTATGTATGATTCGTACTGATATTGTATCGGATCGATATCGGCCAAAACTCAAGGCCGCAATATTGGTATCGTATCGGAAGTGAAACATTTGTATCCCTAATAGTAATTTCTCATTATAGGGAACTTAATCCAGTGTTTTTCAACCTTGGGGTTGGAACCTCATGTAGGGTCGCCTGGTGTTTAAATGAGGTCATCTGAAATGTCTAGTAATTGATTAAAAAAATGCTAATTAGAAACACATTTTTGAATGTTTGTAATCATATTTTCCAATTTAAAACACAATCTTAAATGACTGTATTCTATACTTTCACTTTATAAAATATACATCTAGTTATTATTATTACTACTACTAATAATAAAATGCAGTTAAAAAATGATCTGAGCTGGCACAGCTTGCTACTCTGTATTTGGTCAATGACATTTAAGGATTATCACTGCATGATATTTCATAAAATGGGCATCATTGGGCAATGTTTATGAATATTATTATGGAAATAAATATAGAAATACTTTGAAGTATTATACAGGACTTTAATATAACTAAAATAGGGAATAAAATATATGTATTTTTTTCAAAATAGCCATCATGGCCTGACAGTTGCACCACATGGCATTTTGACACTTTGAATAATAAATTACATAAGTAATTTAGCAACATTTAAATAAAAAAATCAAAGTGAGTGCGATGTGCATATATACTTAGTTTAGTTAGTACATATTTGGTATCTTTTTATGCCTTTAAAGCTTTTTTTTTAACTAAAAGAAATGCAATTGGAAAGAATATTTATGTATCACATCATTGACCCAATATAGTATAACAAACATGATCAAAGTAATTCTAGAAAAAATCTTATGGTCACCAGATAATCCTAATATCAAAATGGGTCGTCACCATCCAAAAAAAGTTGAGATCAACTGACTTAATCATTAAAAAATAAGAGGTGATATAAAGTTCATACAAGCTTCATTGTGGTGCTTTGTAGTGTTTGTCCTGTGTAGTATATGATCCTTACTTACCGATGGTAACCCCAGACTATCAGAGGGGTTAAAGCTGCATCTCCTATGAGCTTTGTACTTGTATGGAGGGAGGAGGATGGTGCGAGGAACGCTGACCCTGTAAAAAGCAAGACACAAAAATTCACAGCAACACTGTGTGGATTCAGTGAGAGTATAGTATTTATCATTAAACCAAAATCTTTAATGGAGTACATAAAAAGTACAAAATACAGATGTTGATATGACAGCCGGAGCAATGGCGTTTGATTATCTTATTTCATAATTTCTCCTACATTGTTCTTTTTTGCATTATTCTATTTTATATTGTACTACACTATTTTTTTTATTCTGTTTTATTGTAAGGTGTCCTGACATGGCCTGAAAGGCGCTTTTAAATAAAATGTATTATTATTTAATTCATCACTGACGACAGCTTAGAAAGTTAAGATGCTGTCATAGTAAAATTATCTCAAATAATGAAAGTGATAAGTGATTAATTAATATTATTCAAACACCGGAAAAACAAACCATAATGAATAATAATAATAACAACGTATTCATTTTTGGAAACATGTCCTCATTAGATAAGCTGAATTAAATATTCTATGTTGAACCAAGTAAAATTCCTAGACGTTGGTTTTAAGTTATTAGAGATGTATTGACAAACGGAGATATGATCCTTAAAGGGTCCATGTTGCGCTAAATTGACTTTTCTGTGCTTTAAACATCATAAAGTGCTATTAGGGCTTCATACACATGCCCAAAGTGTTTTTTTCATTGATTCCCTTAATCGTTAGTTAGAGGGTGATTTGCTCCTTTCTTATTGCAGGGTGAGCACAAACACCTCGCTCCAATTTGATGACGAATTTGACGCGGCACTGAGCTAGAGAAGCCGCGCCTCCAGGAAGCTCTCTGCCGTGATTGACATGTAAACAGACACGCCCACAAACTTGAGCATTTTAGCGTCTTTCGCGCAGTACTATGTCTGTATTTTCTACAGTCTATGTATGTACCAGAAAACACCCCGCCCCCATGCTCTGTCTCGTGTTTTTAAAGCAGCATGAGCTCGGCTATGGAGTGGGTGGGAGGAGGGCGGGCCGTGCGGAGAGGAGAAAGTCAGTGTCCCGTCAATAGACACGCCTACTCATTAATATACACAAGTAGGATGCAAATCATCTAAAACTCTGGAAAACAGGTGAGTTTGGGAAAATAAACCTCAAATACTATGTTTTTGTGGTTCTTAGAACAAATGAAGATGGATAGCATGACAAGGGACCTTTAAGTCCTCCTTAGGTGAGAATAAAAATAAAAGCTTCATTTTATCATCCATACCTGACTAGTGCAGGTTCATCAGTAGTGTGAGGATGGGAAGATTTGTGCTTTTTGCACACAGGACAGCATTCCTGGGAATGAAGAGGGACTGGGAAAAGTCGACTGTTGATTCTGTAGGAGAATGTACCTGAACAATAAGAGAGCATGAACAGATCACTTCATTATTTCAACTTTATTTATGTTTTAAATTTTTTTTTTAAAGGTTCCTCTTACATTGATGTACAATGTGTGAGTCTGTAGTATTTTGCACGTCAAATATTTCTTTTAGCAGTCGTGAGCTTGGCAGGATCTCCTCTGAAAATCTGTCAAAACGGAGTTTGATTAAAAAAACCATCATGTGTCATAACAAAAGCTGTGATATATTAGAGCTAAGAGATGCACTTACTCTGAATCAGTGCTATGGACACATTCATCTTTGTTTAGTGAACGGAATACACACAGGTCATTGAAGAACTGGTCAGAGCGCTGCATCAGGGTGTCGTCATTGTCCAGGACTCCTTATGAAATGATAATAAATGTTCATAGTTATTGGCCCATTAGCTTTGCACTAAGCGTGTCCCAATCTGATATTTATATTGATTATATTATATCTCTCCAATTGCAACAACAAAAAAAGAAAAAAAGAAAGAAAAAAGCATCTATGTATTGTTTTTATTTGATTTATTGAGGTTCAATTTTGTGGGTCTTTTATTTTATTTTGTTCAATTGTAGAATATTCTTATGTTTAAGGTTAGAATTTATGAAAACCATTGGCAATAATAAATGCGTAGATTTTTCTGTTTAATCAAATAACTTAATCAAACCTTTCATAATACTTCTCACTACAAAATAAGCAATAAAATTAACGGTATATATGTTTCCAGCGGAAATCTCATTAGATCGATTACGGTGAACACACAAGGGTTCAATGTCCGTACCGAAAGTAAAAATGTTGGATCCGGACACCCCTAGTTTGTACATGCAACCAGTAAACATGGTGTTAACGTGTACCTGCGATCCAATCGTATCCGAGTAAAGGCTGCAAATGATGCCTTTCTGCAGGAGGTGAATCATGTTGGACTTCACACTCCTCTGGATGGACATCGCTCTACAAAAAGATAAAATAATATAACAATTATAAAAATCTAATGTTAAAATAGCAGCCTATTTCTTTTTTTTTTTTTTGCCATTTTTTCTTGATTGAACAAGCGAGACTGTAGGAGGTTTTGAAGTTCTGAATAGAAAAACAAACCAAGGAAAGTCATTATTCAAACAATAACATGTCATAACAGCCTAAACATGTATGCTTTGGATATTTAGCTTTTTTATTTAAATGAACTGGATCAAGATGCATTCAAAAACAAACAAACAAACAAACAACACCTGATCCTATTGCTGAACCAAAACCTCAAACAATAGTATATTGGTACTTGATATACTTCAGTATATTGATCTGAAAATGTGCTGTAATAGTGAATGTGTACATTAGCTCATGAAATGGGGGAGTATTACTATTAATCTATTACACCTGCAATCAGTCACAGGCTTAACAGAGACACACATTCACACACTCCTACAGCACTCCATTTTAACGTGTGGGAGAAAACCAAAGCACACAGTGACAAGGAGAACATGCAAATTCAACACATGGTTCACCACAAAACTGTAAACCCAGTTAACACCTATATTAAGTCAGAAGCAGGTCCACTGGCCTTACCGAGTATACCAAAATAAATAGGACCTGGACGCCATACCTGTTTTTTACTGTGATCTACGAGGCAGGACTTTAGGCAGACGGGATTATTCTGGTCCTCAGGATCTTTACTGGAGATGTCCAATGGTTTTGTGAGACTATCCACTTTGTGTTTGGAAGATGTGGAGACAAGCTGTTGATCACCAGCTTGGATCTCACATAAATCTAGAAAAGGAAAAAAGAAACATTGAATAAAAATGTAATACTATTTTAATGGTTTGTTTTTCTTTGATTTGATTTGATTCAAATCATGGTCAGAGGGTTTTTGGAAAAGGACAGCGTGACTGGGTTGAAACTTTGCTTCTGCAGCTCTCAATGTGTTATGGTACGTTCACACCGCCATAATGGAAAATCTAGAAGCTAGTAGCTCAATTAAATAGTGCTCAAAGTAAAAGTTGCAAGTTACTTTCACCGCCCACTTTTATTTTTGGTTATACATTTTTCCACAGTTCCCTTGCATACAGTAAACATCTGTATAAACTTAAAAACTTTATTTATTTTCCTCAAATCTGCATGAAATAAAAAGTTTGTCAAAAAAATTATAATGTCAAAAATAAATAAAAATAAAAATAACACCAATGAATTCAATTCAAATTAATAATAATAATTAAAAAAAACAAAACAATAAAAATAATTCAATTCAGAACTTGTAAATTGTAATGCATTACTTTCACCTCTGGTGTTAGATAAATAACGTGTTTTTGTAAAAATCTAGCTTAGCTAACATCTTCAAACGGTGGTTCCTGGTGTGAAAAGGCTGCATTCACTTACCTGCAAATCTCACGGTGGGCTTGCGCGGTGCAGCCCGGGCAGAAGCTCGCTCTTCCTGGGCCTCATCTTCCCTCTTCCTCCTGCGGCTCTGGCTGGAGCTCTTCAGTCGCTCCAGAGTCTCTCTCTGGATCTTCAGCTGGGTCAATAATTCTCTGTTTCGCTCCCGTAAAACTTCCACTTCATCCGTGAACATTCTAAATTCATAAAGTACGTTATATTAACTTAAATTCTTACGCAAAAAACAGTCCAGCTTTCTAATGAATTTCAAATAACAACCATAGCAACGCGTGGATAAACGCAACCTGATTGGTTGTCAATGTTTTACCCAGCATGCTTTGCTTTCTTAAAGCAACATTCCCACTTTAAGCTGCAGGTGTAATACCAGACAACAGGGGGCGCTGTGGCCCCACCATTACAAATGCTTTATTTTGGCACCGAAGCGGAGCACTCCGAAAGTCAGAGCTTCTGTTGGACGTCAAACTTCAGGTATATTTTACATAATGAGACACTTTGTCAGAATTATTGTCTGTTTTTCTACCTCTTATTCCAAAAAACTTACTATGAACTATAAACTATATCGTGTGCTGAGTAGTATTATAATATTGTATATTTATTTTTTCGATATTTTATTGAAGTGTATCATATCATTCCTCATTTCTCACCTTAATTTTGTCATGTTTTACAATGGCAATAAAAGCTTCTATCCTGTTCTATTCTATTCTAACTTCCTGTTGTCATTGTTTAAATGTCTCTACATGAAAAACCTTAGTCACTGTGATAAAAACTGACTAGGCACAAACCAGGGCCAATGTTCATGCAAGTGTTAATTAGGTTAAATTAGAAAACTAAAGAAACGCTGACTTTGAACATGTGGCTATTAGAATATGTTGGTTTTGATGTGATTTAAAGCTATTTGAAATGTCTTTGTTTTTATAGAATTTAAAAGATCCTTTTAATAGTTGGTGCATTTTTGTGTGAGTTGCAATCCATCTTGGCTAGTGATGTCAAAGGGATTGTATATTTATATAGTAGGACAAAACTTGAGGGAAACCTAACTAAACCAGTTAATAGGTTTTTTTTTTTTTTTTTTTTTTTAATAATAATGTATATAAATGCAGCACACATGGCATGGAGAAAACTGGGTGTATCTATATTGCTCCACCTCTACACTCATTTCCTTTTTTATAACCTGTTGGTAACCACTTTTGTGTTTGTCTCTACAACAATATGTTGTTGATCTTCAGTGACATAGACCATGACAAATAATTTAATTTATGTACATATTTATCTGGCATCATACATTATGTTTATAATGTAAATTAGGGGTTAAAACGAGTCATATTCACATAAATATGGCCTAGTTTGCACTTCTATGTAAAACGATATACATTATATAAGTCACCAACAATATCCAAGCAATGAGTGACAGAAATTGTAGGTTACAAGGTGTAACCATGGTTCTCTGAGTGTAGAGACTATTGCTCCACTACATATTTCATATGTATGGGGCAGATCACAGGGTCAGGTGATGTTGTGGATAATTAGCTTTAAGACAATGCGCCTGTGAGGTGGCTAATGACAGTATAAGAGCACCTGTGCACCAGACTGTCACTGATTAAAATTTTGATGGAACAGATCCCTGAGCGTCCTCGAGCCTGGAGAGATGGTCTCTTCACTCAGAGAACCATGGTTACACCTTGAAACTATCTCTCCACTACATATTTCATATGTATGGGGCACTGTAAGACACACTGCGAAGGGATAGAGCAGCACCCGCCCACAACATGAACTGTGTGTCCTTCGAATGAGAAGTTGCCGCCACCAGTGCTCCGAACAAAAGAATCACCACATAGATGTCAACGAACTATATACAAATGTACAAAATTTGTAGATGGGGATCTGGAAATAGGCATTGATGGTGACAAACCAATCCCCTCTGAAGATGGATTGTTTCACCCTCGGGACAGTCAACATCTTGCACAGCAAATGTCGGAGATATTTGTTTAGCCCTCTCAGATCTAAAAAGGCACAGAGATTCCCGTCCTTTTTGGGGATGCGAAAGTACCGGGAATAAAACCCAGCTTGCTTGTAGCCTGGTGGAACTACTCTGATGGCCCCTTGCTCCAACAGAGTGGAAATCTTGGAGCACAGTTTTGAATTTCAGATTCACTACTGTAACTGGGTTCGTACCCAGCTTCTTCCAAGCTGTGAGATGTGCACCAGCCAGGCAACGGTAGGCCGGACCCGGACTGGTGTCAGGAGCGAGGCGGTGACTTAGGTCGTCCTTTGACCTGGGCCCCCTTACTCTGCTTGCCTTTACCTCGTCTCCTGCCAAGAAGAGCGTCAAGGGTACCCCTCAGGTTTCCAGAGTCCCATCTTGTCCCCTGTATCGGGGCAGGGGGCCTGATGGGCTGTCCAGTCCCCTGCCACCTGCGACGCTTTACCAGTGCACCAGAAACCTCTCGGGCACAGCGACGTGCTTCTTGGGCCTGCTGTAACAGAGTATTTGAACCTGGTCCATATATGGCTGAGGGATCCACAGCCAGTTTTAAAAGGCAGCTTTGGTCCTCGGGCTGCAATGCAGACAGTGACAACCACTACTGCCGCCTCGTCACCCAGAGAGATGCTATGCCTTTCCCAGCTGCTGCCACTTGCTCCTTCATCAACTGTGCCATGACAGATGAAACAAGCTGTTGTTTGGATACAATGTGCCTATCATATCCGGCCCCCAGCTCACCTGCCAGCCTTGATACAGCACTAATATGGACCCTGTATTAGCCAGCTGCGCCTGCACTGCCATTGCCCTGTGTACCTTAACTAGAGAGGCATCCAACATCCTGCACCCCGTCGTTGGGCAGCTAGGTTTCCCCAGCACAGAGCCTGAAGGAAACATGAGGGCCGCCATGGTCTGGTTCAATGGTGGCAGTGCTGCACAGCCCACCTTTTCTCGACCCTGCATTGCAGACAACCATCTACTTGTGGTGGAGAATTTCAGTGGTTCTGCGGGTTTGGAAAACCCAGCCTGCATCAACTCCTTCACATCTGGGAGGAGAGGCACCAGAAATGGCGCTGGCTGTGTCTCCATACCCTCATTAAAGCGTGATGGCGCAGAGGCCTGACCTATTGCAGTATCTACCCCTAATGCCTGTGCTGCCCGGCCCCATCAGCTCTCTGAATAGGCAGAGCTCACTGCCCCTGTCTAACTCCTCATGTGCTGGGGCAGCCTCCTCTTGCCATAGCGTAAGGTCATCAAAAAACTGACGAAATATGTAGTGGAGAGATACGATAGAAAACACTCACTGCAGGACGTTGACTTAAATGTCCTTGATTTTATGACCAGTTTTTATTTAATTTGAGGAAATTTTGTAGAATAATTTGAGGAAAATTGCAGGACTTTTGAAAAATTTTGAGTTTTTTAACAGCTGGCAATTCAAAATGTCAGCCATCAAGTGGGCCCTGGCAATTACTGTGGAGTTTCACTGATTTTTTGTTTTTGGAGGTGCTGAGATATCTACAACTGAATTACTTAATTTACCAGTACACAATGATTGACGTTTTCTGACGCGTGACATAAAGCATTATGTTGTTCATTGGGTTTATGAAAGGTTGTTGCACATCAAAGACAAAGCCTATAGAAAACAACAACAACAAATGCAAATTGTTTCCTTCATAAAATAGCGGTGTTATTCACTGCTTGAACTTGATGGATAAACATGGTGGTTTTCTTTGCTCATTTTTCAATGCCAATCAATGACAGCATGCAACTAAAAGTGGTTTAAAGCATATAAACCCCTCATATTTTATTAAGATTAGTTTTTTTTTACATTAAACATGTCAATCATTGATGGCTGTAAAGTCAGAGTTGCAGGTTTTGCCGAGTCACAACCAGAACCGTTTGCATCACCCACACCCCATGGAGCTAATGGCAGTGATCTGAGTGGGGAGCGACTGCTCAGTATTCAAGTCACGGTTCGTTTGCATTGTGTGTTGACCAGGACGGTACCGTATGATTAGCTGACCACTGCAGTGTGGAGTTTTACCCCATTATCAATAAACAGTGCCAGTCATAAAGTCATACACTCCTCCCTCTCCCTCATTACTCCCCCATTGCTCGGTCATAAGCAATTACTGCCAGGCGCTAGGATGCTTCATTGTTCATTAGGCAGACATAAAGGGCACAGGCTACAAAAACAAACAAAAAGGAGAAACTCCATGTATTTTCCTGATAAACAACACGAAAACAATCAAAAGATCAGTTTGATGGTAATTGTTTTGGAAAGCCAGTTCCACTCGTATTCTGAAATGAGCTCAAAAATGGTTTTTGACTCTTATGAAGTTATCTAAAAGATTACAAATATCTTTGAGTCCTGTAGTATCAAACACCGGATTTATTGACGCATTTTTCATAATCATTAGTAGAATATTTGCATTTCCTGAAGAAAAAGCAAGTGAAGATGCATACTGTAGCTGAAATGAACCCCTAATTAGTTTCTGGAAGAAAAAAAAAACTGACGTCATCCACCAATCAGTAGCCAGCATTTCCCCCTGCTGATTCCCGCCAATGATGCCCCCCAATGATGTCCCCTACATCAGAGGCCTTAACTCTCATCTCCCAATATTCCTAGCCTTCCACCACCCCCCACATCAAGAACCCTGAACGAACCATGAACAACAAACCAACCACGAACAAAGCACAAACCACAAGTGAACTCCGAAAGAACCACAAAGCACGAACGAATCACAAAAAAAGCTCGGACACTGAAAGAATCGAAAACTCTGTACAAACCACGAAGCACAAATCACAAATGAACCACAAAGAATGACAAAACCATGAACCGTGAACAATACACAAAGGAACCACAATAAAAAACCTGTTGGAACAAGTCATGAACCCCAAATGAACCACAAACACGAACGAAGCACAAACCACAAACAAACTCCAAAGCATGAATGAAGCATGAAAAAACAACAAACCATGAAGGAAGCACAAATGAATCATGAACCACAAATAAAACACGAAGCATGAACCACAAACGAACTACAAAGCCACAACAAAGCGCAAACAACAAACTAACCGTGAACCCTGAATGAACCACAAAGCATAAACAAAACATTAATAAGCACAAATTCTGAAAAAAGCACAAACGTACCACAAATGAACCACAAAACCCAAACAAAGCATGGAACGCAAAACACAAACAAACCAACATTATTATGTGGAAGTCAAGGAAACATCAAAGCGATCAGCAGATGCCTCTGAAGAAGACTGGCAGTTGACAGTTGAAACATATAAGGCGATCAAAGTAAATTCCCTAACCCTAATCAAAACATTAAAAGGTTAGAAAGTCAACTGATACACTTTATGTTTATGAAGTGTTTTACAGTTATAACTCAATTTCATGTGTATATGACAGTAATGTAAGTAATTACAATTTAAGAATTAGTTTCGCCAATTGAAACATCCTTTCTGTTCTTTTATATCGGGCACTTGTCCAAGGAAACAGGGTGGGCATTTAAACTGTATTGTTGGAGGAAAATGTGTTACTGGCGCATGCTGTGTTGCCTCTGCTGTTTATTTGACTCTCCATATTGCAGAGCAATTATCGTCACAATGGAACAAAAAGGAAAATAATGATAACCAGAGTTTAAGTACACGACAAGGCTCTGTGGATGAATGTGATTGTTTTTGTTATTGTTTAAAAAGCATGGGACATCTTTCCTTTTGAAGTGCAGTCTTGTCCCTCACAGAGTTTTCTCCGTTTTCGTGGAATTACATCTCCACTCCACGTGATGTACAGCAGTTGTGACAGTGCACAACCACACAGCGACTTCAGACGTTGAATAAGGTAGCGATATGGGTCCGACAGAAAACGTGATCAACAGAATTGGTGAGGGAAGTGTTTTCTGCTGATAAACCAAAGAGAAAGGATCGATTGTCCCCACTGCTCCACTGACAGAGCAGAATGCCATTAAGATAAGGTGGATAAGACCTGCCGCAATGTTTTCCTCAGTGCTACAAAAAGGCAAGTGCAGAGTAAAGAATTAGTTGTTTTTTTTTTTTTACTTTTTCCTCTTTACTTAAAAAAACAAATCATAAACTCTTCCATTTTTACAATTTCTGTCTTTACAATATCAACTTATTCACACACCAATGGGACTGAGCTGCCATGCAAGATGCTGGTCAACCACTGGGACCAACTTAGGGTTCAGTGTCTTGCCCAAGGACACTTCGACACATATTTCGTATTTCCATTTAATACTCATTTCAGTTGAAGCTTACCGTGTTTTGTTTGGTTTGCAGTTCTCCCCAGAATATAAAGAAAGTGGCATCATCCAAGATGGCTTCTAAAGGAGGGCAGACTGAAAGCAGAAGCTACAATCTTGGGGTAGCCACTGGGGGGAGGAAGCTGCCTGTTATAGTTGTTTCAGTAATTTAATCAGGAATTATAATTTTTTGTTTACATTTATATTTGAATGTTTGATTATGTGTATAGTTTTATTTTGATAAACTGCTGCCATTAGTGAATTGCGGGTTCCACCAGTTGGTATGTTTGTATTCCGCCCTCCCAATGATCTTTGTTGGCGAGCCACCTTGCATATAAACCCCACCATGTGTGTCATTTTTTAGGTCAGCTAGGAGAAGTTAAGCACCTGTGTTTTTTGTGTGTGTTGAACTCTGTTCATCAGTTTTGTTTGGGTTTGTTTGGACTTACTTTAATGTTGTGGTTTTGTTAACTGAAGATTTTTGTAAATAATTCGAACTCGTATTTTTGAAAACTACAGAAAAACTTGTTTTCAAGCCTTTGCTCTTTGGCCCTTGACAGTGAAACAATACTTAAAGTTTATTTATAAATGGGATACAATTTCATTACATACAACACAGCTGCCTATATCATCATTAGTAGGTTATACAACATGTTTTCTCATGCTTTGAAAAAAGTTGACAAATGACTAATTGCCATGAACAGGTATTGGCTACAATTGTCCTGATTGTTGCAACGAGGAAGCAAACCCTGTTATTACCAATACCTTAAATCACAGCAAGCACTTTAACCTTTTGATCAGAAGTAGAGACAGCAGTAGAGGGTCTATCTATACATGGTCATCTAATGGTTGATGATTATTTTTGTCATGGAAGACAAAGAGCACAAGGTTTGTATCAAGTTTGCTTGATTCTTAGTTAGTCAGCAGCTGATTTTGAGGCTTTTATGTCAGTGATGGGTATAATGGGCTGTGGCTGATTGAACACGTTCAGTAAATCAACAGAGAAAGAACGTACACGACGTGTTAATCACAGCCATTGCATCGAGCTCAGGAAGGACAATGAATCTGAGTGGATGCAACCAAGCGGACAACAGGCGCATGAGGGAGACTGCCAGTGTCACATTGGGCTGATGGACTGCCTCAGACACCTGTATTTGTCTGTGCCACGTCTTCCTTCAGCCTGTCTGCTAACTGCTCTTACATAACCAGTGAAGAATTATCAGTATTTAAACAAAAAGGATGATGTTTGGATAAAAGCAACATATTCATAATTTCATAGGAAATGTGGCCACTGCTTAACTGTTATTTACTTTAACTGTAAAGCTGGGATTAGTGCCACTGTCTTGCTGGAAGCATAAAATGAGGCAAATCAGGCTAATCCAGAAGCAGTTTACCAAAAAAACCACAAAAGAATGTCTATGAAATAGTAAAATATTTTTTTCCATGGAACCAAAGAAACCTAAAGCATTCTCATATTTAGGTAAAAACAAACAACAAAAAGCTGTCATCCCTTTGCCTTTTATTAATCCTACAGGTTAAAAGTAAAAAAAAAAATTCTTAACAAGCTTTTAGCACAATTCAAGCAGCCTTTTCAATCAAATGCTTATGAAATGAACTAATTAAAAAGCTTTCAAGCTTGTTTGGCAGACAGACTAATCACAACTTCAGAGTTTATTAGAGAATTTTAGTCTTTTAAAAATCCAAACGTATTTAAAAACCTCAAAAGTCAAAAAGGTAGTTTGCACTTCTTTGTAATTATTTAATAGCATCTTATTTATTCTGAGCAGAGGAGGGGGCCTTAAACTCTATGAAAGACTATAATAAATGTAAACGCATGATGCAATAAGATGGCGTCTGCTGTTACAATGTAAGACTAGATCTACATCTAATAAGAGGAAAGAATAAATCATCTTTTATTATAAGACATTAAGGAATGATTTATCTTTTTATATTTATTTCTTTAAGGTAATCTCATGGCTGTGATGTATGACTCTCCTGTGGGATGACTTCATAGTTCAGAGGGATATAAGTCCTTCTAACACCTTTATGCTTCAATGCACTTTCCCCCATGACCTTTTCTGGTTCCTATGAACAACAACAACTGTGCTGAGTGGCTGTACGGTGTCAGGAGATTCAAAGCATGATAGAGATGTCATTCATTAGCCGTTGCAGTCTAGAACATGATTTTAAATGCTGGTTGTCAATAGAGATGTCCTCGCGTCATGCCATTTTGATGGTCTAGAAAATGCTAAACTGCCTGTGATACTACAGCTCGTCTTTCTGACAGGGAAAGAAGTGACATCCTGGACATGCCCATAGTCCCAGAGGGGATCATTGGCTCCGCGCTGGGCTCCATGCAGCAACGATGTGACGACGGAGCCCTCCGCCTCTGTCTTCCTTGGGAATCTCCGGCCCCATCTCCACCCGTGTGACAGAAAGCATTCCCGCAAACTGCTCCTCAGGGCCCGCAGATCAGAACACAGAGACTGTCCACTACTTGGCCTGCCCCGGGCCTCAACACAATTTGTCCGGCTGGTCCGGAAAGCCTTCGGCTTCAGCTGAAGCTACGGCTCACAAAGGTGAGCAGCGCACAAAGGCTGGAAGAAGAGGAGGACAGCATGATCACTCTCCTCTCCTCGGAAGCCCTCCATGCCCCAGTCTCCCCGCTACAACGGTCCATTGACGAGAAGATCGGCTTTTGCCCCCCTCCCTTCATGTCCACAAGCACACACACAGACACACACACACACACACACACACACACGTTCCGATAAAAGTAATGTGTGTCCCGCTGACACACCCAGGCAGATGGCACAACAAATGAAAGCAAAATTTGCCACAATAAGCAGCGCGATGACGGCACCTGCAGTTCCCCCTTGGCGGTAGGCTGAGTCGCTGGCCGTCAAAATGGTTGACTCCCGGCTTGGGGTCACGTGACTGGGAGATCCCTATAGCATGCTGATGTGTTGTTTTGGTCTGTAGTGCATTTTATTAAATACTGCTCCACCAATGGTTTGGTTTCTCTCTTTCTTTCTTCTCAAAACTAATAGAGACCCTCAAGATAAAGACATGGAATCTACCAGATATCTGAAATGACAAAATAATAACGTAGCTTCCAAGATGGCAGCAGGTTTTGTGAGTGACAAATTGCCCTCTCCATTGATTTAATTTTTTACTTTGGAGTTAAAATCAGCATCTTCCACCTTAGTCAGTGCTGAGAATGTTTGATAAAAAAAATTCTGATTAGAGTTGGATATCATGGCCAATTTCCTGAACCGATTAATGAGATTTTGAATCAATTAATCATGATTCGATTTTGATTCAGTATTGATCTTTCAAATGTTACTTGGATATTAATAAGATATGGGGTGGCTTACCCAGCATTACTTTGTCTGCATCTGCCATCTTTGCACTGAATACACTCAGACAGTTGACAGACACAGTTGTCAGTGTTGCTAATGCCAGACTATAGCGCGAGACTATTATATATATATATATATATATATATAGAGTAAAAAAAAAAAAAAAAATACATTTTGGCACCTATGAATCAATTTTGGAAAATTTCAATGAAATTGATCAATTAAATCGATTTTTGTTCTCAGGTCTAATTCAGATGTTATATGCCCCGCTTTTATACTATCAACACTGATAAACTTCAGAAGAGTCTACATCCTTTGTGCTAAATCTTTCCACTTGTAAATGATTTATTATCTCATTGGCAGTGGCATCCTACTATTATCTCCAGGGAAGTCCAAACAGGAACCCTCTACACCCAAGGTATACCCTTCATTTTTGGCAGTTTTTCTACATAGTTGTGCCACAAAATTACTGCCTTCGTCATGAGGTAAAACAACTGCAGAAGAAACAAGATTATATTGTTTATTGATTAGCAACAATTAGGTTGACAACAGCAGATAAACTATATAAAGTGAAAATTATTTGTTTGACCCTTTCCACCACAGAGCACTGACCCCTCTGTGTCTCCGTCTTGAAGCTGGAGTGTTGGAGGACCCAAGTGCAAAGAGAAAGATTGAGGCAGCAGATAGGCGTAGAATTCAGAAAACCAGTACATGTTTATTGCTCAAACTAACAAAAAAAACAAAATCCAAAAAGGCACAAGGAAAACAGAGAAACCTGCTGCAGCACATGAACAGGGTAACATTAACAACAAACCAGCGATCACGTGTCCCAACACTAAAGCCTCCCTCGCTAAATAGCGAGGGAGGCTTGATTAGGAATGGGCCACACCTGGGTGCAAACCATGAAGCAGCCAATCACTCACAACCAAAACACACTGACAGCAGTGGGAGGTGGAGACATGAGCAGGAAGACCAGTGAACACACATGCTGCATCCCAATACCCACACTACGCCCTACAGACTTCCACAAAGGCCACACTTGTTTTCAGTGCACTTCAGATGTAAAGTGTGTACGGGAACAAGTGTGCTGAAAGGGCAGAATCGGGACAGTTTTCGGTTACGTCATCAATCGTGACGGCACATGTTGATAGCAGTTGCGTTGGCAATGTATTTTGATATCATACATAACAGAGATGAAATAATTGATACCTAATTTACATTTGAAAATAATACAAATGCTGCCAACGGGGTTTATTGTGAGCAATACTTATGGGTAATTCCCTTCATCAAAGTCCGCTTGCATGCACGCTTCGCAAAGGTGTGCATGAAGGGTGGAGCTAAAGAACACTGTATGATCGAGACAAAATACGGACTTGCACCATTCAGTGGGAGCGCACAACCGAGGGGTGCAAGTGGGGGTATTGGGATGCAGCGAAAGACAAGAGTTAAAACATGAAACTAGAATTGAAAAACAAAGACTCAAGAGCTAAATACAACTAAAACCAAACAGAACCTGACACTCTGGGTGTCAATGCACGGCTCTACTGATCTCCATCTTTCCTGTTGCTGTGAAATAAAGGCCTCACATTATTTATTAATTCTTTTTTATAAAATATTTGGCCAGAATTCTGTGTTTTGTTTCAGATCTCTCTTAAACATCAAAGTCTGAGTATTTAAGGATGTAAGCAAAAAAACTGTCTCCGCCTATCAGTGAATTAGTGTGGCTAATCAAGCTTATAATCAGTGTGCCATTTCAATATGATTCCACGACAGGGTTTAGATCCCTACCCGCTGCTCCACAGGCATCCCAGTGCTCCCACCATTCCTAGATGTGAGAGCAATGACAGCAGCAGTAGAGATGATTGGTGTTTGTTTTGTTCATAGCACTAAACCACTGAGTTAAATGGATGGTAAAAGCAGCCAACACAGGGTTTTGGGGGTCTGTCTTGCTGGATTATGTGTGCTTTATGGACATGGATGACTTATCTTCGGAGCTTTTCATTCTTTTCCACACTTCGGATGGGAAGACTTTCCAGTGGAGAAATTGATGATCTGATACATCATCCAATATCCTGCTGACACACACACGCTGATGTTTTTCCTATCACTGTCCTGTAATTGAAAAACAATCCTGCACGATCACCTCCCATCTTACTCCTCCTCCTCTGCCTCCTCCCTCCCGCTCTCTCTTCATCTGCCTTGCTTTCTGCGTCCTCACTCATTCACTGAGAAGCTCTCTCCTCTGGATAACGACTCAGCTCATCTCAGCCCTCAGCACAACCTCATTTCTCTACACACCAGCTCTGAGTGGATACTCAGCAGGGGTGTTTGAGATATTAGCGCGCTGTGGGGGGAACGGCTCAGGGACCTCTGCCATCCACACTCAAAGGTAAGTCACTGGATCCTTTGGATTACACTCCTGTGAGCTGCCCCAAGCTGCAGGAGAGAAAGTGGTTAAAGTTAGCCACTTCAACAATGTGGTCTGTAGGTATAGGAGACAGACAATGTTTCTGATTTGATGTGATTTGATTTGATTTGATTGGAAGGGGGGAAACTAGGAAAGTGTGAGAAATGTGCAAAGAGCTGAGTGTTATTCCTTGTTATATTCGGAACAGTAAGTTTAGGGCAGAGGAGAACCAGTCAGTGAACATGTACAAATATTGTGCTTGAAACCACAAGTTCTCCAAACAGTTACGGAGTAGAGATTAGGTTCAGTTTCAGTTGAAAGCCTCCAAATTTTGACAAATTTACCCTCTTAACTTTACCTGCGTGACTAAACAATATCACTATGGATCTATATAATCCTTTCTCTGTAAATGTGGAAAACTGTACAGTCCTAATAATCTTTACAAATGTCTATCAAATGTGTTGTAAAGAAATTATATGATTAAATTTGCATTTATTTACATTATAGACACTTTCTAACTGTCAATGTTTTGTGCTGTGCATATTTTCTCCTTACTCTCTTATTATTATCTCCCACCACAAAGTGTGGATGGGGGGGTATAGGTTTACGCTCCGTCCGTCCGTCCGGGGGAAAGGAAACAGCTTTTCTCAGAAACTGTTTAAGACAGGATAACCAAATTTGGTGTGTGTGGCATCAATAAAAAAAATCATTTTTCCTCTCATTTTGTAAATACATTTTTGACAAAGTTATTGAAAATTAAAAAAAAAAATGCATAAAAAATCAATGTAATAAACAGTACATTTAATAAAAAAAAAATATACAAAAGGGTATTTTAGCTAAATAAGAGTTGTAGTATGAGGAAATGAAGACCATCAACGTCCGCAGCAAATTTGGTCACGTTGCTATGCATGATCACAGACTTATTGAATATTTATTGTGTCGGTGGTTGCACTTTGTTGACGGTCCCTGCACAACGTCTCAGTGTCAGCGACTCATAGGAAGCAATAGGATATTTTCTACTGAAATGACCAACAACTGTATTGAAGATCAGCTCATTGCAGCTCATTGGCTATCACATAACGGTTAGAACGAGACATTATTTGGGTCTTTCTAACTTTACTGAAGTCCTGATGTGGTGATCTATATGCTGCGGCTCCTCTGACATTGTTACACTGAATGATGTTTCCTGCAATGATTTATCATACTACACTATTGTTTAGTTATCTCAAGATCTTGAGATAATTATCCCATTATCAAGGGAAAACAAAGTCTCGTTATCTGGAGATCTCAAGAAAATTAAGTCGTTATCACGGAAAAACGGAGGTCTGTAGATAAGTGAAAAAAGGAAACAGAATCATATTCTTTGGTTTTTAAAGCCCTAAACCTCTGAGCGTCCCCATTACCTGTAGAAGCCAATTCTCTGCTGCTCTCTGCTTTCTCAACCTGCTTGCTTACAGACAGTCTGTCACATTAGTCTCTGTCAGACTTGTTGCCACAGCTGCAGCTTACCTCCATCTGGATGGACCTCCGGCTGGAGTGTGAATGAATTATGGTTTCACAATGAAGTGCGAAATAAAAGTGCTTAATTTGTTTATTGCAGCTGAGCTGTGACTGTCAATATCGGTGAAATTCTGAGCTGAATCACACAAAATTATGATCTAGATAGATATCCTATTACTTGTTGTAAGGTTTAGCATTGTTCTGTTTGTGTGTTTGTTTCTCTTTTTTTTTTGGTCTTTTTTTGTTTTGTTTACATCAGTCAATGAATGTACAAGTTGAAGGTTCCGAACGGACCCTGACAGCACAGATGTTAATACCAGTGGTAAATTCCCTTCAGGGATAACACAGTCTGACAGAGTAAATCCTAGCTTGAGAAGTTTTCTATTCACCAAGCTTCACTCTAATAATCACTCATTGTGTTTGAATAAACCAATCAAAATGGAGATGTTAGACTTTGATTAATCATGCGCTGTGGTGGCAGCACCATGCAGTGAAGTAAATTTTCTGTCACAGTATTTTTTCTCTTTTTGTGTAACAAAGTTAATGAAAAATCAGTCCAGTTCGGTTGTTAATCTGCTCACACAGCAAGAAGTGGCAGGCAACGCTGAGACATTTTGACCTGCGTTTTGTCTCTCAGGATACGCAAAACCTCACCCCCCGGGTAGGGGATGCCTTGGTTTTCTAATGTTTGTGGGTGGTGTGCTAGGTGCAAATAAATCCAAGGTTGAAATGTCCCCCCACATCAGGCAACAGATGGAAAAAAACATGTTACATGATAAATGGGGCTACATTGCTCAATATTTTACAAGAAAAAGGACAGAGAAAATGCATCAATAACAACATGATGTTCAATAAAGTATTATTTGCTCATTTAGAGCCATTCATCCACTGACTCTATATTAGCGGACTCAGAGTGGTCCACTGTGACCAGGTCATCACTATGGCTACGGTCTAAATAAGTGAACTCCTACACTTTAATCAACATTACAATATTGCTTTTGGATTGTTTAAGGAAACATTGACTCAACCTCCCCAATAACAAAGAATCGGGGATTGAACTTATTTGGAAGGGAGTGATGCTAATCATTGTAGACATGGAAATAGTGACAGTGTTTCCAAATTAGGAACTTTGTCGGCGATGTGGAAAGTCCAGAAACAATGTATGTATACATATATATATATATATATATATATATGTTTTAACTCTTTTTTTTCTGTCTCCCATTTTTAAGCTCCCACAACAGGAGCTTGGATTAGCTTCAATTAGGCATTGAGTCTCTTTTAGGATAGCCAATGGTCACTTTCCTTACAGAGGAGTTGGCATCGTTGAACAACGGTTCAAACTTTTAAATACCTTGTGCTTCTTCATTTAGTTGAAATGGTTTTGATGAAGATGAAAGGGTTTTACCTCATTGTCTAATACTCAAGTCTGACTCCAGGCTGCAGTTTACTTTCTTCTGTCCTCAAAAATATCTGACAATGAATAATTTACACTTAAAAGCTTAAGCCTTGAGGCAGGATCTAGCTTTAAGAGGTGTGGATGATTAATCATGAGAAGGCAGAAAACTTCACAACAATGCAGTGAAAATAGAATTTATTCCCTAGTTCTTCTTAAAACCAGGTTTAATGCCTTACAGCAGGAATGGGTCTCATAGAGGGTTTGTCTGTCTCTGGATTGCACTAAAACTCTAATTAGCCGTTGCATATCCTCATCACCCGGTGCCTGTCTCACGAGTATCAATGAGTAAGGGCGGATGTCGCACAGCAGTGTAATCTCCAGCTTGTCCCCTGTCAGGCCTAATGATAGAGTATATGGGAATGGTTAGGAAGCAAACGTGCTGCACATTGAATAGATGCGATGCAATTCAGTTCAAAGCCCTCTGTGATTGTTCTATTGTTCCCTGCACAAACGCTCATTTGCAATCTTCTGCTCACTTCCTACCACAAAGCATAGGAAGAAGCTCTCTTAAAGCAGACTTATAGCTTGGTGTGCATCTGGTCTTTTGTATAATTAAAATTGTCCAATGTTTCATTGTATTTAGTGACTTGCTAGATGAACCTGAATGCTGACCTAAGTTTAAAAAAGAGGCAAACACTAAGGGAGCTGAGTCCTTTAAAGCCTATATATATATATATATATATATATATATATATATATATATATATATATATATATTGTAATTTATGATTTAAAAAATACAATGGAAAAAAAGATTTAGGTTTTGTATATTCGTATTACTGAAATTCAATTACTTAAATCTTAACATTAATCTGGTTAATTTAATCATTTTGTTTGGAGCTAAAACCATTAAAGAAGATGGAACAGCTTTTCTTTTTTCTACCAAACTTATTCCTAGATGTTAGAGGGAACTCACCCAACCAAACATTTAGGTGGGCGGGGCGGTCATATTCAATTCAATTCATCTTTATTTATATAGCGCAAATTACAACAAAAGTCATCTCATAACACTATCAAAATATAGAATTTTTAATAAGAAGGATAAAGCCCAACAAACTCCACATGAACAAGCATTTAGTGACAGTGGGAAGAAAAAACTCCCTTTTAACAGGTAGAAATCTCCAGCAGAACCAGGTTCAGAGGTGGCATCCATCTGCTCCGACTGGTTGGGTTTAGTGAACAGAAGGAAGAGAACAGAACAGGAAAGAGAGATAGAACATCAGTGTCCCAGACTAGTTGAACTGTGAAACACAAATCAGGAAATGCCAGCTTCAGCTTCACGACACCTGAAACAGAAAAGACAGGTAAAGGCGAGGAGAAGGCACAGGCTGCAGAAAAACACGATACAGAATTAGTAGGTCTACCTGCATGGTTTTGGACTTTGTTCCTAGTGGTTAGGTTAACGCTTGTTAAAAATTCGACAAATCTCTTTAAATCTCTTCCCGTAGATTGGTAAGCTAGCGGTGACTCCATGGTCTGTAAATGCGACCGTTACAGATGAGCCCATGTCCGCTCTCGTGGTTAGGTTAACGCCATTACTCGGTATACGCTTTAGCAATCTCTTCCTGTAGATTGGTAATATGGTATATCCCCTCTAATTCTACCCCGAAAATTATTGAAATGCTAATGAGTAAGTTAATAAACATTTTTACATGTTTTTGTTATTTTATAGATTTCATTTGCATAGAAACATCAGGGGTTTCCTATTCCTATTCCATATGATTAGGTAAACATGTGTATAATATGGGTAAGTTTGTACATTTGTTGGTATACTATATACCCTCACTCACAACCTCATTATAAAAACTGGTCAGATGGAGAAATTATGGGTTTATTTTGGATAATACTTGTAATTGGTCTTTCCTATCTAATTTATTAAAATATCAAGACTTTATCAAACTTAAGTGTAAAAACCTGTAAACCTAGAACAAAGCCTGAACTAAAACATTATCCACTGTTTCATCAATGTGCAACAAAATGTGCTTAAAAATCAAAACCGACAGGTAGTGTCCCATCTTCTGCCAGTCGTTAGTAGGTGTTCAGCAGGTCAGCTGGCACACAACTTGCTGATAGATCGAAGGCCCACACACACACACACACACACACACACACACACACAGACACAAAGTGCTAACTCTGCCATCCTACACTCCTCTGGTGTCTTTCACACAGAGCTGTCTGTGAGGAGGAATATGGGAAAATCGGAAAGCCAAATGGTTATCATGGAGAAACCAAGTAAACCAGGAAAGCGTCGCTTGACTGTCGCAGAAATCAGTCTCTCCGTGCTGTTGCTCTTGGTCAGCTGTGCCTTGGTTGGGCTGGTGGTGCTCTACACATCTGCAATGAAAGGTAATTCTTCCTTTAGAGTCACTGGGAAAAGGTCCAGAGTTAACGTTTGTAGAATTGTGGTAAACACATAATCAGAAAATACCTTTTGAAACAAATATTGTGTGAATATACTGTAAACAACTACAACAGCATCGATGAGCTATATTTGTAACAATATGCAAATGTTGTTAACAGCAGCTTAGACTAGTAATGCACACAGAAGTCCTTTAACCTAAATGGAAGAATCAAGTTTGACCAGATGACCCCATTGGATGTAGGTTTATAAGAAAGGGGAAAACTATTCCTCAAGCCAAGGTCTGCGATAGATATAGATATAGTCATTTGTATGCACGTGTGTAATTTCATGTTTGTAAGTGTGTATTAACTGAGTTTTATTAGTAATAATAACAATGCATGAAAGATATTGTCAAAGGAGAAGTGTATTCTTCCTAGTTTGAGTCAGAATTGGAAAATACCATTTTTCCCAGAAGGAGCAGTGCTCTAGTTTTGATATTTACCAGATGCTGATATCTTTCAACAGAACAGTGAAGTCCTACAGCAAAATTCTAGCACAATTTGCTATTTGGATTAAACAATACAAAAAAATGATAATAAAAAAAAACAGAATGAATGAAATTAAACACTCAAGGCTGTGTCAATATTTTGTGTTTTATTTGTATCAGAGCAATTCAAAAGGCCTCAACATGACAGCAGCTCCTCAGGGGAAGGTAAGTCTAATCCAGTAAAATAAGCATAGGTTTGAGTATGTCAAACATAGGCAAACGGTGGTTTGGGGCCCACAGGCGACCCTTGGTCTAGAATGATTCCAAAAACATGCAGAAAAGACAATAAGAACACATAGAACAACAAAAATACACAAAATGACAACAGAAATACAAGAAACAACAGAAAAATATACCAAATGACAACAGAACTAGACACAGTGGCTACTAAAACGCACAAAAACAAAAATAAATATCAGGAAATTATACAAATCGACAACAAAAATACAAAACCCTTTCCTGGTTTAATGCTCAGATGAATCATGATCATAAATGCTGACATGAATGTTGATAATTAATTGACTGCTCGATCTACAAAGACAGAGTACAAGAGCCACACTACAGTGGTGGCAGCCACGCAGGTTGCTGGTCTCACACAGGCCTCAGATTGATTTAGGAGTTTGAATGACTGTACATCAGAAATGTCTGTAAACACTGAGTGATTTTCACAGATCAGCCGTTCAAGTCCAACCCCAACAATGTGTGCACAACAGCAGATTGTGTTACAGCAGGTGAGATCATATGTAGGCTTATTTCTCGTCAGTTCTGTAGGTGTTCAAAAACTTTTTATTCGTACAACTTGTAACATGTCTCCCATCTACCACTCTTCTTGTGATACCATATAGCTTCTCGGCTCTTGCAGAACATGGATCAGTCCGTGAAACCCTGTGATAATTTCTACCAGTACGCCTGCGGGGGCTGGCTGGCACGACATGTGATTCCAGAGACAAGCTCCTATCACAGTGTCTTAGACATCCTGGGGGACAAGCTGGAGATTTCCCTCAAAGGTCAGCTAAATTGGATCTCTGATGTTTAGTAAATTGCAGTAATCTAAGCTGTGCTGTAGTAGTTACAAGGGAAATTGTCCGTGTTTATTGGATTATCTTGTTGCAGGTATTCTTGAAAAACCAGACACACGTGACAGAGATGCCATCAAGAAGGCCAAAATTCTTTATCGCTCCTGCATGAATGAAAGTAAGTCTGTCAGCTCTATTTTGATCACAGTTGCCAAGCATTAAGTCCTGACCAGCTAGCTCTGGGAATGAAGGAGTTTTAGGCAGGGGGGCGTCATTGAGAATTAAATTCAATTCAATTCAAATAAACTTTATTTATATAGCGTAAATTATAACAAAAGTAATCTTGAAGCGCTTTCAAAATATAAAATTTGTCAGAAAAAATAAAAAACCCAACAAATCCACATGAACAACTATCAGTGACAGTGGGAAGAAACAACTCCCTTTTAACAGGAAGAAATTTCCAGCAGAACCAGGTTCAGAGGTGGCAGCCTTCTTCGACTGGTTGGGGTTAGTGGACAGGATGAAGAACCAAACAGGATAGAGAGACAGAACATCAGAGTGTCCCAGAGTAGTTGAGCCGTGAACCACAGATTGGGAACTGTCAACTCCAGCTTTAAGACACCTGAAACAGAAAAGAGAGAGAAGGGCGAGGAGAAGACACAGACTGCAGAAAAACATGATACAGGACATCAGTGTAAATAGTGTGTACACAGTGTGAACAATGTGATGAGTATACAACAAGGTTCAGAAGTGGGGGATTGGCTACAACCTGGCAGTGTTTGAATTGTGTTTGAATATAATGTTGGTGTTCTACTATATATTCTTAGTTTTTAGTTCCTATTTTTAGGTTATGGGCTTTGTTCCTAGTGGTTAGGTTAACACTTGAGGTGTATTGACTGCTTAATTAATTTATGCTATACACCTTTTCACTTAAAAGCTGAGTATAGGCCTTCAACAGGTGGCTTTAACACATGGGGTTTACAATCCAAGCCAGTTATTTCTGTAGCTCTGGAAGTTGCCTATTCTCGTACTATTCTGCTGATGCATGGTAATGAACATTTGTTGCTTTCCTTCTTTGTTTAAAGCTAAAGCTTTAAACTCTACCTGTTAAGTTTCAGGTTTCTGATCAGATCCATATACTGTATGCGTGTCTTTGGCAGTTTGCTCCTCAGTGTAGCTTTTGGCTCTGCTGCACTCAGGACCTTGCAATGGAGGGTCTAACTCGGACACTCATCTTCACTTTGTATTAATAAAATGTTATGTTTATATCAAGAAGGTGTCCGCGGAGAATTCTTCACATCATCACATTAACATGAGGACAAAGGGGAAACCACCACACACTATTATACAATATATGCTTTAGCAAAAGGGTAGGTTTTGAGTTTATCCTTAAATGGTAAATGGACTTGATTTTATATAGCACTTTATCACCACACTGAAGCAGTCTCAAAGCGCTTTACATATCAGCTCATTCACCCAATCACTCTCACATTCACACACCAGTGGGACAGGACAGCCATGCAAGGCGCTAGTCGACCACTGGGAGCAACTTAGGGTTCAGTGTCTTGCCCAAGGACACTTCGACACATAGTCAGGTACTGGGATCGAACCCCCAACCTCTCAATCAGAAGACGACCCACTACCACCTGAGCCACGGTCGCCCTTAAAGGTGGAGAGAGCAGCAGCCTCCTGTACTAAGACTGGGAGCTGGTTCCAAAGGCGAGGAGCCTGGTAGCTGAACGCTCTGCCTCCTGTTCTACTTCTAGACATGATTCCAGCAAACTGAGAGCGGGGTGTCCTGCCCAGACGATAGGGCATTAACACGTAATTAAGATATACAGGAGCTTGATCATGTAGAGTTTGCGTCTTGAGAAGAGTTTGCATCTTTATTAGTTTTTATAAATTACTACAATACAATTATCCACATTTTAACTCTGATCTTTATTCTTTGTTCTTTATTTGGTCTATTGTTTGGATTGAATAATCTTTATTTGTTATTTGAAAGGCAAATTTATTACTATTTTTTCACACATTATTTACTATGAACCAGATTGTTATGGTTTTTCTTTATTTTTGAGTTGAAAAGGTCATAAGTAAAATAAAAGAACGCTTATTTTTCAACTCCAAATGTTTGGTCTTTTTTTTCCTCTCCAAAAATATTATATCATGATCATTAGCCATTTATCTTCTATATCATATCTTTCTGTGAACTTCATGCATCGCCTCACCTCTAGGAATTACAAATAAATCAAATGGATTTTGAAGGTTAATTTAACCCCCAGGAATAAACAGGAATAATGTAATTAAGTAATCCTTCGGTTTATGGTCACAGAGAAATGTTGACCATTTTTATTTAACCAAAGAATGCTACTCCTTCAAAAACATAATAGTGTATTATTACATTCATAATAAAGTTTTTTTCCGTCTATAGTCAGTAAACCATTGTAACTTCTTCCTGGTCTATGTTTACAGATCTCATAGAGAAACTGGACTCACAGCCCCTGTTGAAGCTTATTTCCAGTTTGGGTGACTGGCCTGTAGCATCAGAGGACTGGGACACCACAGCAGGTAATAATCCTTTAATTGCAGCATGCAGCACATCCACAAATCTCAGCTCCATTTTAAAAACCGGTGCTCACACACACATTTCTAGCCTGCTGTTGATTTTTGAGTGTGTGCAACGCTGTGGTAATGGAGAGGCAGGCGGAGGCTTTGCAGCTGAGCAGTCAGGTGTGGAGTTTGGCAAGGGGACACATTAAAGTCTTCAGTCTGGACCGTGGAGGAAGGCTTCAAATAGTCACTGCTGCTTTCCAGCGTGATCCCAGCGCTTGCCACTTTAATTTATTGGGTCCAGTGGATGGTGGCATCAACTGAATTAACCATGCACAGCTGTATCTGCACACACAAAAGGCTCAGTTAGACATGCAGCTGAGGTGTAAATGCTGTGTGATTGACTCGAATGGTTCGACAACAGCAACAAAATATAAACAAGGGGTGTTTTTTTTATCTTTTTTTGCAGAGGAAAGATGGAGCCTGGAGGATACGCTGGCCATTTTGACAGCTCATTTTCATAAGAAAGCTCTGCTGGACATGTCTGTGTGGATGGATGATCGGGACTCTATGCACCATATCATACGCGTCAGTCCATTAACAGAACACACCAGGACAGACAGAGACTATCACACACACGTTCACTCTTACAATTAATTCATTGACACCTATTTTCTTAAAGAATAACTAAACCCTGAGGATTTGGCTGACATGCGTCTAGGCTAGAAATGCAAAAAATGCCTTGATTATGGGCGGGGCTCCTGGAGAAGTTAAGACACGCCCAGTCTATGCTATAAAATCTCTGTAAAACTTGAAGTTTTAAACATAAGGCTGACATTATGCTGTCATTATCTGTCATTAGCATGAAAAATTGTTGTTTGCAAAATGTTTGACACCTTTGGAGCTATGTTGGCTATTTTTGGGTTAGGTCAGTGGTTCTCAAACTTTCTTGGCTGAAGTACCCCCTTTCTCTTATTTCTGAATCCAAGTACCCCCTTTGTCCAACTACAACATTTTGCAGACAAAACCATTTAAAAACATCTATAGAGCATGATGATGGTATGAATGAGTGATAAAACACGTTTTAAAGAATCTCATTTAGTACATAGGTGGAAAGAAACACTATTTAGTGAAATTGTTTCCAACCTTTTTTGGACCTTGACCCCATTTTGACATCAATAATTTCTTGTGACCCCAAAGATATTTTTTTCTAGATTTAGTTTTTGATCCCAAGTTAGAAAAACCCTGATTTAGTGGCTACAGAATATATTTATTTTTTATGGTTTTTATCATGTCCTGTCATCTCAAGCCTGGGGTGGACCAAGACTGACACTTTTTTTTTTAATTTTCCACTCTCTCTCATTAAGTACCCCCTGTAGTGCCATCGCATACCCCTCGGGGTACACATACCTCGATTTGAGAAACACTGGGTTAGGTGAAGAAATCTAGTGGGATTAGGTAGGATTACTTTAAGAAAAGTGTAACCAAAATCTCCAAAGAAAAATCCATGCTATGCTAACTCATTACTAACTATTATCTCAATGCAACCACTTGGCAAAGATTGCCGAGGCCACAGGTGCTAGTTTTTATTGGATGGGCGGGGCTAACAGTGGTGATTTGTGATGTAAGAAGCCACCAAAATATCCCAAACCACCATTCTCAGCCAATAGCAAAATTTGACGGCATTTCAACCCATAGAAACTGTTTAACATGAAACTGTATAAAGAAAAACTGTAAACACTGGCAGCATTAAATTTGACGGAACAAAGGTTCTAGTAGTGGGTTGTGTTTTACAGAACGAGTGATGGAGGCCTCATACTTTGAATGAAAAAGTTCAGAAGCATTTTAATCCCGAAAAATTACAAGTATGTATTCTCCACTGTAGCATTAACTTGTACCTGTACATTTGCATTACTAAATGGCCTTATTCATCGACCCACAGGAGTGATAATCAGACTAAATGTCAGGTTGCCTTTCTCCCAGCTCACTTAGCAACATCCAGCGTCTTTTCAAATTACACGGTTGCATCTGTAATCAAACCAAACATGTTCATACACACCAAGCTTTGGCTCAGGCCAAAGCAGACATTCTCAGGGGAATTTACATTCACTTAAAAACATCAACCTCTTTACTTCACAATTAATTTTTAGTTCCCACTTATTATACTCATTTCTTTAGGGATATTGATGCAGTTTTTCACAAAAGTTTTTTTGTACTGTTAATTATAGCTACTGCCTCATCTTGTTTTTTTGCTGCGTAAACAGTGGGTATTCTGTAATAGTAGTGTAAAGGAGGATCTATTTCCATTGTGTTTATTCTAATGGACAATTCACTGAAGGCATGCTCATTTACTACTGCTGTTTATTTTCATTTATGTTTTCATATTTTGGTAGATCGACCAGCCAGGACTTGGGATGCCATCAAGAGACTTATACTTCAATGATGGAAACAATCAAAAGGTAAAGCAGCTGAGCAAAAACATAAACATGATCTATTACTATCCTTTGGATGCCAGTCTTTGTCATAGTGTTTTATTTTTGAGAAGGTTGTTGTGTGTGCTGCTCTGATCTGACATTTTAAAATACGTTATTTCACGGCAGGTTCGTAAGAGCTACCTTTACTACATGGTTTCTGTTGCAAAAATAATCAGAGAAGACAAGAACTTGACTCAGGATGATAACCAAGTCTTGGCAGAGATGATGCAAGTGCTGGAGCTGGAGACTGAAATTGCAAATGTGAGTTTAACAAAGAGTGGAAGCTCTGCAAATGCATGATGATGCGATTAGAAAGTAACACCTAACACCGTCTGCGGTGGTTACTGTTAATGAAGCACATTTGGTGGAGATTAAAAAGATGAAGTTGATTTTTTTTCTTCTTTTTTTGTGTGTGAAGGCCACTTCACTAGTGGAGGAGCGACAAGACGCCACTACCATGTACAAGAAGCTCAAACTCAGTGAACTGTCAAACAAATTCACGTTTAATGTGAGCAAACAAAATCATTTTTCATTATGTAAGAAAATTATTGGTATTTGATTATAAAAAGTAATTTCTGAGCAATGACTGATGTAACTAGTCCCATTTGTTCACATGAACCAAACATTTTAACTTTCACTTCGACTTCCTACTGATAAAGAAAGCTTGTTGAAAAGTTATAAACATGTCTTTGTAATGGTTTTTCAGGGCTTCAACTGGAAACAGTTCGTCCAAGGTGTGCTGAAGAGTGTTCCCATCGATGTCCATCCAGAGGAGGAGGTGGTCGTGTACAGCTCATCCTACCTAGAGAAGATGAATGATGTCCTTTCCAAGCACAGTAATAGGTCTGCTCAATAATAGTAGTCAAAATGATATAAAACAGAAGTAATCCCAGCATCTGTATCTTTGCAGGACTTTACAAAACTACCTTATGTGGCTGCTCATCAGTGACCAAGTGACCAGCTTAAGTCAGCGATTTAAAGATGCCAGAGCCGGATATAAAAAGGTGCCAAGAGCAGGGCCCAACCTACCAACATGTTTCATTTTTTAACCTTGTCTGCACATGCTGTCAAAGGTCAACACTACAAGAAGTGCAGTCATTATGAGACAGCAATGCATGATTTGTTATTGCAATAAAATAAATTGATTTATTGTATTGCTTAATTGTGACCATCACCAGCCCTCCCTAAGGAAGGGTAAGAAATCTTTTATTATAGGGAGGATATAAAAAGGGAGAGCAGTGTTACACCTAGGTGGAGGGGGAGGGGGGGGTAAGGGAGCAGGGAGGAGAGACTCAAGGTAGGAAATAGAAAGGGTGGGGAAGAATAGATTATTTTACAGTGAGGGTGAGATGTGAAGTTGTAGAACATATTGTGCTTATTATGTTGTGTAATCAAGCAGTATAGTGACAAGTGTGAAGCTTTGCTATAAAGGTGGTGGCTGTGGACAGGGGGAATGAGTGAGTGTTAGTTCCTATAGCAGGTATTTGGGATTAAAGTGTCTAAACTACCAACATGTTCATGAGAGCTTCCTCACGGGCATTATTAACTTAGTTTTTTTTGCTGTTTTAGGCACTCGATGGGACCACTGGTGAGACTGCTTGGTGGCGTCATTGTGTCCGTTACGTCCAGGGCAGCATGGAGACTGCCATAGGAGCTCTCTATGTGCGCGAGGCATTCGCAGGGAAAAGTAAACTAATAGTGAGTATGAGTGCCAAATTAATTTATCTTTACTCTGTGGGAAAGTAAAGACCCAACATAAATCATGTTCATGTTGTAAATTTTGTTGGATCGTTCTTTGAATTGAGTGGAGAAAAGCAGCCAGCACTCTGTCTTGTTGGATGTGTTGGGCCTATAATCATATGTGGAAGTATTTGCTCAATAATAAGTAATATATTTATTTGGGGCTCAATTGACAAGATTGGATATACTTAATTTTAGTAATGTAAAATATCTCATTTTCATTGCTTGTGGTGTATTTTTCATAAAGCAGATTTAATGTTGCATTACACTTGATGTTCAAGTACATTTGTCATGGCCAAAAAAATGAAAAAAGCGAAAGAAAAAAGAAAAAGAAAAATGAAAGAAATGAAAGATTTTTGCTTTTATTTTGAAGGGCAATAATTTGTAGTTCTTACATTGTTTTTACAAGCACATTATTTCTGCATACATGCTAATAAGCCAACCAGAAGACAGTGATATCAATTTTTAATTTCATTGCCCTTTTTCTAAGATTATAGATTAAAAACACTTGAGATGTAAAATCATGCATGGAGTTTTTTTGTTTGTGGTTCAAAGCAGCTAATTCTGAATATAAAGGATATGTCAGTTGATTGCCTTCAGAACCGATAAACATTTTTATCTATCAATAAAATGCAATTTTGTGTCATTATCACATCAAGTTACATTTCTCATTGGATAAAATTTGTAAAGTTGAAAATGTTCCTTGATTTGGGTCAAGGATGAACCCCAGTGCTAGAACAGAGTCTCGCTGTGGTAAAACAGAGGTTCCTTACTGAGGTTAATTGTAAAGTTGCCTGTGGTTCAAATCCTAGAAAGGGTTACATAAATGTTACAACTGGCAGAATGTGGTATGTCCATAGAAAATTCATATCACATATTTAAAGGGTTTCTGCAAACAGGTCACGGACCTCATTGGTGAGATCAAACAAGCATATATAGAAACACTGGAAGAATTGGAGTGGATGGATGCTCCTTCCAAAGAGAAGGCCAGAGAAAAAGTATGCCATACTCTTCTTAATTCCTTAAATCAGACAAAAATCAGAGTGAATCCCTGTCATCCATATGACTTATCTACAATCTTCGTAGGTGATGGCAGTCAAGGAACTCATCGGCTATCCAGATCATATTCTGCAGGAAAACAATGAGAAACTGGACGAGGAGTATGCTCTTGTGAGTACTGAGAGTTGAGTCTCACATCTGCCTAATGGTAACAACTAAAGGGTTTCATGATATTTGTTTTCCAGCTAAATTTCAGTGAAGAACAGTTTTTTGAGAACACCCTTGAGAACCTTAAGTCAGAAGCACACAAGAATCTTAAGAAGCTCAGGGAGCCGGTGGATCCCAACCAGTAAGCTTGATCACAACAACTTATGCATAATATCAGTCAAAGAAGATACTTACAACACAATTGTGTTTTTGCTACTTTTTATGTTTTAAATATAAAATACTGGACCACCTTTTAAGTAACAACTGTACTATTGAATTAAACATACATACTGTATGGACAAAACAAAAAATTAATTCATATTCTGACTTGTATCATCATTTAATTCACTTTGGAATTTAGATTACATTACAATCTTATGATCTTTATCATTTTATTTTTTTAAATGTGTACTAATTTAGATGTGCAGTGACTTGGGGTTCGTCATTGCTGCAGAAAGTGCATATGTTGTATCTTGTAATTGCGCTTCCTATCACTCCAGGTGGATCATTGGTGCTGCTGTCGTGAATGCATTTTATTCACCCAACAGAAACCAGATTGGTAAGAAATTCATCCCATATTTATTCATTGATTGTATTATTTTACATAAAGAAATGATACATTTATGTATACAAATGTTAGCAGTCGTGTGGCCTTTGTGGCATTCAAAAAGGATGCTTGTTTTTGTTATTCCAGTATTTCCTGCAGGAATCCTGCAGCCACCTCTCTTCAGTAAACATCAGCCTCAGGCTCTTAACTTTGGAGGAATAGGAATGGTTATCGGACACGAGATCATGCATGGATTTGATGATAATGGTGAGACACTTGTAAAAAAAAATATTGTAGTAATTTTCTTTATCACCAGCTGATGGGTTTAATGCATCCTGTTTTGCAAAAAGTACTGAATGCCTTGTGTTTTCCCTACAGGGCGTAATTTTGACAAAGATGGTAACATGCTAAACTGGTGGAGCAATCATTCTGCTGAGCAGTTTAAAGAGCAGTCCCAGTGCATGGTGCAACAATATGGCAACTTCAAGTGGAACCTTGCAGGCGGACAGAATGTAAGAGCCCAGTGACATGGTGTGGTGTGCATGTTTTTGACCAATGAACATTCATATTTACGATGCTTTTATGGTAACATCTGCCTGACTGCAGGTCAGTGGAATCACCACCTTGGGAGAGAACATTGCAGACAATGGAGGCATTCGCCAAGCCTTTAGGGTGTGATAACGCTGACATCACGTCACGAAACTATTTCAGCAGCAAAGAGTAGTTTCAGAACAGCAATATTAGAGTTGGTGTATTCCTTTTTACAGGCTTATCTCAAGTGGGTAGAGACAAGGGGGGAAGAAGAGCACCTGCCTGGTCTTGATATGAACGACAAGCAACTGTTTTTCATCAACTTTGCGCAAGTAAGTACCAATGGGTTTCTACTTATGAAGCAAAGGGGCAAAGCTCTAGTAGGGCAGTCCTTGATGATGACTTGATTTGAATCAGCACTTAAAGGTCCCATGTCATGCTTTTTCTCCATTTGTTCTAAGAACCCCAAAAACATAGTATTTGAGGTTTATTTTCCCAAACTCGCCTGTTTTCCAGAGTTTTAGCCTCTGAAAAGTCACTTTCTGAGCAACTTTACACAAACAGGCTAATTTACGGCCTACTTATGCATATTCATGAGTGGGCGTGTCTATAGACGGGACACTGACTTCCTCCTCCCCGCACGGTGACGTAGGGCCAGAAGACGGCCCGCCCTCCTCCCGCCCACCCCGCTCATGCAGCTTTATAAACACGAGACAGAGCGTGGGGGCGGGGCATTCACCGGTACATACATAGACTGTATAAAATACATACATAATACTGCGCAAAAGACGCTGAAATGTTCACCTTCGTGGGCGTGTCTGTTTACATGTCAATCACGACAGAGCTTCCTGGAGGTGCGGCTTCTCCAACTCAGTGCCGCGTCAAATTTGTCATCAAAGTGGGAACGCATCATCAAATTGGAGCGAGGTGTTTGAGCTCGTCCTGCAGTAAGAAAGGAGCAAATCAACCTCTAACTAATGATTGAGGAAATCAATGAAAAAAACAATTTGGGCATGTGTATGAAGCCCTAATAGCACTTTTATCATGTTTAAAGCACAGAAAATTTGATTTAGCGTGACATGGGCCCTTTAACCTACTACTAGGATAACTCTTCTTAAACTAAGGTAACTCATGGCCAACTGTTAGAATGCTAACACAGATTTTTAGGTTAGTGTTACTTTATTTCTGGTTCACAGCCTGTCCTTGGAGGACATTCATAACTTTTCTTTATAAATGTAGTCAGGTGAGATGTCTATGTCCGTGTTTGCGGCTGATAAGTAGCTTTACCTGAGCTGTAATGACAGCAGGCTGTAAACGATTATGGGCCGGTCCTTTAAATCAATCTACAATCTCCTGGTGGAATCAGGAAGCAATGATTTTTTTTCCACCCTTCACCGACTTTTAATCATGACTTTATATTTGATTTTCATTTTATTTCCCTGTTGCAGGTGTGGTGCGGAGCTTATCGACCTGAATATGCCAGCCAGTCCATCAAGACAGACTCTCACAGTCCTTTAGAATACAGGTGAGCATTGTGGTCGCACAGCTGAAAACCTCTGATAACCAACCAATGTCAGCATTTGGCACAAACCTCGTAGTCTACACCTTTTTCTCTGTCAAAACGATCCGTGGGTAGATATTGTAGCTTTACTTGCAAGCTGAATCAAAAGATCCAATATGAAACTGGAGGTTAAGTCTGGTAATGTTCTTGTACAAGATCATGTAAAACCAGGAGTGGAAATAACCTAGTTGTCTTGCAGGCATGGTTGGCACCAACTTAGCAATTGATCAAAATTCCTTGAATATGCAATGTAATTCATCAGAGTTTTGTTGGACGATTAGCAAGAATTTTTGGGGTTTTCAGTTCAATATTACGGCAAATAATGTAGTACTGCAAGACCCATTGTATTTTGGTAGAGTTCATTAAAGGGAGTGAGATACCTATCACCTTACATGGTGATATATGTTTTTGTTGTAATTTTAACTTTGAACAAAATCATTCTGTGGGCTTGACTAGATGCTCTGGCCTTGAGTTTGACACACATGCTGTACAGGATGAAGCAGAATGAATTATTGAATGAATGGCTAATCTAACTAATGCGTCTGTTAGATGGAACGTTTAGGGTTAATCTTTTAGATTTCTGTCAACCTGTATTCATTTATCGCCCTGAATAATCCCACCAACATGTAAATATATCACTAGATCACAGACAAAACATTAAACATCTAGATGTCCTATACCTCTCATGAACCACTGGTGACCAGCAGCTTGTGCAGCCACATTCCCAAAATGCCTCGGCTTCTCTCATCCTTGGTGTTTTGTTTTCCTTTCCCCAGGGTGCTCGGATCGCTGCAGAACTTTGAGGCTTTCTCAGAAGCATTTCAGTGCCACAAAGGCAGCCGGATGAACCCCGAGCAGAAGTGTCGCGTTTGGTAAATAACAGAAATATGTCACCATACGGACCACTCAAATTCAAAGAACCAGTTGGGTTTAGATAACTCCACAGACATCCTCCCTGTGGTCTTGAAGTAAGCCACTGTTTTTTAAATAAAAAGTTTTGTTCTTGGAGTTCTCCTGAGCAACACACGAGTGAGAACATGAATAAAAATGTTTCAGAGATTACTGAACACAACAAAATCGGCTAAATCAGTGTTCAACGCTTAACTAGCCTCTTGTTGAAAAGCTCTTTCGTAGATCTTCGTGATGTATTCGCTCATTTGCAAGTTGCTTCGGTGTTTTGTTGCCTAATGTACGATTCCCAAGACTTTCTGCCGCTTCAGAGAGAATAATGAGAGAAAATCTGACTCCGACTGAAGCGTAAGGGAGCCGGAATGAGAGCGCGGGGCTTTGCTGGAGAAAAGCTACAGTTGAATTAGTCACACACGGTTTGTTCGCCGTTACGTGAAAACAAATTACCTAAAGACTTAAAGACTGTTAATCTTTGCTGCTTTATCCTCGCATTACTATTCCGAGGAAGCTGCTGTCTCCAGTGATTTAACACTCATGTACTGGATAAACTTAAGACTGACAGTGCATTGCATACTTCTTTGGGATCTTCAGTGCACACATTTATTTCTTGATGCTCATTGAAAATCCATGTATCACTTGATGAGGTGTGAATTGTCGCTGGTTTCTTGATTTGATTATGATTATTCTGTTCACAATACAGATGACATACTATTACCAATCAGTGTGTCTGATGGAAATGTCCTACTCTTCTCACACCTACAATGTTGTGTACAGGTTTGGATAACTGTGTTGTTTCTCAAACAGAACTAAATCTCATCAGCTTAAGGCAGGGATACACTGTGCGATTTGTGGCCGATTTTGAGACGATTTTTCACTCATGCGTCTATTTTTTGGCATCGTGCGAGTCTCTGCTAGATCGTGTGTCGTGCATCATGTAGTATACATGGGGTCACGAGAAACGATTAACACCTCAACACCAGCTCCCGATCAGCAATTGTATGGTCGTAAGGAAATCAAACATGTTTGAAATCCACTCGCACCTCGTGAGGGTATCTCACAGTTGAAGCAGTGCCACGGACCAACTTACCTTAAACTCTCACACTGCGCATGCGCCAACACCGTAGGAACGCTGTAAAATTGGCGGACTGTACTGCCCACATCTGTCCAGCCAGTTCCTGGTCCATCATATCACCGTGTTTTCTTTTTTAAAGCTCATTTTGCGGAGATTTGCAAGTGTCTCTCCATTTCCGGGTTCTTCTACTTTGTCTGTTTTAATGGCGACACTTCAGAGTTCTCTTTCTTCTAATTTGTACGTTGCATTTCCAGAAACAAGACCCCGACGTGTCGTGTATGAACGTACAGCGTGAGCAGTCAGATCGTGTTAGAGTGTCGGTCCGAATAGTGTGAGAACATGAATCGTGAGCTGCTCACATTCGGGCTCTGCACATGAGTTTCACAGTTTGAGCTGGAGCTGAGTTAAAAAAGTGCACAGTGTATCCCAGCCTTTAGCTATCTTGCATGTTTTTTAAGATATACACACACAGATGCTTGGGTTCTCATTAAAGAGTATTAAACCCAAAATGAACTGATGAAGACTGACCAGTTTGATGAGACCTATTCGGTCAGTTTGTAAAGGACCAGAGTTTGGTTTTCACAGAAACCAGAAATCAGACAGCTGGGAAATTTCTCCTCAACTCTGGTTTGAACCAAAGCAACGTTCTTTGTTCTGCCCCCCCAAAAAATGACAAAAAAATGGTTCACGTCAACTAAGCAACCATTCAATTGCTCAAGTTATGTGTAACCATTGCTCAACAACATTTTCTCTGGCTTTGTCGTTTCTTGTTTATTTCTTTTGGTGGAGCTCCACAGCTCAAATCATCCATCCAACGACTTTCTTAATGATGCTTGGCACTCACTGTTTGCAGTGAGTGCATACTCTGTTACAATAAACCGCCATTATGTTGGACACACATATGGTGCTGTATATTCTTAGTCGGTTTGTTTCTGTGAATATGAAGCAGCTGTTGCTAATGAGTTACCCAGGCCACTTTGGTCCACGCTCAGAAGTTCAGGGTAAAAGCAAACTAAAACATGTGAATCTTTTCTGTATTTACAGCAAATCAAGACAAACATTCAGGGTCGTACTTTCACACCATCTAAAGTTACAAAGCTGCAACCAAAATGTTAAAAAAAATTGCAATTTTTTGTTTGACGATGGGGAAACTTTCTTTCTGCCAGTGAATGGATGCAGATTTCGTCATGGCCACACCATGACCATAATCCAGATCAGTGGTTCTCAAACTTTTTTGGCTCAAGTACCCCCTTTTTCTTATTTCTGATACCAAGTACCCCCTTTGTCCGACTACAACATTTTGCTTAAAGGGGACATATCATGGTTTTAAATCCTTCCTTTTTACATATAAATCATACAGTTGTGGTCTATATAAAGCGGAAGTGCAATGCTTGGTTCTGAATTCCTCATTATTATAGCTCCACAGGCCCCTTTTCTACCCCTTTTCTGATGTGCTTCTGAGAGCAACTCGTTTTGGTGCGGTCTCTTTAAATGCAAATGAGACACTCCATACCCCGCCCCCTCTCCAGGTGACACTCGGTTCAACTCCACCCTGCTCGGCCATTTTTGTAGTTTGATAGGAGAGATACGGCTATGTAGTGGCGCATAAACTTTTTATTCAGAGGTTATTTACAAAATGTCAACAACGGAATACTTGTCCATCCAGCTTTGCATGTTCGAGCCAGAGTCTGACCCGGCGGGGCGAGATGAAAATGAAGATGATGAACCTGCAGAACCCTAACAAGTGAGCTAACACAAGCACCGAGCTAACGCTAGCGCCAAGCTAACGTCACGAAATGCATTTTAATACAGTCTTTTCAAAGACAAAAACGGCAAAATGAAATGATTAATCAAAACTTTAGACTTAAATTAAATCACGTCGGCCATATCATCAAGGATCTAAAACGAGCACACAGCGCTAACATATGAAGACGGTGCAACTGCTAATGCTAACAAAACAATGACAGGGACGTCTTATCATCACACTTTTTAGCGTTATTTACAGCTTACCGAAGTGCTCTGTTCGTCGTCTCCAAAGATAGAAGGAATTGAACCCTCAATCAATCAAAGTCTTTCGGCAAATCCTTCTTTATACTGGCAGAGGTTGCTGAAGCAGTCATCCTTGAAGTGCTTCGCGCACACAGAAATGACCTTACCCACAGATGTGGGTACATTTCCGTAAAAAATAAAACTCAACCAGGCACTTTGAAAAGGTTCTGATGCTGGGAGACGGTGTAATGAAGCGTGTGGGTTACTACATCCAACAACCAAACATTTTGACTTATCCTCTCGTAACTTCTGCATCCTGGAGCTTGGACTACAAAATAAAAGCGAGAAATAAAAATGGCAGATTGCTCGAAGTGTTGGACCTGGAGTTGATGTACTAAATTGGCAGTTCCGCTGCAAATACTGTGATGTAATAGTTCAAAAAACATAATAGAGAATAGAAAAATCGAAACAGATTGAAAAATATGAGCAAAACAGAATATAAAGATATCAACGGAGCACCTGAAGAGACTAATTAGATTTTTTCTGTACTTCTAAACACTCGAAATATACAACAAAATGCATTTAAGGGCTAAAAAAGTGGATTTAGCATGATATGTCCCCTTTAAAAGACTATTTAAAAACAAATATAGAGCATAGTAATAGAATGAACTAGTGATAACACAAATTTTGAAGATATATAAGTGGAAAAAACCTGTATTTAGTGCAGTAGTTCAGAACCCTTTTTGGACCATGAAAAAAAATAAAAAATTCTAGAATAAATTTTTGATCATGTTTGAGCTCAGACATTATTTTTTTATTGCATTTTATTTTAACTAGATTTATATTTCACAAAGTGAAAGTAAAGAAATACAGTTGTTTAAGATTATGTGTAGTATTAATTATTTAAAAAAAGAGTAATAATTTAAACATTTCAAAAATCTATTTAAATTTTTCAAAAAATTTCCCACATGGGGTCCTGACCAAGATTGACTAAAACTGATATAGTGTCTCCTGAATAGATTGAAATCTATAATTTGTATCATTTCCGGTCATCTGACGCTTGGGCTGAGACCGAGACTGACACTATACTGTATTTGTTAATTTTCCACTCTCTCTCTCAAGTACCCCTTGTAATGCCATCGCGTACCCCCATTTGAGAAACACTGATCCAGATGATTAGTGTCCGAAGCACTGATGCCAAGGCAGCATGCAACTTTGCAGCAATAAAAACCCTGTGACATGAAATTCACATAATTCAACCCAAACTTGTCGTTGATCAAGCATGATTCCAGTTGTTTCAAGTGCTCAAAGCCAGCATTTCCCCTTCATGTTTTATCTCTTACATGAAAGGATTCCAGCGTTACAGCTTGGCTGGGTTACAGAAATCTGCATGATGTGTATGTTTGCGTTCCAACTATGCCTGGTTTGTATAACAATGGTTCCTCTTTTCTCTTGAAAGGAACGCACACTTAGAAAATATTTACCCTTCAGGCATAAACAATTATATGCTAAAGGGATGCGGGCTAGGCGCTCCTCAGAAACACTCCCACATCGGCAGGCAGCAGATGAAGTGGCTTGCTCTCTAAATCAGTGTGGTGTAAGATAAAAGGGCGCTGAAAGCCACTTACCCTCCTCGCCAAGCGGTGGGGACGGACGCACTGAAGAACAAGGCTCATCATTAAAGGGTCGCTGGAGGCCAGGACTGTTATTTTTTTTACTCTTGTTAACCAGTAATGACAGAGGCATCAAAGCAGAACATATTTCCTATTAGAGGATGGGACTGCTGTACATTAGGACAGAAAAAAAAACAACACATTCTGGTTTGAATGGTTTCTGTCACTGGTCACGTTTAGGATGCCTTGGTAAACCCAACACGACTGTTATGTCTCAACAGAGGCTGAATGTGTATTTTGAAGCTTTGTTTCTCTCAATCTACAACACCGCTGTGATGACACTCTAATGATGGACTGTTTACCTCCCACTACTAGTTTTGATAGAAAACTGCAAGCTCAGAGCTGAGGTCTGACATTTTTAGGGGAAAAAAAAAGTTTAGTCACACTTTGGGAGGTTGTTACATAATGAGGCGTTTACGGCTGTTCAGCCAACAACATGTTTTCTTATGTTACTGTAGCCAATACTGAGTCAGCATCTTACTCTCTCTAATAACGCTGAAAACGTTTTCCATAAAGCTTAAAACTGTGGCCGTGAACACAACAAAAAAGAAACAACGTGGTGCCATCACGCCCAGTTTGAAGAAATCCTCATAACTCACAGTGTAAATGATAAAACATCACAAAAATCAGCAGGTAGACTTCTAAATATTTTTCTATGGTTTTTGTGCTATTTTTCTTTCTTTTTTAACCTAAGACCAAGAATATTTCATATTATCTGTGCTACCGTAGTCGCTTGATGTTTATAAAGGCTCGTTGTAAATCAGGTATGCTTCGCATGTTACTTTGAGCTTCACATTTATTGAAATGGTGACACTATGCCATATTAAAATAATCCTCCACGTGACAAGTATTCTTTAGCTGAATATAAACCATCAGAAGAGTTTATTCACAAATTATTCTATATGGAAGTGATGCTTTGTGAGAATTCAATGTTTCAGCTGTTTTATGATTGTTCCTGCTGCTATGTAATCATCTAGACTGCTATTTTTGTGAATCAGACCTGTAATTAAAGTGACTGTCCTCCAGTGATGGAACGTCTCGAGTGGTTTTGCTTTAATTTCTATATAAAGTGTAAGATATAATTTTATTTATTTTTTTTAATAATCGAGCAAGCATTTCTATTTGTCCATCCTCACAATGCTAAGAAAATTAAAATATGTAAAATTATCTAAAAATTAAAATCAAATAATTAATTAAATCTATGGCCATGGGTCCATATAGTACATTTCTGTACACACAACAAGGTGCTTTAAAGAAGATATTTGTTCATAACTGAGGTAAAATACATCAGGAGTTTAAAGTTTGGCAGTAGAAAATAAAAATGAGCTCCATCTTAAATCTGATTTTCTTGCCAGGCATCAATCACACAAAGATAAATACAGATTACAAATGTAGCCAGAGCATTATTAGAATTCAATACTGATGCACTTGAGTGTTAAGTGTTTGTATTAAACAAACCAACTTTAAGTGTTTGTTTTTACTGGTAAAATGTGACAAATGTGTTCAAGTATCACAGATAGAAGCTGATTTGGTGTTGAGATTGTGATAAGATTTCTTTTTTAAGTAGATTTTTTATAAAAAAAAAAAAATCTTACAAATGGAAAAACATGGTACATATTTTACTATTTGTTTAAAGTGGCTAGTGAAACAGGAACATGATGATTTCTTATGAAATGTTTGACAAGTGGTCATTACTGTCCGTCATCCTTCGTCATCTTTCCCTCTAATTAAAGTGAAACTGTGGAGTTTCAGTATTTCACAAGTCAAACTGATAGCCCTGTAGCTTATTGAGTAACTTTTTCAGTAGCTTGCACTTATTGAAAGGTTGATGACCCCTGCCTTAGAGAGTTAGGATGAAACTTTGAATTCATGGGTTTTATTGACGTTGAAAAAAAAAAAAAAACAACAACACAAGACACAGACAATGCAGACATAACAGTTAAACAGCTGTCAAGACAACCAAAAACAATGATTGGTTTAGAAAAAAAAGGCAGTTTAATTGTAGCAGCTCATCAGTTTGAATAAAAGAATAAAATGGACTCTGCAGAGTGTTAAAGGGCCCATGTTAAGCTAAACCGACTTTTCTGTGCTTTAAACATTATAAAAGTGCTATTAGGGTTTCATACACATGCCTAAAGTGTTTTTTTCATTGATTCCCTCAATCATTAGTTAGAGGGTGATTTGTTCCTTTCTTACTGCAGGGTGAGCCCAAACATCTCGCTCCAATTTGATGACGCGTTCCCACTTTGATGACGAATTTGACGCGGCACTGAGCTGGAGAAGCCGCACCTCCAGGAAGCTCTCTGCCGTGATTGACATGTAAACAGACACGCCCACCATGGTGAGCATTTCAGCGTCCTTCACGCAGTGCTGTGTATGTATTTTTTCCATGCTATGTATGTACCGGCGAACACCCCGCCCCCACGCTCTGTCTCATGTTTATAAATAAATGTAAAATATGAGCTCGGCTACGGAGTGGGTGGGAGGAGGGCGGGCCGTCCTCTGGCCCTACGTCACCGTGTGGGAAGGAGGAAGTCAGTGACCAATCTATAGACACGCCCACTCATAAGTAGGTTGTAAATCAGCCTGTTTGTGCAGAGTTGCTCAGAAAGTGACTTTTCAGAGGCTAAAACTCTGAAAAACAGGCGAGTTTTGGAAAATAAACCTCAAATACTATGTTTTTTGGGGTTCTTAGAATAAACGAGATGGGTGAAAAATAGCATGACTTGGGACCTTTAAAATCTATGCAGGTGTTAACCACAACCTTTTGGTATTTGTTTAATATTTCTCCAACATAAAATTATTGTTAGTCTTGCACTCAATTGATTGTAATATTTCTTATTTTTAAAAAAACAATACATTCAGTTCAAATAAATCTCTAATCAATATGGGAACATATACAGTAAATGTACATTTAAGCAAGTGGGTGGACCCTTCACTCAATTTAATACATCCTGAATAAACACAGATTAGCTCATAAATCACATTTACACTGAATACATGTTTTTGCACACACGCCAAAAATAAAAATCACATTATTTTTTTTAGATTTTATCTGCAGTTGTAAAATCGTCCATTTTTCTCGGCTATTTTTTAGTTAAGACTTCATTCATGTTTAGGTTGAGCCGTTTCTTTGCATCTGCATCTTCACCGCGTACAAACATCGTCATTGCACTGCAAGAACAAGAAAAACACAGTCAGAAACTAATGTTCTAGACAGACAGTCTTTGTGGGAGTCAGCTGGTTTTAGAAGAAGTTAAACGGTTTATTATTGTCGGTTAGTGTCTGACGCACTGGTTATTTTAATGATATTAAGTCCCTGACCAGAGCCTCATGATGCTCGATCAATGACTGCGACATCAAGCATGACCCCACGAGAACACAGATCATTAACACGCACAAATGTATCATGCATGTATTTTTACTGATCACCCTCATTTATCAACCTTGCAAATTTGAGAGCACATTTGCTCGTATGACCGGACCAGCGTGTGATCTATGAAACATTTGTATTTGACCAACCCTAGCGTACAAATGATCGGGTGTTGATAAATGCAACAGCTGAATTTGATCATCATTAACTTGTTACACCCAAATCTGCAGCATACGCTCACATCAGAATTGATAAATACCGAAGCTTGCGTGAATATGGTCAAACGCACATCGTACGCTCAGATCTACAATGGTTGATAAATGAGGGTCCATGTCAACACAATGTCATGGGAAATAGTCAGAGATGAGATTATGTGAGCTTGATAACAGGTTGTTTTCTTACCACTGGTCTCTGTCCTGCCTTTACTGAGGCAGAGATTCCCAAAACTTTGGTGATGTCCTCCAGAGGTACGTGGTCTCCTGGTGAGTCCTGGATAAAGTGCAGTAAGATCTTCTCTCCACCTTTTCAGGGCAAGCAAAACACAAGAAAGGCATTTTTAAATGGAAAAAGTAGAGGTTTGTTTGGTTTTAGTAACAATACTAAAGATTGGAACCTATGGTAATGCAAGTATGGATATATATATATGAATATGAGTAATTCAGTTTTTCCTTTTACATGATGATGTCTGGCAACAAGCTTTACACAAAATAAAGACCACCTCCATGATGCACGTCATTGCCTAATCCAATACAAAATTGTACATAGATTACATTACTCAAGAGAGAAAAATCAATAAAATGTATCCTGATAGTTCACCCATGTGTGAGAAATTATTTTTATGGTTTAGTTTATTATTTTACAATAAGGACACGAGAATTTCTTGTGAAAGGTAAACTTCATGTCCTTTTTCTGTTGTTTGTTTTTGTGCACTTTTTGTTTGTTTTTTTCTGTATGTGAAAAAAAAAAAAAGCAGAAATATGTCTTGAATGGTTTATAGCCTGTTGTAATACCTTCAATAAATATATTTCAAAAAGAAAAGCATTTTTAAATGGATGTCACTGACAAGAAGTAGATGCTTGTCTGTTTTTAATAACAATACTAAACATTGTAAACTATGGTCATGCAAGTATGAATATGAGGAACAGTTTTTCCTGTTTTTAAACTTTCTTCAGGTATTTTTCTGACATGGATTCACATCGTTGTAAAATATCAGCAAGCTTTAAAGCTAATGCTGCAGCAGCCTGGCGCAGCATTGCCATCTAGAGGACAACTGTCAACAATTCCATGTTTGTGTTGGAAAAAAAAGTCTTTATTTAATATATTACATAATATACACATTAACATGTTCCATTCTGTTGGGCAAAGTCTCCAAACTTAAGGGTCAAAACCCAAAATTGAGTCACTGGCCCATCTTCATTGGGATGAAATTAGGGATGCACGATATTAGATTTTTATTTATTTTTTGGTCAAAAACTGATTAGCTGTTATTTTACAACTCATTTGGCTGATAACTGATAATGATATTTTCCCCCACACCTAAATGCAGAGATCATCTCTGTTTATGTGGTGGAATAAACATCCACTATAATTCTGCAGATTCTTTATCATGTTGGCACACTGGTAAATGCAGACATAAGACAAAGCTGAAAATGACGGAACACCACTAATCATTCAACTTACGTGATGCAAAACATGTCATATTTATCAATGACAGTTGTTTTTTTCACCAAACAATGAAAAGACTTGCAGCAGTTTATTGTACTTAAAACAGTTACTACCTACTTATATACATACAGTTTGTATTTAAGTGGTAAAAAGTGCATTTTTACAAGATTACTGTGTTATAGCTATCTGACCAAATAAATCAAACTGTTTGGAAATGGGTAAATCCATCCATCCATTTTCTGACCTGCTTAAATTCAGTGAATCATTTACTTTGAGATTGTTGAGTGCCATCTGTTGATTTACAAGCACTCCTGCAGTATTCTCCACACACACACACACACACAATATGGCAGCGCTTATACGCCTCTCCACTGGCGATGAGGCGTATATGATGGTTATGGATTGATCAAGGAAGTAAAGCCTGTTGTTATATCGGTGGAATGTCCAATACTTAATTTTAAAGCCAATAACGTGCCAATAATATTATGCATCACTAGTTAAAAAAAAAAGTGTAAATAATTTTGTTCCTTAGACAGCTCCATCTTTCTCTTTCTTAAAGGGATCCTTCACTGTTTTTACAAATGTGGCCTAAAACCTTGGAAATGTCCTTATTAGAAGATCTATACCTAACAAAACACATTATTTTGCACCATATTTGTTTTATTAACTTTTAAAAATGGAACTACTTTACCATTTTACTTGTGCTGCATTGGGTTGCTCTAAAAATCAGTAAAAGTTTAGTGTGCATATAAATAAATTTACATTATTTACATGCGTACGAAGCTCTTCTTCTCTCCTTAATGTCGTCTACGAAACAGCAGAGTGGGAACTGTCGCCCCCTGTGGCCACATATTTTTTTTTACGGTTTTAATTTATCATCCCTCAGTAAACAAGAGATTTACATCAAATGTTTTAACTTTTACTGATTTTCTGAGGAACCCAAAGCAGCACAAGTTGTCATTTTGACTGAAAAAGCTGCTAAATCATCCTGAATGCTTCACTCCATCAGAACACAATGGGCTAACAGGGGCTAACTACGTCATCAATGACCTCATTTCAACATGGCGGTGCACAGGGTAAAGTAGTCCCATTTTTAAAAGGTAATAAAACAAATGTGGTGCAAAATAATGTGTTTTGTTAGGCATAGATCTTCTAATAAGGAGATTTCAAAGATTAATTAGTTCACATTTGTAAAAACAGTGGAGGATCCCTTTAACAACTGTTGATGTAAACACAACCAACATTTCAAAATACATTTTGAAATGTATTTTTCGGTTCCTCTTGTGTGAGCTGGTAGTACCTTTGGCAACAATGAGCATTCCTCCACTCTGGAGCAAATCTCCTGAGAAGTTTCCCTGAATTCCTTCAGCGCTGGCCTGAAAACAGCAGAAACAAACGACATCCAGCAGCTGCTACAATGTGTCCGTTTCTAAATTCCTGTGAGGAAACATAAAGATTGCCACCTTTGAAGCTGCATCACGCACTTTCTTCCCCAGTGCAGCAGGGACGACGCTTAATGCTGTGTACCTAATGAAAGGAAGACAGACTTTAGGACAAAAATAACCAACAAAAAACACTTCATGGTGTTTTGTCTTATGTGACCTGAATTGTCTATTGGGCATTAAAGCTAAAAGAGCAACAAGTTTGGCAGATTGCCAGAATACACCGCGACCGAACAAAAAGAACCAATCAGAGCCAGGACTGTGTTTGATGGACTGTCTGACCGCTGTTGTTCACACCCCCCTAGAACTCTGTAGTGTGTTGTTCGTGTGCGCGCTACCATCTCCGTGTGGGCTGCTGTGAGTGACACTGTGTTGTTGCTGGTGCTGATTGATTGGTGTGTGCACATTGAGACAGAGAAGCGATCCAGTAATATGCTTTTAACAGTACATGTTATATTACTGTGATGTTGCTGTTGGGCTAAAGTTAGCTTGTTAGCCCCTCTGAGGGAGGGACTTTGGAGGCAGGGCAAGAGAGCAGCAGAAAGGGAGGGGGAGGGAGGAATCTGAAAATTACAGACTGCACCTTTAACAGGGAAAATATTACTGAGAAACAAAAACTCTCTCTGCAAATCATTTTTTTTTTTTTTTTTTTTTTTTTTTTTACACTCACCGTTTAAAACCCAAATCCTTGTAACTTTTCTTCTGCTCATCAACAAAAATTGCTAAAAAACAAAAGAAAACAAGTTTTCATTGAAATCATTTAAATTGACCACCCTCTCCAGTGTGTTTTACATTTCTTGGCGATATTTCCATTCCTTTTTATACAGAAAGGATCAAGAGTTGCTCACATCCTTTGAAAAACCCTCCTTCCTTAAACTCCTTCAGCCCAAACTCTTCTGGTCCAATGCCCACCAGGGCCACACCAGCAGCCTTTAGGTCTGCTTCCAGTTTGCTGATCTCAGACGCCATCCATCGACAAACCTGGCAACCAAACCTGCGCAGGAAGAACAACACAACAGGCTGGTCCTGCCATAGAGACTGGAGCTCCACTGACTGTGGAAGTAAGAGAGAACAAATAGTGTGAGGTGGACTGAGATGATTCAACCACGTATTCCACAAATGATTACACTTTACACGGTAAAAATCTGACAGCACATGCAGTTGATCAACCACCATGATGGAGGCAAAAAAGGTGGAATTTGCTGTGTTAAATATGTTGAAATGAAAAAAAATATATGACAAAAGTGGGCTTTGAACCCACGTTAGCGGAAAGAAGGATCTTTAAGTGCAGCACCATAGACACTAAAAAAAAAATGGCTGAACAAGCGATAGACTCATTGAGGCAAAAAATTCAAATCCACTCTCTTCAGACGGTTTGGGTTAGGGGTAACGGTTAGGGTTAGTTAGTCCGTAACATAGTTTAGGGTCAGGGTTAGGGTTAGTTAGTCCGTAACATAGCTTAAGGTTAGGGTTAGTTAGTCTGTGACGTAGTTTAAGGTTAGGGTGAGTACATAACATAGTTTAGGGTTACAGTTAGTTCGTAATGTAGTTTAGGGTTGCAGTTAAGGCTAGTTAGTCCGTAACGTAGTTTAAGGTTAGGGGTAGTTAGTCCGTAACATAGTTTAGGGTTGCAGTTAAGGTTAGTTAGTCCGCAATGTAGTTTAGGGTTACGGTTAGGGTTAGTTAGTCCATAACGTAGTTTAAGGTTAGGGTAACGGTTAGGATTAGTTAGTACGTAACGTAGTTTAAGGTTAGGGTTAGGGTTAGTTGGTCCATAATATAGTTTAAGATTAGTGTAACGGTTAGGGTTAGTTAGTCCATAACGTAGTTTAAGGTTAGTGTAACGGTTAGGATTAGGTAGTCCGTAATGTAGTTTAAGGTTAGGGTTACGGTTAGGGTTAGTTAGTCCATAACGTAGTTTAAGATTAGGGTAACGCTTAGGGTTAGTTAGTCCGTAACATAATTTAGGAATCTACGTATTAATAGCAAACAGAAGTACAAGTACGTAGTGTCTTTATCACGTGACCTAAACTGGCCAATGAGGGGCGCTATGTACGGACAGAATGTCGGTTAATTTGCTTTTATCCGATTTGATATAACAGTGGTCTTTTCTATATACATTTTACACAAAATGTGTATAAATAAAAGTAAACTAACATCGCCAATTACTTGTGCATGTAAAAATCATGTGTTACAGATTTTTATAATTTGCTACAAAATACAAAAAGGTACTAATCGTTATTGTTTGACTGTTATTATTCATACATCAATTAATTTGTGTGTACATATTTTTCAAGCTGCCATTTCTTATTGCTATTGTTTTATTACGCTGTGATCCTTTGCTGCTGTAACAATGCACATTTGCTCTTTATGTGACTCATAAAGGTGATCTTATTGTACAAGATGTAAGACCATATCACTGGAAAATACCAGAGTGAGTATATAGCACATTATGTATAATGGAGCTTAATAGTGAAGGCAAACTAAAGTGTGTGATCCACATGGTGTCCCCTGGAGGGGCTCATTAGTGTTCCAATAACAGCTTTAACACAGCAGGTCACACCTTTGAGTCTCAGTGGGGGTTAAAGTCCACCTGACAGCACAGCTTCATTTAAAAACAGGAATAAACTCACCTCTCCACTCTCGGCGCTCTTCAATAAGTTCTTTCCAACCTGAGCGAGGTCGACTTTAGCCATTTTTCAGTTCAGACAACAGACATTTACAGGTTTACAGACTAGGAGGCGAGACAGACGACGTCTGTTTAAAAAAAGTCACTAAAAAAGACTCATTTACTACCTTCAGCTAAAAATGTTACAAAACACCATCATTCTGACACACCCCCGGAAAACAGTCCGCCAATTAGACCCCGAGAAAAAAACGTGTGGAGGAGGGGCTTAACAGTTGCCAGATTGGGAAGATTTCCGCTTTATTTCCCGTGAGGGGTTTGAGATTAGCTAAATACTGTTTTCCCTGTGATTTTAAAACACAACCTGAAGGTGCAAACAACATGTTTCCCAACAAGCCTTTTCATTTATATTGTGACTGTTTATGGGCTTTTTCATTTTGCTAAGTACTAAAACTGGCAGAAAATGGTTTGACATCTCAACAACATTCCTTCTTCCCCAAATGGTTGAGTAAGACATCCACTCATCCATGATGATGATGATTATTATTATTATTATGTATTTCTGATTTATGATTGCAATACTGCAACTTCTGTGCATCTACATGTCTTTTATTACCCACTCAATGATAACAATTAAAAAAAAAAAATGTATTAGTTAATTTGTCTGTTAGTAGGATTACATTAAAAGTACTTAATAGAGTTTGACAATTTTGTTTAACCAAAGGCCTAACACCATGAAAGATTCTATTACATTTTTAAGTAATCCAGATCAATTTCATTATTGGAGAAATTTCCGAAATGTATATCCAGGTGTCACGTACTAAATTTGTAAGACAATCTGAGCATGCAGCAGTCACGTACTGGGATTGTACCCGTGCTGGGATTGTCATGCGCAAATTGTCAAATGAGATTACAATGATTAGTTGTAATTCACATTAATGCTGCGTATTAAGAAGTGTAATAATTGAATATTTCAGTTAAGTTATTTGTCAGTTAAATGCATTTTATGCTAAAAAATGAACTTTGAACATTTACTTTAAAATTGAATGAATAATCTCAGCACAGTTGAAGTAGCAAAAATGAATTCTCCGGTAGTGCGCATGCTCAGACACAATCTCAGTATGATGCAATCTCAGTACGTGACACCTATCAATAATGATCGACTTTTATGAAATTTGACTCAGTTATGTGGAGTTGGTTCCTCAATTACCCCACCAAGTTTCATCCAGAATGCACATTTCATCGTAATCTTTTATAAATATCCATATAATATATTATAAATAAAATGAGAGTTGAATAGTTTGTCATTTACAAAGCAATACCTATAAAAAAAACATTTAAAAATTATTGTGTAGTTTAGTATCATGGTCAAATGAGTGCATAAGGGCGTGACATTATGCTTAATGAGGTAATTTCACATATTTTTATTGGGAAATGTGATATTGGGTTTGATGGATCTCCTCTGGAAAGAAGATATAAAGCTGAATATCAACAGTATTCTATACTTTATGAATTTAGTCAACTGATCAAAGCAAACATAAATACTTAAAACCACGTGTAAAGCAAGTCAAACTATTGAATAACTTATTATGGAAACTATGGGGTTTTTTTTTGTGCTCAATACTGAACCTACAAACTGAAAAGATGGATAAGCACTATGTGTTAAATTGGGATACATTGCCTAAGCATAAACTCACACACGCGGATAGTCCGTGCACACAGTGTGGTATAGGGCGTGCACGCGCTAATGTGGCGGCGGTGCTGATGTTGGGGAGGCTGTGACGTCACGGAAGAGACCGTGAAGATGAGGCGGAGGGGAGAGAGGAAGAGGGGGAAGGAGAAGAGGGACGAAGGAAAAAGCGAGGGGATGACAACAAAGGAAATAAAAACAATCATGATCGCTGTCATTCGGGCTTGGCGTTTTAAATATAACCACAGTCAGAGGCAATAAATGACGAGCAGCCACCATCAGGTAATTATCATATCCTTCTCCTGTCTCACTGTGCACGCCTTTATCCTCTAACACTAAAGCACACCGTCCTATTCACACCGGCCCTCTATGGATGATGACTTCATCAAATATGTTTTATTGTAAATAATGGAAACAATGATAAGAGTTTAATGTCATCTGCGATGCATATCGATCATATTTGTCGATTATATTTTCAAACATGAGCAAATGTGACACGTTTTTCCTGAGAAAAAAATAATAATAATAAAATAAAATAAAGCGGGAAGAGCTGCTTCATTGCATCCGGTTTTGAGCATCACTCTCATGCAAAATTAAAATCCAAGCAGGCGTCATGAGAGCCGTGCCGCAGAGTGCTGAGCTGTGATGGAGGCAGCCACGCTGGCCACATGGGCTCTGGCTCTGCGCACAGCATGTGCACTGGTTACAGTGCGTCGTGCAGGTCGTCGCTGAAGTGCACATGACTGCAGTGTCCTGTTGGTAGCACTATAGGCTCCAAACATCACTTCCACTACGTCTGTCTCCATGCATATGACCTCTAAACACACCAAGTATAGGATCATGCCAGCATATCTGTGTGTGTCACCCCTGTTCAGAGGTGAAACTTAAGTAATGGATTACAAGTACTCACATTAGTGTAACTGAGTTGCATTTATGGGTACTTGTACTTTTTTTTTAAAGTATATTTCAACCATCCATCTATTTTCAGACCCGCTTTGTCCTATTTCTGCTTATCTCTGGCTCACACTGGGTGCTAGGCAGGGGTACACCCTGGACAGGGTGCCAGTCCATCACAGGGCAACACACAGACAGACAAACACCCACATCCACTCCTACAGGCCATTTAGAGACTCTGATCAACCTAACAGTCATGTGTTTTGGAGTGTGGGAGGAAGCCGGGGTACCCGGAGGAAATCCACGCAGCATGGAGAGAACATGCAAACTCAACACAGAAAGGACCCAAGTCTCCACCCCAGGGATTGAACGCAAGACCTTTGTGCTGTGAGGCGGACGTGCTAACCACTAAGCCGTGCACCCCGAGTATATTTCTAAATCAGTCATTTTATTTGTACTTAAGTACGTTTTGAAAGAATAAAGTCATTCATTACATTTCTATACCCAACCATTACTGAGTAAATCATTATTTTTATGTTTTAAAATGATCAAGACATTGTGAAACTACAATAAAATGAAATGACCAGACAACAATCAAATGCATCACATCATAGCCGATCAATCAGATTAAACATAATGCACGGCGCCAAAATAACATTGAATGTCGATTATTTTCTCAGTTTTAGAGTTCATAAATGTAGGTTTACTTTGAGCCTGATCATTTTTTTTTTTTTTTATTATTATTAAATTAATTGGTATTATTTTATTTAAAAAATAATTGTACTTTGTGGAAAATAAATTAAGTTCCAATTTTGCAAGATTTGGTCTCTTCCTTTTTAAATTTATACATGAGATGTTTACTGTATGCAAGGGAACTGTGGCAAGATTTATTATCAACAATAAACGTGGGAGGTGAAAGTAACTTTTACTTTGACTACTATATAATTGAGCTACTTTTACTTGTACTTTAGTATTTTATGTATGACTTACTCGTACTTGAGTGCAATTTCAATCAAGTAACAGTACTTAGAATATATATGAACTCTTTACACCTCTGCCCCTGTTAGATGCTGCATTGCATGCTGGTTTGAGTGGGATGTCGTCTCCCGGCATGGGCACCCCGAGTGACCCCCTCTTGGCCAGTCCAGGATGGAGGCTACCCACTCAGGAAGGTCTCTGGAGGAGCTCACTCCCCAAAACTGCAAGCTTCCCAACATCCACCACCCGACACCTGAGCCACAGAGCCAACAACTTCCAAAGACAGCCAAAGCGCAGGAAGCTGATACGACCTTCGCCTCCCCCTCCCCCCAACACCCCCTGTCCCCTGGACCAGCTAGACCTCAGTGAGCTTCCTCCGAGACGTACCTTCCAAGAGTTGCTCTTCAATGGGTGCATCCTGTTTGGTATTGAATTCAGTTATGCCATGGAAACCGCTTATGTGACCCCAGTGCTCCTACAGATGGGCCTGCCTGATCAGTTCTACAGCTTGGTGTGGTTTATTAGTCCCATTCTTGGTAAGCATAGTGTAAAGCACAGATGTCAAACTCTAGGCCCGGGCGCCAGATCCGGACCTCTGGATCATCCAATTCGGCCTGCAGGAGAAAGTAAAATTGACAGAGAAAACACAAATCATCGTCTAAATGAAACCCAACAATATTTACAGGGTTAACAGTTTTCCTGGTGCTTATATCGCACGATTGCAGTCATTTTGAATATCGAACAGTCGAAAAAACTCAAAATTCTTACAAATTCTTACATAATATTTCCCTTATTTAATTGGAAATTGGTCACAAAATCTAGGAAATTTAAAGTGAAGAACCTGTTGGTACTGATATCTATCACTTACTGCTTGGATATTGTCAGTTTCTTACATACGTGGAAGTGTAAACTAGGGCACAATAATGTTGAAATTACTGTTTTTCCCTCATAAAATCTGTGGGCCACTTGAGAATAAACTGCTCCGTATTTTGCCCCTGAACTAAAATGAGTTTGACACCTCTGCTGTAAAGAGACATAACCTGATGCACAAGACATTAAATGTAGGCTACAGTAGTGTGTTTTTATATGTAAAGTTCCTGTCTTGATTTTGACTTAAAGGATTCCTCGTTCAGCCTCTCATTGGAGCATGGAGTGATCGTTGCACATCCAAGTTTGGAAGAAGGAGACCGTTTATCTTTGCTTTAGCCATAGGTAAGCCCTTATTCAACTGTACCACAACCTTCAGGGTTATAGTTGGGATTTTTTCTGAGTATCAGGGTTTTGTTTTAAAACTTTTTACATTTTCTCAGCCACAAATGATTTTACATAAATAAGATAAGATAATATAATCCTTTATTGATCTCACAATGGAGAAATGTACTTGTTAGATTTGGAATTCAGTAAGATCACTCAGGGTGTGCAGAATAGACAAGAAATGTGCAGATGGTTAAATAGTAAAGAGAGGTATCTTTATGTACAATAAGTAAAAGCAAACATCTTAAGGGGATGGAGTTATAACAATTAGGAAATAAGAATAAATACAAATAGAATAAAAGTTATAACAGACTATGAAAGCTAGAATATCTAAAATAATAAATCAAACATCCTTTAACCCAGTGATTCCCAACCTGGAGTAAGTGTACCCCAGTGGGTCCTGAAGCACACTGCCGTTTGTACTCAATTTAAAAAATAATAGGAAAATGTTCCTAGTTACCATTTTAGGCATTTTTTTTGACCAATTCTTTTTTGTTATAAAAGAATTTACCACCAACTAATAATAATATTGCTCAATAAAATATTGTTCTTCGTTGTAATTTATTGAAACTTTAATTGACGCTATATACTAGAGCTATTTAATCACACTTCTAACATTAGGAAGCAATAATTACTGTAGTATAGCTATATTTTACAGAGAAGACTGTACAGTAGTATTTTTTATTAAAATAATCACATGAAGGTTGCATTGGTTGCACTTTTTGAGTTTGTGGATTAAACCTTAGGAACCATGTTCAAGATACAGGGATAAGTTTGAGACAGCATTTTTCCAGGTTGTCTTTAGCTCTTTAGGCTTTAGTATAACTTCTATTTTTTCCAATAAAGAATTAATAAAAACTCTTTTCACAAATTTATTTTGCCTGTTAATGTTTCCCTTTCCTCCAAAATAAAGACAAAGTGTGTTGTTGTGGAGATGTGGTGGTGGAGGACCCAAATACAGGATGAGATTGAGGCAGCAGGCAGGCATAGCATGAAAAATGGAAGAACATACAAAGTCCACAGTGAAAGACAATCGCAATTTATCTGTGGAATGTTTTTGATAGATTTACGTGTTCTCCAGGAGTTTGTTTCTGATTTTAGCACAAGGTATGCAGCAAGTGAAGAAAAAAACACGTTTTTAACAGATTTTTTACCTAAATGAGACAGAATATCATATAATTAATAGTCTGTGCATGAAGCCTGTGGTAAAGCTTGTTGTTCAACGGTCTGAAAGTAAAGAATAGAATAGAATAGACTTTATTGCCATATGGACAAGTTAAAAAGAACAGGTACAATAGAATTCTTGTGCATGTCCCTGAGTCAGATGGAAAAATGAGAAACAACAAATCAGCCAAGACAGTATAATAGTAGAAAGTACAAAACAAGGACAAAACAGAAGTATACTCTACAAAAAAAAACAAAAACCTCAAGGTACATGTTGCAAATAGGAGAAAGTGAGGTGAATTGTCCAGCGTGGTAGATACATTTTCCAGTTTCTCAATGGGTGGAGTGCTGAGGTATTTGCCCTCTTTAACAATAACAAACATAACAGCAGTTGGGAAATACAGTAGCTGTTGTGGAAGCGGGCCCTGTGAGCGCTGGTGCTCATGGTTAAATGGTCGTACATGCTATCTGTTGTAAAATTGCAATTCTGTCATTTTCTTTCACAGGCGCATTGGTCGGTCTTACACTTGTGCTGAATGGTCGGGACATGGGAGGAGCCCTGGCTGATACAGCATCTAATCACAAATGGGGAATCGTGCTGACAGTGTGTGGCGTAGTTCTGATGGACTTTAGTGCTGATTCAGCTGACAACCCAAGTCATGCCTACATGATGGATGTGTGCAGCCCAGAGGATCAGGACCGAGGGCTCAACATCCATGCGTTACTAGCAGGTAGGCGAACACCTTCAGGTAAGATCTAGCATTCAGCTGATGACTTGTTTCTCACCCTCTACTGGTTTCCACACAGGACTTGGAGGTGGTTTTGGCTACATCGTAGGTGGCATCAACTGGGACCAGACACAATTTGGAAGGTCAATGGGAGGTCAGCTGAGAGTGATATACATGTTTACAAGTATCACTTTGGTGTTTGCCACAGCCATGACTCTGTTGAGTATTCCTGAACGGCCCTTACCAAAGAGCCAGCCCAACAAAAACTCCGGTAAAAACCATCTGAAAAGCCCCTGCCTCCCACTTCCTCCCTCTCCTCCTGTTGCCCCTGGAACGGCTCTGCGACTGGATGAGGAAGATGAAGAAGGCCTTTATCGCTACAGTTTCTCAAACTCTCACCCAACTAATTCTGACCCCATGGCCCACTCCTGCAGTGCAAATGCAAGACTTTGTGTTGGCCTGACCAGCCCCATATCCCCCCTCAGTCCTCTTACTCCAAAATACGGCAGCTTCATAAGCCGGGACAACTCGCTCACTGGCATCAATGAGTTTGCTTCCTCATTAGGGACCTCCTACATTGACAGCGTGCTCATAGACTGCTACACAGGTCAGCAGACACCACAGTCCCCAGCCCCAAATCTCACCACTGTGCCCCTGCCACCTGGAGACTCTCCTGCTCCTGAAGAGTCCACACAGTGGCAAGATCCTGCAGGACTATCTCAGGCCAACACAAGGTGGAATCCTGTTGAGGATGCTCAAGAGGCAGGAGAACTCCAGCATGAGGGGGATGCACCTTCTTGTAAAGCATCTCAGGTCTCCACTGGAGCTCAGCCCAGTGTGGAGTCACGCCGCGGCTCCACTGCTGGAATCCTAAAGCGACCTCAGAGTCTTGCACTGATGGAGGAACCCACAGCAACCCAGATAGTTGGTCTGGAAAATGGACGTAGGAGGACTGTAACTTTCAGCCAGCAGGTCATACACATACTCCGATAATCACCTAAGCTAGTCGCCACAAGCCGTTTTTAAAGCCATTACATGTCCTTCTTTATTTCTTCTGAGCAGGTTGCTAACATTTTGCTGAACGGTGTGCGCTATGAGAGTGATCTAAGTGAGAATGCGGAAACTGGAGAATCCCAAATGTCAATGAAGTTGCTGTGTATAGCCATCTACAGAATGCCTCCCTCTCTACGGAGTTTATGCACTAACCATTTTCTGGGTGAGAAAAACCGCATCACGTGAACATCAATGTGTTTATTTATCGTATACGTGTGCGTTGGATTCATTTCTTTCCTCTGGTTTTCTAGGCTGGTTGTCCTTTGAGGGCATGCTGCTTTTCTACACTGACTTCATGGGCGAGGTTGTGTTTGAAGGAGACCCCAAAGCACCCCACGACTCTGAGGCGTACCAGCGCTACAATGCTGGCGTTAACATGGGCTGCTGGGGGATGTGCATCTATGCATTCAGTGCTGCTTTCTACTCAGGTTAGCACCTGTTCTTACATCATGTGTGATTTTTTAAGCTGTTTTAATGATTGAAAATACTTCTCACCTTGGTTTTTCTGTCTTCTTTTGCTTTCAGCCATACTAGAGAAACTGGAGGAGCGTTTTTCTCTTCGCACTCTGTATTTTTTTGCTTATCTGGCGTTTGGTTTAGGCACGGGCCTTGCAACGCTGTCCACCAACCTCTATGTGGTTCTCTCACTGTGTGTGACCTACGGGGTGCTGTTCTCCTCCCTATGTACGTTGCCTTACTCTCTGCTGTGTGAATACTACCAGAGCCCTCAGGTTAGTGTTTGGATTTGAGAAAAAGTCTGATTTTCAATTTGTAAAAGAATCCTAATAATAATGCATGACTTGGTTGGGCAGGATTAGAGGCTAATAGCAGGATCACAATTGGCATTTGTGCACATTCTTACCACGTGATTGCTTGTTCAAATCTAACTGCTAATGCTTATAGTTTATTTACTGGCAAAAGGTCCACAATAGAAAAGTACTATATTTATGAAACAACATGCGCAGAAACAAACATGAAAGCTTTTCAGGAGAGTGTAACATACTTTATTGGCATAAAATATTCTAACAGTTTTTACAGTCTTTTGTGATTAAAAGTTATCAATTAAAAATAAGTATAAGAAACAAAGCTGACGCTGATACCAATATTGGGGTTTAAATTAAAAAAAGAAAAAATAATATCTGATGTATCTGCCAATGACATATGACCAAAGAAGATTGATATACACACAACATATACTGTACATGAACATTCTTATAACACCCAAAATATGATTAAAAAAAAAGAAAGCAAAACACTACTAAAGTAAAATAAGGAACTTTAATTGTAACACTGTCAATATAAAGACTATAAAGCCACTGATAAATAAGAAAAGACAAACTGTATTTCTGAAATATGTTGTATAAAAAAAAATAATGTAAAACTCAAGTTGCTCAAATTGCATAACCTTTATAACCTGAGTGATTAATTGGCCGGGCTATTGGCTGATGCCGATTAATGGGTGGTAGCTAAAAGCGGCCCAATAAATCAGCTACACCGATTAATCAGGCCTATAACAACATATATTATTTATACACACAGTCCCCAAAAGTCAAAAAAAGAAAGGACACAGAATATGAATTCCTCAGTAAGCGTGCACTACACATCCACACGAGTACTGCTATGGGCCATATTATGTCATATTTGGATAATGGTGCGTTCACTGCTTTTGTTTCCCATCTGTAAAGCTGAGATAAAATGTTGGATTCATGTTAATGTAGGAACAACAAAGTACACAGCCTAATGTCAGACGAGGATTGATGCCATAACCAAACTCATTGTTTGTGCGTTTCAGTTCTGTGGCTCCTCAGAGGAAGGGACCAGGCGTGGGATGGGGGTGGACATCTCTCTGCTCAGCTGTCAATACTTCCTGGCTCAGATTCTGGTCTCTGTGGCGATGGGACCTCTGACCTCACTGGTGGGCGGGGCCCAGGGAGTAATGTACTTTGCGAGCCTGATGTCATTCGTGGGTTGCGTGTACTCCTCTCTCTGCGTGGTGTACCAGCTGCCCCCCACTGAGGGTGAGCCCCCCGATAGCGAGACCCAGCCACTGTTGGTGCACATGTAGACGAGCTCCACACTCACTCACTCACAGTCGACGGCTCACACGGTCGCCCGGTTTCCGAGCATGTTGACCTTCACACCCTGCCACACACTGTACAGCACAATGCTAGTTATTGTTTTACACCACTGCTCTACTCAGATCCAGGCAGATAGACGGACAGACATTGGCCACTGCTCTAAATGTGCGTAGTACCAGTGTGTTCTTACAGTGTGTGTGCCCAAGCTCATGCACTTTTCTCTGCAGATGAGTGTGTGCCCTCTCTTATAATGCCTGCATGTGTGTGTGTGACTGATTGATTAGCTTGAGAATTGCTCAGGATGAGTTGTTTTTAAATAGTAACTAAACCCCTGCTTTCCGCTGACCTGCCACTAGGAGCGAAATTCAAAAACTGCCTTGATTATGGGTGTCACTCCTGACTCCAAGTAAGACAGGCCCAGTCAGGCAGCACTGCAGTGACATCTGTGATCAACTGCTTCATATACACTACACACAATCCCCATGTGAAGCTGCACCCGCGCACACACAAAAAAACATCCCTGCTCATGGCTGAGCAGAGGGCTGGAACGCCACCTCACACAAACACAAGAAGACGCACACACGCAACAAGAACTACACGCACGTTTGCGCACACGCAGAAACAGATGGGAATACACACGTGATGTGTCCGTACACACACGTATAGCTTGATGAACCCTCTGATTAGTGCGGAATCTGCTCTTTATAGAAGCACAGAGTGAAAAACATCACCGCAGCGGAGCATGGAGCTGCTCCGTGAGCATTGTCGAGCTGTGATTGGAGGAAACCCTCCTCCCACCTCTCAGCTTTTATAGGAAGGGCGGGGCCAAGAGTGAAAGTTGGTGACACACTGTCAGTACCCGATCCTTTCACGGGCCTGGTTCTTTCGGATCCTTTCAATGCATGCGCGTAGGCTACATCATTTCCTTTACTCGCAATCTTTACAACAGAGCTCCTGGGACATAATATTTGAATGTAACTGACCATACGACGTTTGTTAAATATTTCAATAGTACACTTGTAAGAATGTGACTGTTATTGTGGTGTTTTTAATTGTTAATTAAAAAGAAAAACCACCGCAAGAGGATATACAGTATACAAAAACAGATCAAAACACAATACACAATATTAACAATTAAAAAACAAACAGAAAATTAAAATAAATAAATAAATCTAAATTCACGCAAAACATAACATTTTGAATTCTTTTTATTTAGGGTTTCAACCTTTTAAATAATACATAAACTGCTGTAAATTAGACCAACTGGATGTAGATGTGTTTTGTGCGTGTGATGAAAGGATCAGAAAGGATCTTTCCCTGACATGCATGATGGTTAAAATAACGCATCATAATCTGTCTCAGCAAAATTCAATTGCAATAGCCAACATTCAACTCTTAGAGGGCCGTCACTCTGACATTTTACAACTAAATACGCAAAATTAAAATACTTTTACTAAAATGGTAAAAGTTGGACTAGGATCCATCAACAGCACTACTTCATACCCAAATACATTTGTATTCAGCAGATACTGTAAAAGTGGTTTTGGGGTTTAGTTATTCTTTAAGCATCTTTTTTTTTTTTTTTTACAGTTGTGTAAAGTAGTTTTTTTCTCAACCTTTTTTAGTCAGATAAAAGTGTTGCTAACAGCATGAAGGCCTAACCACATTAACTGTAACTTAACGTCTGCATGAAGCACTTGTGTTGAAATTTTGGTTTCAGTTTAAAAGCCAAGAGAATGTCTACCAGCCTGTTTCTCTGAGTTAGCACACCATAGCATCACACCTTTGCCAGGGTTTTCCTTATTCTTTCATTAATTCGTTTTTGGTTTTTTGTTTGTTTTCTTTTTTTTTTTTACCAAAAATAAAATAAAATTGCAACATATACTCAAACTTTTCTGTGAAGCAGAGCAACGCTGACTTCATGCCTTCTACATTTTTAACAAATGCCAATGAAAACAACACTTTCCAGACGGTGAGATCACTTTGATTGTTAAACACAGCATGCTATCCCAGATTTTGCATTTTTAGTGCTGGAAACAAATAATCGTGTCCCAGGAATGGCTGCATATATACTGTACATACACACACACACACATTCATTTATAGACATGCTTTCAAAACACAGAGAAATGTGTACTGGTGGCAGTTTCTGTGCGGGCCCTCACTAAGCCATGGGCAGCCCTCTGAGCTGTCAGCCTACACCTGGCCATGCCATTGTAATAATGACAGTGATTCTTGTCATTATCAGGAAGAGGAGAAGTTGAAACTGGGGTGTGATTCAGCATTGAGTCGGAAAGGCAGCAAAACAGAAGAGCGTCAAAAAGAGAGAAGACTCATGTGAACTATGGGTAACCCTGAAGGTGGACTGCACTTAAAAGAGACTGACTGGGGGTTTACAGAGCCAGCAGCAAGTGCTTATGGTCATCTTAGGGCGCATGCTTGTGATACTTGGCTTTTGCTCCATCATGCTCGACTAAATAAGTGTAATTAATTTACGTTTGTAATATCCAACCTCACATTGTGTCATTTTAAAGACGCCTCATCATTTATTTTGTACATCTTGTCGCTCAGTTGAATACAGGATGCTTTCTTTGCAGGCCCGACTTCATGGCTGTAATGGGAGATCCATTTCAGTGTTTAAATCCAGCGTGATGTTTCACAGACTGAGCACTCCGACACTCTGGTGCCTAAGCAGTGTCTGTAATTACCTACTTTTAAAACCTCCTGGACAGAATGGATGCACACAATGCTACTGTTTCTGAGGAAACAGTGACTGTTGCAGCTCGTGTTATTAAAAAAAAAAAAAACATACACACACATTATAATTCCACCAATTGCTCACTAGCAGTGTTACTGTAAAAGCTACTTTGATCAGGGTTTAGTTAGAATAAATGATCATTTTGCCATGTTTGACTTCTGTGTCAGTTGTTGTCAATATGCACTTGCCCACCCATTACAATGAGGCCATTTACTACAATATGGTGATTGTCCACTGAGAGTACAGTGCCTGTGTTATGTGGTGGGGGAGTGTTATGCACATACATTTAAAGTTGTTTTGTAGTTGGTTGTTGTCACAGAAATCCAATCAACTGCATTTATGATGTAAAATCATAAATAATCAAGAAAAACGCCAAGTTTAAATACTCTTTGGTTAGCTTTTTGGTAAAAAGGTGTTTAAAATTTTGCTCAAACATGAGGTTTATCAGATATGAGATTGAGTGCAGTCAGTTTTAGTATATCACTGTTTTAAATTTAAAGCACAACTTTTGTGGTTAACGGGTCAATGATATGCTAAGTAGCTAATCATTACTCATCATACCTCTATTCAATATACTTTCTATCCATCCTATAAGGATTTCACTGAATATTTCATAGAATGGGTAACATTGGGCAAGGTTTGCATGAATATAAAGAAAATAAATGATACTTTCAAGTCTTATACAGGACAATAACATAACTGAAACATGGCAGAAAATAAAATTGAAAAGATTTAGGGCAACATTAAAGAAAACAGAATATACCAAGTAAAATTTTCTTTAAAAAAAAATACTAAGTTAGTACATATTTGGCATCTGTTTATACATTTAAACCTTTTAACTATATATATAAAAAAAAGCAGTTGGACAGAATATTTAGGTGTCACATCATTGATCCCAACAGTGTATAAAATAAAATACTTCCCACTGGTTAAATTAGTGTAGCCCAAATAGACAAGTGTAATAAATAAAAGCTTTTTGTACTCAAAGATTGCAATTTATATTATATAATAGAAGAAAAAAGAAAATCAATGCAGCTTAGTAGTCTCCAATTTGAGGATGTAATATCGTTTTACACCACAAGGGGGCGATAGTGCTCCAATAAGTTGGACGTGGGCTCCATTACCAAGTAAGTAAAATTATTCCAGCATCTGCCAGCCATTTTCCATGTTTAGGGAGAATTAGGTCAAGTGACATCATCTATTTAAGAAACCCTGGTTCAGTAAATCAGTTTTTCAATTATCATGCAACACACAGAGCAGACATAAGTAAAAAGACATTTTATTTGTTCATCAGAATATACAAAGCACTGGCTGAAGTGACTGAATGCCATTTGGATCTGAAAAAGGCAGTCTTGTACACTAACCTGGGCTACCCAACCATAACATAAAACTTGTTGAAAATGTAAGAAAGACAACGTCGAAATGGTACAAATTTGCATGGAATGCATACAGAACAAATGACCAAAGCTTTAAGATTTAAGAGGGGTTAATTAACAATGCTGAATCCTGCCTGCACAGAACAGGGGTTAATCCATCTTGTAAGACAGGCGCAGACTATTGTCCCTTTTAGTCATTTTGCAGCATCTGTTATGTTACAGCTGATTCATAAGTAGCAGCTCAAACAAATCATTTCATCTTAACCAATAATGCTATATGCTGTTTATTAGCCCCTGCTTAAAACTTATCTTTGGTCCTTTAAGTGTATCTGAGAGGTCGACATGAGACTAGGAGGTGAGCAGCTGCCTGTATGTTTGAACCTGGTCAGCACTGGCATAATAGAGGTTGTGCTTCTCACACACACTGATATAAAACCTCAGGAAATGAAATAAACTGATCTCATAACGTGGCCCAATTTGCACGAGTAGGAAAATAAGCTCATTTCAAAGACCAATAAATAACATCTCGTGTAAAAAAAAAAAAAAAAAAAAAAAAAAAAAAAAACAGAGGATGCAGGGCCACCATGTCTCAAGACTCCAGTGCAATGTGATATCATGGGAGCAACCAAACAAAACACAAATCTCTTTCAAAAGATACAGACAGCACAAGCTCTACAAAATGATGTTGACCAGGCTGGTTAGACAGTGCTGTAAACAACTGGAAGGCAACAACCTAAGCCTTTACTTCGGCCTCTTTCGAATCTCCGTTCTCCTCGGTCTTCTGCTTTTTTGTGTCTTCTTTCTCCTAAACACAAGCAAACAGCACAGATGAGACAGACGCAGACGTGTCAAAGTGCAGCGTTATACTAGTGACCCAAAACCCAACCCACCTCTTCCTCCTCAGCTGCACGCTTCACAGGTGGTGCATCAGTTTCTTCAGTAGGAGGCGCTTCCTCTTCTTTGCCTGTGAAGAATTGCCATTTCAGAAGTAAACACTAAAGCGTATGTCATTAAATCAAGATTTTTTTTTCCAAGACAGAGGTTTAGAAAACAAGGTCAAACCCAAAAGAAGCTTTTGGGTAGATTAAAGACAAATACTGTGGGAAATGTCTAAGAATTTACAATAAAATTAGTTTTGGCCCAAACCTACCATCTCCATTCTTATGTTCCTCTTCTGTGGCCTCCTTTGCTTTGTCATCGTGATCAGCACCATTCTGAATGAAAGCAGCGAAGAGTCAGTTCAGTAAAAGATGCAGAAGCCAAAACAGCTACCACTGTGGCAATAGTTCTCATTCAATCCTGGATGAATAACATGAAAACATTTAGTTAAGCACTTATATTTGTGTGTGTGTGTAAACATCTTTCTTAGTAAAGAGGATTAGAAACTAGACTGTAGGACACCATTGAAGATGTCCAAAAGTTTGATTCTGCAATCATTTGTTCCAATTCAGAGGCCAAACAAAGCGCAGTGAGGGTTAGCAGCTGAATGGGAGCTGGGTGGTGGTGGTGGTGGTGGAGGGTGCATGGACACCTGCATGATGGGGGGCTCCGAGGACAAAAGGCCATGAGGCCGGGTTTTCTGCTCCACACTTACGGTGCCATTGGCAGGTGCGTCCCCGTTGTCGGTCTTCTTCTCCTCCCCCTCTTTCTCCACCTCCACTTCTTTCTTCTGATTCAACTCCTACAAAATAAAAGCCCACAGTTATCCTTCAGCGCGGACTAGTTACTCGGCGCGCAGGCTTCCAGTTTGGATGAGAAAAGCTCGGTGGAACATAATAGTTAGAGAGTCGAGGCTAAATGTTGGAATAAAGCGAGTGGAAACGGTGAGTGCTGCATAATGAGCCAGTGTCTAACATGCGGCGTCTTCCCGCCCACAGCAGCAACACTGGCTCCACCAGCTGGACCGTTTCAGACGCTTTGTCTGCTCCTACAACACGCTTAAAAAGCACCACACACCGCACAAAAACACAATTCATACCCCTACATGAACGTACACATTAACCAATTCAACCTTATAACACATTTGGCGATATATAGATACATATTTTTTTTTTTAAATCAAACATGAGCCAGTTTAATTGCTCAAACTCTCCCCAAGTTATAATAACATCTACAATTTAATTGAATTATAAGCGGAGTCGACAGGACCACGTGGAAACTAGCTCGTGTTAACTTTTCCCACCGTGTGAGAGGAACAAGGGTCGGTAACATGGAAGAAAAGCTGAAATAAAAACGCACCTTGGTTGGTACCTCAGCGGCTGCAGGCGTCTCAACAGCTGTGTCGGCCATGCTTAAATCAGCAGATTACTGTAAGGCAATTATCCTACTGGTTAGTGCAGGAAAAAAAAAGGAATGTGAAAGTACGTCCTTTCTCCTCGTCTCCGTGTATATTCCACAGACGGTGAGAGGGGAATGATGTCTGCCCGTCTCCGCTTTTCTCTCCAGCCCGGGGAAAACCAACTCTCGTTAGAAACCCAGCTCTGTGTCGCCTCTGATTGGCTAATGCTCCTCGCTCTGGTGTTTCATTGGTGCAGCTATCTGTCAGTCAGCACCAGACGTCCCGCCCCCCGGTTGTCTTTGCGCTGATTTGTCGGTTTTCTTTAAAGCGCTGAGAGCCTGGTTCATTTTTCCGCTGCCTTCCACTTAAGCTTTTGTTTCAGGTAAAGCCAAAGCAATGGATGGAAGTCTGTCAATAACAAACTTACTAAAATCTTTCCGTGGCTTTATATTTATTTTTTGTGTTGAATGGAGAGGTTTTAATTTGAGAGTACATCCATTTTTTTTTTTTTTTTTTTTTTTTTTTACAATTAGAGGCAGGCGTCTTTTGTCGTAGCTCCCTTTCTCTGCAGAGGTGGGGTGTCATGTTACACGCAAAATAAATAAATAAATACTAATAATAATCATGTCAGTAAAAAACAAGCGGCCACTCCTGCTTTCTATTTTTAACACTTCTATCAGTGTGTGGACAGATGTTCCTGTTCATACACACATGATCAGTGGTCAGTGTTACATTTACCGAAAATAAAAACATAAACTTTATAGATGTTTAGTCATTAACTATACTTCAAAAAGTAGGTTACTATTCTATTACAATTACTATTCTACTATTATTTAAAAAAAAATAAAAAATAAAAATCTATAATTATCGTGAGGTCAGCCACTGATGTTGGATGAAAAGGATTTGAACAAGAAATAGCTTACTTTCAAACTACGTTCTTGTAAGACTGAGATTTTTTTTTAAAGAGAGAGAGATGCATAAGTTTTGGGCCGATCAAAGGTTACAACATAATTAGTCCTACAAATATAGCGATTCAAATAATGTGCACTTGAATCACCTAAGCAAGGATAGGCAAAATCAAGAAAAAAAAAATCTGAATTTAATTATTCAGGAAAATGTCATAATTCATTATACGTGAACATTTAGCAAGTATTTTATATTTCAATCCTAACCCTTGGGCTATCACACTCTCAATCTTTATGAATGATTGATCTAATGTGAAGAAAGCTACAACAAATTGTTATTGATTATTCATAATGATGCGTTCAAAAAAAAAAAGGCGTATGTCTTGTTGTTACTGAACCACCTTTGATTTGAGAATCTGACAAAAACAGTACCTGGGTGTGGTGTGTGGACTATGTGTAGCACTCTATGTTTATTGTCTGCCAAGAATGCTTTTACGATCCTTTTAACAATCAATCCATTCATTTAGTTTGCCTATCTTACCCTCAGGTATAAATCCTAATAAACATAGATATCTACTGTACAGTCATAATAAAATCATAAAATAGATTAGAAAAGCCATTCGGGCAAAAGTGAGACTATGCAAACTCTTCTAAGATTGAAATATAGTTCCACTCTCCCCACCATAAGTCATTCAGATTTATCAAACCTCTTTTTCAATAGGAAATCCAGATTGGCTACAGTGGGTTTGTGGAAATGAAGGAAAGAACAGAATAGAATAGAGAGATAACAAAAGCACAACTTTCCCAAGCGGATTTTTCCATCGCAAACCACAGATAAGAAAACAATCAATTCCAAAACATTTTGCTCCTGAAACTGTTCCTGAAGGTCGTCTTTTAACATTCCCATGTGTTTGTCACGACAAGTGGTACATGACTGCTGAAGAAGTCAAGGAAATGGTGCTGACCATATTTTTCCCTTTGAACACTATTTGATTATGCTTACACGCCACATTTTAGTGATGTAATGATCCTCTGACAAATCAGTGGGTTGGAGTGTCATAACACATTTTTTTTTTCACCTTTGAATGATTTCTTGGCCAGGCTATGGTATCTGTTATCAGATGCCTTTTCCTAATAGAGCAGCAAAATATGTTAAGAAGAATGGATTTAGAAATGTATCTTAAATTTGAAGCACAAGATTCAACCTCAAGAATGTTGGTGCTGTGTGATAAGGTATTTAAAGATGAAGATAACATTTATTAGACCCACAAAGGTGACATTTGTACAGTTTCAGCAGCAGATAAATAAAAAATAGCGTATTAAAGCTGATATCCGGAGTTTCTAAGAAACATATTGATGTCCCGCCCTAAACAGCTCCACTTCCTCCCCCTGCATCTGCAATCTACCAGAAGCCACGCCTCTACTGTTCTGCACACGCATCGCGGAACATAATAAGGTCGCATCGGGTTGCATTGATATAGGTCTATGGGTCAGGTAAGAGCCAAAATCATATTTACCTGTTTGCTGTTGTGACGTGCGGGCTTGTTTCCGTGCAGAGTTCCGCATTCACTTTGATTGACTGTCTCAAAAACAGGAAGTCCAAGCCTATTGGCTGGGCGCACTCGGCAATCGTTTCCATTTGTATAGATGTCTATTGGACGAAGGAGGGACTTATACACATTATTATATATGAATGACCACCAGCAGTAGACTGTATTAAGTATTTTTTGTCTGTAAGTGAGATTACATAAAAAGTACTGAACGGATTTCTACCAAATTTTAACCAAAGATACATCTTATGCCATGGAAGATCCCAATATACTGATTCTGGATCAATTTGATAAATTCAAAAATCCATGTCTCACATCGTAATTGACTGATATTTATGAAAATTTGGCTCAGTGATGTTGTGCTGGTTCCTCATTTACCCCACTGAGTTTTGGATTAGAACCAGATTGCACACATAATTGAGGGGGTGATGGGGGTGCCCAAACAATTAGAACTACTGTATCGTTGTTAATGGCGATAGAAATTTCTTCAAAGCCTTTAAAGTATGAATGATCACGGTTCCATGATCAGGATCAATGAACCAGATATCAATGAACCAGGCTTTTTGTGCTGTCACATCTGTTTAGACCTGTTTTACTTTTTAAGGGTGTCACAGGAACTCCAATCAGAGTGGTTTAGTGACCTAGAAAGTCCTCATGTAAGGTCATTTGAGGTGGAGATACAATACTGTCACTTAAACTGTTAAAGTTGCCACTCAGTTTTGTGCACTTTGTCATCTACATGATGTCAGTATACATTACTGTCACTTTAGTGAAAATGTCCTCCTCTGTGGTAATGTTTAGATCATGACTCTCTCTTGACTCGCAATTAAAATTCCTCCGGCTTTCGTCAGAGTCTGATGACCTTGAACAACCCCTTAGCCACACCTCCCATGGTTTCTTCTCACGCACCACTGTCATCCTCATTCATGTTGCGCTAACTTGCAGGTGAGTGTACATACACCTCTCAAACGCTGTAGCATGCACTACTTACCAGATTCTACCAACACAGCGGTGAGATGCCACAAATATTTGTATCTCGATCTTGTCCTAACACATCCACATACAATACTTAAGTGCTTCATCACCCTCTAATTTTATGGCCATCTTAAAATCTCTATCCTGTGCCATCTTTGGTTTGTTCTCCAAGCCAGGCCAGCCTCCAGCTTGAGTTGTCATTTATCTCACATTAGGCTGTGATTACACAGAGCGATCAAAGATCAATTGTACAAGCAGGTTGCTTTAGGATTAATGAATGGTTACGTGCACACACACACACACACCACATATACTGTATCAGTTGCCTGTGAACAGTCGAGCTGTCTTTGATTCTGAAGCAGCAGACGGCATTACTCACTCTGTTTCTTAAACTGGAAAATGGAAGCAAATCCAAGGAGGGGGAGTGTTTGTGAGATCATTTCCTGTTAGTTTTTTTTCTCCCGCCTTTCCAAGCATGTGTCCCCACACCATGGATTTGTTGCTAAGATAAAATACATCCTGCAGGTATACAAGAAGTGGCCAAACACTTTGACAAAATAAAAGCTCAAAAGATGCTCAAACAGAGCTGCAGTGGTTTTAATGGTCTCATTTACCACTGACTGTGGTTACCACTTTTTCCACAAGTTGAATATGGAAAACATTTTTTTTTCCCTAGTACATAAAATTGTGAGACCACAAAAAGTAAGAAGTAAGTCTTTGTGTTCACAGTGACGCATGTTTGAAAATGACTGTTACTCCAGAGTTCCTCTTTCTGTCAGTGAAACATTACCTGCTCAGGTCAGAGAACTATGGGTGAAAACTGGGAAGTAAATGAGGTTAATTTTGTCTTATTTCTTGAGGACAAAGGACTGACCTGACTCCAGGAATGCTAGAGCTGGAGGGAAGAGCAGAGAGCGGCCCATTAAAGAGCAGAGGTCAGGATTAGGCGGGGGAAGGGTCGTGATAATTGGAGGAATTGGTGGGTAACAAACTGAGCTCTTTTGTTTTGAACAGCAGTGTCCTGCATGGTCGGCCGGCCTTTCTCTGCTTCTCATGCACATCCTGAAGATTGCAGGGACAACATGAAGCTGACTTCGCACTAGGAACCATTTATTTTAAATGCTCAGCTGAAAGGAGTAGCGTGTACTGTACTGACCTTCATTTAACACAATTAAATGCCATCATTGCTGCCAACAGTGGAAACATACGCACAGAAACTGCTCCTAGGGGAGAACGTTTGTACGTCAATAAACAGTAACATAAATTCACCTTTGATCCATTCATATGGTTAAAATTCAAGTTTTTGTTTATATTTTTCAAGACTGGAAGTGCATGGTTTAGAAAATGAGTAAATTAATGACTTTGTGACCTGCGATGTTCTTGGAGCTATCTTGGCTTTACATGCCTTACAATGTTATGTGTTTACACAGGACTATACTTGCACAGAGGATTTGAATGGGTGATACCACCTGGCAGGGAGGTGGATTGCAGAGGTGGGTGGGTGAATATCTACTCCATGGGTTTAAATCCTGCTTGACAATACATATATTCTATATATTATAGCTCATTTTGTATCAAAATGCTTGTTTTAGAAGTCGCTGCGTTCACTACTACTCAGAACAGCATGACAAGCATAGTTAGATGGATTGCTAAGTACAGTCCTAACCTAGAACTTCCCCTAAACAAGCCACACATTGTTTGTCTGGTCCGACTTTATTTGAATGAAAAATATTTAGCAGATTTATATCGTATATCACCATTTTGAGAGAAAATATAGAGATACAAGTTTTAGTCCATATTGCCCAGCCCTACTTGACAGTCTTTCTGTATAGATGTTCCCAGTATTTTGGTTTTCCCTTCCCAAAATTATTTGAAATCTCAAAATTGACCGTAGGAGTGAATGTGTCCATGTGGCCAACGTCTGTCCTTGTCTTTCAGTCACATAATAAGCTTGTGACAGTATGTCGATTCATGAATTACTAAGAACTTTTTCCAGTGATGAGCATTAAAACAAATTAATAGATAAAAGGTCAAGTGATTGAATGTGTTAAAAGCTTTTTAGTTTCTGTTGTGAATGGATTTGTTATTAAAAAGGGAAAAAGTTAACCGGTGCTTCTTTTAGTCTAATTTGTCAAAATGGTTCAGCATAAGGAGGTATAATAGCATTCATTCATTTGATGCATCATAGTTGCTGTATTAGTGATAGGTTTCAGTGAAACAGTCAAATTGAATAATGGATTTTCCAAAATGACAAGAAACAGCATCAATCTTTGGATTATCCTCTTCCCACTAAGGTTTTGGAAGTCTCCTAAAAGCTGCCACTGGGAATAGGTCTCAGAGGAGGCACTGGAGTGTTGCTTGGAAATGCTGGAGTGCAACGATTGAGAAAGGTCATTAGGGATGCCAGACAAAAGCTGATAATACAGAACAAGGGTTGCAAAAATTACAACTAAGATGAGATTTGTGTCGTATGATTCCTGATTGGAGAATATGCACTCGGTTTAGTTTATTCAGGTCTAAACAAGTCTAAAACACACTTTGGGTTATTGTTGTTAACCGAGCTAAGCTTTTATCATGTAACATGAAATTGTGGATTTTTTGTCTTCTTCACAGAACCAAAGTTCAAATCTTAATAAATGTATGAAAAAATTGCATGTGACATACAATTTCCTCTCACTTTAAAAACTCTTTTACCAGAACACTAGTACCTTATTTATTTCAGCTCTTAGCTCCACCCTCTTGAAACTGTGCCTCTGACAAAAGTGGAAATTTCCAGTAAGGAATCCTTCCTTCTACTTTCCCGCCTTTTAGCATACCTGCTCCCTCCTGCCACTGGCCAGACTGAAAACTTCATGGTCCTGCTGCTGGAGGGGTTTTTTTTTTTTTTTTTTTAACAAATTGCATCATAAAAACCTTGGCACTTCCTGGTAAACAGTAATCTGTGTTGTCCCATGTTTCTTTCTCAGTCAAAAGATTGTTACTATTACTGCTGTGAGCTTTATTTGATGTGTTTTTGCACTGATGCTTTGTTTAAATACAGTTTTTTTTTTTTCCATTGCGACCTCTTAATTTCTCAACAGATAGGATTAGGGCATGTGCATTACATTGGTTTCTGAGTTATAAAAGGGTTTGGTCTGGGATCACAGAGCAGATGGTGCATTTGCATTTCTTTTTCACATGCTGATCTGATATTATAGTTTCATTTTCACATATCACATGCTCCAAAGTCTGCTTGCGACACAGCACTCAGTCAAAATTCAAGAAATAGGACTATTGTTTTTTGTTGTTGTTGTTGTAAGAACTTTGCTGTGTCTCTCTCAATGTGTTTACAACCAGGATCTACAATTTTAAAACTTCCTTGTCATTTGTTGCTTTGCTGTCACCCTTTACACACATGCAGTGGAGACGCTTGGTAAAAATCAGTTTAGACAAATAGGAGATAAACCTACGAGACAGCTGGACTAAAGAAGTTTGAGAGTGTTGAGAGTGGCATGAGGCGCAATGACCTTAGACCCATTGTGAAGAACCAACAAAGAACCATCTGCACAGCAACCACAGCTGAGATGAGGGACTCACACACAGAGGGATTGTGGTGGCGGGGGGGCAGGGACCTGGAGCGTGTCAAACACAAAACCACTCAGGTATTACAAAAAGAATAAATCAAACTTAATGATTTGGATTATGTTTTCAAAGCTCAAAGAGCCCAGTGTAGCACCTCAGATACTGGAATAAAAGGACAACAATAACCTACAGTAAGACCAGGCAGTAGATCCATCAAATAGTGTCTGAGTGAGAGAGTCGGGCTGCAGGCCTAATCTCTCAAGAGCACATTTCCTGCCTCCTGCATGATGAGATGAAGCCGACTGCAACCGTTCAAGGCTAGTATGTAGCCATTACCAGACATGTGGCTCATACACGTTAGACGTGCTTTCAGAAGCTCCTTTAATCTGGACTTTCTTTGTCCAATTTGTATGGTTAACATTGTGAAGGCAAGTAGATTGTTGTAGGTATTTAGTATTTATAGCAGTATCCTAAAATGGAGATAACAAAAGACAAAATGGTTTCAGTGACATCTGTAGAAAAATGTTCGCAGGTGTGACACCAGAATAAGGATTGCTTAGCAACAGCAATAAAATATATATTTATTTGTTTTTGCTGCCTGTGTGGAAACAGAAGAACTGATCGTACTGCCACCCAGTGGTGGGCTGCTCACAAAGAGTGTTGGATGTACTGCTGCTCAAAACTTCTCCTTCCACAGAGATTAACACATGATACAAGGTGAAGCATCTCAAACACCTGTAAACCTCAAACATTTTTATATGTAAAAAAGGCTTTATACAAATTTATTTGAATTTATCTTATCCTCACAGTGCTTTTGGGAAAATATAGCCAGAAATTTGATTGGCTATGAAATGGCTCCTGCTCTGCTGGTGGATGGTTGCTTAGCAACATACTTGTGAGGGAGGGAGGGAGGTATTGAATGAGGGAGTGTTGGGAAGAAAATGTAGAAGAAGAAAAAAAAAAAAAGAAGAGAAGGGGTGGGGCCTAACACAAGAGGAGGGAATATACTGTGGGTGCAGGCGGAGTGACTGGAAAATACCTGGCAAAGATCCTAAAAAAACAAACAGGACAAGGAGGAGGTTGGAGGTCAGAGACGGTGTCTCGTCTGAGATAGACGGTGCTTGCACAGTTTTTCTACCAGACTAGGGACATGAAACAAAAAGCATATTGCAGATAATGTTGCATTGAGTTACAGGAACGTAGAAGAACCAGACACAATTACTAAAAGTAATTACTTGAAACAGTTACTTTAGGAACTGGGTGAGGCCGACAAAATTGCATCTGGCTTAACAGGACTTTGACAATCCTGATAATAATGGCCTAACGAAGACCAGAGACAGGCGTGTAGCGGCCACGTGCAACTCTGCCAGTGCCTGCAAGCTCCTGTTTGTGTAGCAGAGCGTCTGAGTGCTTTTAATCTCTCTCAGTGAAAGAGTGGCAACTCTGCTGCATTATGGCTAATAACTTGTGGGTTTGAGTGTTGATCTTTCAGTTCAGAATTTGCACATTTTTCTTGATTTTGAGGGTTTAGTAAACCAAAGTTTCCTCAAATGGATGTCATTCAAGGTCACTCCCATTTAGGTCAACTATACTCAAACCAGTTCAACTTATCACCTCAGCCAATGGGGTAATATTTTCACCAGCGTTTATTAATTTGTCTGTTCATTTCACCTGTAAACAGGATTACGTCAAAAGCAATTAATGGATTTTGACAACATTTTAACCAGACAGACCATTGTGGAAGGGATCCAGATCAATATACTGAAGACAGAAATCCCTATCCCTAATCATTAGCAAATTTAAAAAAAAAAAAATCACAACTTGGTTGGTAGTTCACCAATCTTGATTAAATCTCATTCAGTTATGTCAGGTTGGTTCTTCCAATTGCCCGTTTCGTCATTAAAAGTGAATGATCATGATACCATGATCAGGATCACTGATCCAGATAACTGCACGATTTTGGCGAGGAGGATATTTGGTTTGTGCTCTGAGTGCTTGTTCAATTACCGAGAGCAGTATTTATCAAATGGGGGTACGGGATGACACTGTCACATACAGTATCAGGGTTGTGGATTAGTAGAACCCAAGTGCAGAGAGAGAATCAAGCAGCAGGCAGGTGTAGATTGTATAATGTATAACTTCTCAAACCAAGCAAAAACTGAAATGGCACAAGGGTCACAGGGAGCAGGAGACAGTAGCACATAAGGAGGTCTACAATGACGTTCACAATGATCCAGCAATCATTCCGTGTCCAGACATTCAGCTAAATAGTGAGGGAGGCCTGTTTGGGAATGGGTCACACCTGGGTGCAAGACATGAGGGAGACAATCAAATCGCTAACAACCCAAACACACTGACATCACTGAGGTGGAGACACGAGCAGGAAGACCTGGGAACGAAACAGGATTAACAAAGACTCATAAAACACAAAGAGGACCATGTGAATAAAACTAAACAGAACCTGACAGACACTACAGGGGATACTTGAAAAAGAGACTGAGAGAGAGAGAGAGAGAGAGAGAGAGAGAGAGAGTGGAAAATGAACAAAAAAAGCATTAAAAACATAATAATAATAATGTGTTGGATTTCTATAGTGCTTTTTTGGACACTCAAATTGCTTTACATTGATGTGTATTATTCTTTCCCTTCACACACAGTGGTAGTAAGCTACTAATGTAGCCACAGCTAGCCTGGGGCAGACTGACAGAAGTGACACTATTTAATAAGACCCTTAAAAGACATGTATATAATGAAAAGAGTGGATGGACGTAGGTATAAACGTGGAGATCAGCAAATGGAACGGCTTCATCAGACGGGTGATACTAAGACCCGGAGGCGAAGTAAGTGCGTCCCCATACTGCTGCACAGGCTGTAATATCACCAAGTTTATCACTGTAACGGTTGTTAGAGCTACTATCTTTACCAGGGAGCAACTATTTATACCTGGACTTTTACTGGGCTTTATTTACCGGTGATTACTTCCTGCTTCAAAACTACAATCAAAATGAAGGAAGAAAACAGTTCTCTGTGTGGTCTTTTGTGTTACAGTCAACAATAAAAGGTTTGTTGTGTGTTTTTCCCTATAGACGTGATACATCACGTTCGCCCCCTGTCCAATCAGAGCCTTCCTAACCCCCAGACCTAAAGCGGAATTGTATAAAAGCCGAATAAACCGGTTTTCAATGTAAACCTCAATTCAGGAATTACTATTTCCCTGTAAACACGAAGCAGAACACTTTAATTCCGAATGATTTGATTCGGAATAACTAAATCCGAATTTAAAAACATGTAAACGTGGCTATTGACAGATACCAGTAAAGCGACTGCCCCCCCATTGTGGCCCATGAAATTCTCAGTGGTCTACCATCTAAATACCGGTACTAACCAGGCCCGGGCTGCTTAGCTTCCAAGATCTGACGAGATCGGGCAATGACAGGCAGTTATGGCTACAAAAAATATGGGGTTTTATAATGTTTATTTTTTAGTTAAAAATGATAATCAGAATAATTATAATGGAAATGATCTTGATTAGAACAAGAATTGAAAATACAAAGTCCCACACCAGGAGGGATATGACCAGAAATAATAAAAACTAGAAATAAATCTATTCAGGATGCACTAATTACCGTTTGAGCCTTCTTGCTTCTGGCTCAATTTGATTCTTCAACTCATGGGTGGTTGCTGACCTGCTGCTGTTGGCTGCATGTTTAACTATCGTATCAGCTCATTGCTCCATTACCAGAAGGAGGCGGAAGGTGAACATGAAATAGGACACCTACTAGAAAGGCTGGTAATCATAAACAGCGATGAACAGGAATAGAGGATCGAGGGATGGACTGAGTATACCAATCTGACATTATTTTAGTGAAGACAAAAACAGATGCATGGTACTAAAGTGACAAAAAAATAATGTTAAAGAAGGTTGAGTACAGTGTAAACACTTGAGTAGCAGAGAGGGTGGAAGATGTTGCACAGCTCAAAGAGAAGGAAGGGGAGTAGAAGAGACTAGGGTGGGGGTGGGGGTGGTTTTGGGGGTGCTGCTGGTAGGCTCAGCCTGCTGAAGGAGGTGGGCCCTAAAAATGGCGCAGGCGGTCTCCACAGGCAGTGAGGACTCTTTGTCACAGGCAGGAAATGAGGTTTCTGTTGTCATTAAAGGAGCAGGTTTCTATGGGGATCCAGAGAGCCGTGTGCACTGATAATTTGTAGGAAGTGCTAGGGAGGGTCGGAAAGCGAGAGTTGAATTTCAAAGAAAGCTGCTCCCTCTATAACACTTCCTCCTCCCTTCATCCCACTGCTGCTCCACAGCAACCCTTCATCTCGGCTAATTTGTTTCCATAGCCACAGCTGGGCTTGAGGGGGATTATTTCAAGCAAACACAGTCTCCAGTCGATCACACATGAATGTTTACAGAGATTAGTTTTACTGACTGTTGACAAAATCTGACTGAACTGGCCTTTTAGATAGGGTGATTAGTTCAAACCACAGTACTGATGATCATTACCTCATTGACCTAAATGTGTGTTTCCTTGTTGAAACATGTACCCCTCTGCCAGAATACCCAATATATGTGCAAGTTCAATCAAGATCAGTTTAGAATGAAAACATCGCTGACCTTTAAAGCTAAATATAACTAAATGCTTTGTTAATTGTTTCTTTGGACAGTGGAACAATTTCCTGAAATAAGTCTCCCTATCTTGATTCATTCTTATACAATGACTGACATATTTAGAGCAACACAGTCATGTTTCAGGACTTTTAGGATAGAGATGATGTATTTCACACTGAAGATGAAGTGAAGTTTTTTGTTTTGTTTTGTTTTTACTTAGGCACAACAGTACAAGTCACAGTGAGTGGTTTAGATGCTGCCACACGTGGAAAACTATTACCATCTGCTCAATCTTCCCCCATTTCTAACAGGTAACAGATTGTGGATTGTATGTGCATGCAATGCAAATAAACCTAACTTTATTTGACTGTGCTGGGACAAAGGTTCAGAGGTTACCTGGTTGAGATGTACTTTGATATTTAAGGGCGAATGACACATATGGTAATTTTCACAGTCTTGATAAGTACACATTTAAGAACTTCAGAGCCGTTTCTAGCTATTAGCGCACAAGGCAAATGCATAGCGCACCATGAACCACTAGGGGGCAGCCAAAGCTGATTCCTCATCTGAGGCTAATTAAATGTTCTTCTTCCTCAATATGTCGGAAAATAAATGTAAGATATAGGACTTAAATAAGTTGTGGCTAGAAAAATTGAAAAAAACTTGTTTTGTTTATTGACATTTAGATGATTGTTGTTTTTCACAAATTCTCTTTTTTTGTCTTATCTTGCTTCTGTGGGTCAAACTTGGGATGTTTGATTTTAAAGAGAGGTTGTAATGACTGTAGACCATTCAACTGATAATGTGTAACAGATTGTAGCAGTTTGTGGGTTAGGAATCATTCCATGTAGTTTGCAAACTGGCAGCCTCCGAACAGCATCTTGCACAGGGACCCACAATACTAGGAAAGGCAGTGAAGAACTCCATAAACCACCTAAAACTATTTAACAACCACACAAATTCAAAATGTCCAGTCTAAACAACTTATGTTAACTGTAGAATTATTTATTCTATTTGAAAAATGTTCTATATGTATTTAGATATTTATTCTTTATTCATCTTCTTTTCTATTTCTCCCTTTATTCTGATCAGAGTGACTTATATAAAGGGACAGTATTACGAAAAAATCACTTCACAATGGTTTTGCTACAGTGATATACTATCTTTTAGCCTCATTCGGAGGGCCAAAGTTGAAAAAGTTATGTTTCCTCCCTCCCTTGTTATTCCACATTTTATAAAAAGTCTGCTCAAAACGGGCGAGTTGGATTTTCCTCGCCAGGTGACATCACTTAGCGAAAACTCCTCCTCCTAACAATCCTGGCTCCTCCTACCCTATAAGAATGTGAGCTCATCCCTTTCAAACTCACTTCAAATAAAGTGAGTTTTGGCAAAACCGTCATTTTTATGATGAGGTTTTGGGGGGGTTTCGGCAGCTGCTGAATTTAATTAATGAAGTACCTTGTAATCAAACTTACTTACTTTTAGAATCAAATAATCAGTAAAGTATCTAATTAGCTTTCTCAAAAGAAAAATTAGTAATTCAATTAATTTTAAAGGTAACTATGGCAACACTGTTTATTACATAACACGTCATTCTCTAAAAAGAGGATTATTGACACAATAATCGCATTTGTGTAAAAATAAAGGTTTAATAGGGTGAGGTTTAAGCAATTTCTCCCTGGGATAGATAATGGAATTCTGATTTTGATTCTGATTAATTAAATTTAACTCTTCTGTCTCCTGCTGTTCACATTTGAACATCATCAAACCAAGAATGCTCAAAGACTCACGATTACTAGTAATTATGAATTACTATACATATATATCTATATATAAGGTAGTTTTTCCAGCCACAGAGGGAACCTCTGGACATTAAAAACCTGATTATCAGTACAACACTAGAACTTGAATTTGAAAACATCCCAATAACTTATTAGATAGTTGATATTCAAAATAAAGAATGTAAAAAGCCCACATTTGTATGAGTTGCTTTTGTCTTGTATTAATATGTCTGATACAGTGGAAGCTAATGTTACTGTGGAGACAAATGTCCTACTGTCAACAGTGTGGTTGGAGAATAGCTTCTTAAAAGTGGAGTCAACTTTCTGGTGAAGTCAACAAAGGAATTCACCAACACATCTCTAAGAATAAACATCACTGACTCAGAGATCACTTAAACTGATTTATTAAGAACAAATCCAAATTCCAGCTTCCCAATTGCAGTTGCTAAATGTTTTGCTGCCCCCATTCTTTGTATGTGGGTATAGCAGCTGATAGCTTACAGTTGAAGAAGTAGTTCATTAACCTACATAATGAGGATCACACTTGATTGTCTTCATCCTCTGAGTTCTGTGTGCTGTCGGCCGGCTGGCTGGTCTGTAATGGTTTGGTCTGCGGAACAAAATTCTCCTTCTGTTGAACCTAAAGAAGAGGGTGTATTAAAATCATTCAAAGCCTTGGAAAGCCAGTACAATAGGTTAAAGCTGTTATTTTGTTTCATACAAACCCCTCTCATTATTATTTTGCGAAGTTCTCCCTGTGAGAGTGGCCGCTGTTCTTCATCAAAAACAAAAGATTCCTCTGCAGCCGTTTCCACTCTGTGGAGTTAAAAATAAATAAATATATAAATAAATGAAAACAATGCAGCCACCAGCATCATCTAAACAATGGCATTATTTCATAGAAACCTTTTTAGTCCAGGTTGAAAACCATCATTTGGTTGAGGGATGTCCAGATTCTGACCCAGAAGAGATTTGGCTAGATCTTTTGGATTGTAGTCCTTTTCAGCATCCTGATAACAAGTGACAACAACACCGTCATACGAATGAACTAATCAAGTACAATAACATAATGCAGCAGGATTTAAATAAGTATTGAACACGTCAGCTTTGATCATGTTTCTTATTGAGGCAATTGATGTGATATTTTTACATGCAACAACAATAACAACAACAAAAGATACTAACACATTATAGAATCAGAAACATATATGCTGATAAACTGAAATAAATATAGATTGGATTCTTCCAAGCATTATCGATAGCTTCTGGTTCCGCCTACAACCTGTCAAACATTGTAGTTTTTTGTTTATATAATTCAAATTTCTGCCCATTCTTTCTGGATATAAAAAAGTTATATCCCTGTATTTCATTGACTGTTTTTCTTTTGTGAATGTATATATACAGAAAAACATTACTTGAGGTCACAATGAATCGGAAAAATGATCGGTTTCTCGAAATATGTGTTTCATCTTACCTAGAGCGGGATATAATCTGTGCATGAAGTTATTGTCAGTAATACATGTCTTTGCCCAACTTTACTTAATAGATGTATTTGTTTGAATTTCTTTATTAGTAAATAACTTGTATTGACACAATCAAGATAATCAAGTCACATTTTTTTGGGATTGATGACTATGACTCATTTAATAAAAATGAAACTCTAATTTTGTGACATGAGACGAAATGTGAGTGTGAGTGTCTCTATGTGGCCCTGTGACAGACTGGCGTCCTGTACAGGGTGTACCCCATGTTATGCTCCATATGAACTGGAGATAGGCACTAGCAGACCCTGTTCAACCTGTGCAGCATTAATAAGGCATAGAGGTGTAGAAAATGGTTGAATGGAAGTTTGGTTGGAAAAATACTTTAGATTTGAGGAAAGCTTGGATGGTGAGCAGCTCGTTGATCTTCTGTTCTACGAGGCTGAGGTAGGACATGATGTTGTTGTCAGTGATTCCCGTTGAGGAGATTAGTGTGTCTCCAATCACTGAGCGATCACACTCCAATTTAGAGACGGTGTTGTTCACTCCTAAGAGAGAGAAAAAAAGCAATCAAGAATCAGAATCTCCCATAACATTATGAATTTCTTTCCAGAATAAAGCCTTATCTATTTAATTTCAACACTGTCGATGAATGTGGAGTGGTTCATTCTGAAATAAATGACGTAATCTATGAAAATCCACTTTTGGAAAAAGCACACACATCTGCAGAGTAGATCTTAGTGGACTGGATTCAAACTAACAAAACAGAGGATAGTAATAGCAAACAATAACTAATGATTGGAAAATAAAATTTGCATCAACCTGTTTTGACCTCATCCAGAATTTTGCCTCGGATGATGGCTTGATTTTCATAATCCTTTGTCTGAGACTCCGTCTCCTTTCTCTGTTCATCAATGTTTCTCAGCATTATGCGTTGGTCTTGCTCTCGATCCAAACCTTTGTTTCGAAGCTCCTCAATCTCCTTTTGGGCCTGCAGAGTCAAAGACAAACATTGATTATCACTTATTTGTGCATTTCTTTTCTCATTCACATCACTTGTGTTTTCTGACAATTTATTTTCTCCATGTGCCCAGAAAAGTGTCATCTCCATCCTCTAACCATTTCTGTATTCTGTATAGCAACTTTGAGTCCCCCAAAAAGGGCTATATAAATGTATGTATGTATTATTATTATTATTATTATTATTATTATTATGAATGCTTTCAAGTTGAAAGTGTCTATTTGTACGGTACTACGTTTACCAAAGTACACGTAGGTAGCGTCTTAGGGTTAGGGTTATGATTAGGGTTAGGATTAGGTTATAACCTAAATATACCTACTGTATATTGCAACAATTTTTAGGGTTAGGGTTAGGGTTAAGGTTAGGTTTTTGGTTATCTTTCTTGATTCATCCCCCGAAAGCGATCCTTCAACCACTCCAGTCAACACCAGGTACCATGCTTCAAGATCAGTCAGGGCCTTGATGTGATAAAGATGTGCAAGTCTCTCCTCTTTCCTTTTTCTCCCACCTTTTTTGCATCCTCCGTTTCCCCTTCTTTTCCACTCCTACCTTTCTCGTTCCAACTCCCGTATATTTCGCCACATAAAACCGAATAGGAGTGACAAGGGCTGGGTCTGTGATTTAGGGTTAGGTTATCTTTCCTGATTCATAGTGTTAGGGTTAGGGTCAGGGTTAAGTTCTCTTTCTTGAGGGTTGGGGTTAGGTTTACGGTTAGGTTTAGTCTTAGTCATGTGACCTAAACTGGCCAATGAGGGGCACTGCGTATGGATAGAATGTCAGTATATTGATACAGCAACTGCCACTGCCTTTAAAGTTAGACTCGTCTGTTGCTAAGATCTAATTGTATCCTATGAACTGTGAAAGACTTACTGTAAATAAAGTAAATGAGGATAAGATTAAAAGAAAAACACCCACTTACCTGACTAATTTGATCCCTAAGGGCCTCTGCTTCATTGTTTTGCTCATTAACAAAATTGAAGAGTGCAAAGTTTCGGTCTTCGACTACAGAGTGAGAAACACAAAGCATAAAGAGTCATGCAGCTCATGGGTGGAATTAAAACAACTAAAGCTCTGTCTTTGTTTTATGCAGTTTGAGTTTTACCCTGGATAAACCTGGAGACCAACAGATCCAGATTGTCCTCCCCTGTTACAGTTTGAATCCTCTCAAAGACTTCCTCCAGAGCATCCAGAGACTCTTCGCCAGAGTCCATCCTTCTCTGCTCCCTCAGCTCGGACACTGTGACTCACAAAAGCCAACAATCACTCTACTGTTTGGAACTCAATCAACGTGAAGTCTAATATTTAATATATTTATACATTAACCATTTTGTCCCACTTAAATTAACAAACAGCTCATAGCATAATACTGTAATAAGGTCATTGACATGACACCTCAATATTCTGTCCAACTGTATTTCTTTTAGTTAATAACAGGTTTAAATGCATAAAAAGTTAACTTAGTATATTTGCACTCACTTTTATTATTATAATTTTTTTTAAATATTACTGACTAAATTACTTTTGTAATTCTTGCTGCTTGACATTTGAGCAACTGTTTTTCTTATTTATTTACATTGTATTCCAGTTTTTTCAGTGGCTTTACAGTCCTTTTTTCAGCCAGGCTCTACTTTGAATGACCAAGAGTTTTCACAGATATACCCACTGTGATGATTAGTGCTACATTCATCATCATCGTCATCAATTTTCCCCTTCCACTGGTTCAGCGGGTTGGGTGCCAAGAATTAGCTCCACCAGAGCCAGGAACCTTGACTTATCTTGCATTTCCCATTGGAGTTGAATAAAAGAAAGGCCTGTAAATTTATCGTAGTTTTTCCATATGTCACGGGTATACGGTTTATTATTAGAGCGGAACAGAATTTGTTTTTGCAGTGCTGAGTTAGGAAGTATAGTTACAGTATATGAGCAATGTACTTAAGGTGTTGGACAGACAAGACAGAAGCTACGGATCGGTGTAGAGTGGGTGAGGCGGAGTATGTCTACATTGATATATTTGAAGCGCTAGTCTACTTTGTCTTCTTCTAACGATGGTGTTTTATCTTTTTGTCTTGGTGGTGCATTGACACGTCCAAACCCATTTTGGACAAGTTTTGTAAGAAAATGAATCCATGTGGAGTCCAATTTTGCCAGCTGTAAGGTGTTAAGATGACAGGATTGGGTACTGTACGTATGACAGCTGCGTACACACACCGTTAGAAACTTTATTAGACGATCCGTGAGCACGGTTTTTATCTTATTCCATTTCTTATGAGCTGAAGCAATACACTGGACAAGGTATATAACAACAATGGACCTCAGATCTTTTTCCTCTTGTGTAACATTGAAACACATTTTCTTCGTTTTTGCTACGCAAATTGTTAGCCCAAACCAAGTAAACTCTTCATCAAATACCCTCAGCATGTTTCCTCGTTCAGTCGTGCTCTTACAAAACACGACAATGTTTTGTAAGAGCACGACTAAACAAACTGAATGTCGCCTTCCCACACTGATGGCTCCGAGAAGGTGTCTTACATTGACTGGGTCCTTCTTCCTGGGTGTTGTCTTGCCCACTTCTCTCACTGCACTTGGTGGTCATGAATTCTTTCAGGTTATGTTCGTGTGCAATGATGCGCTCGAGCTCCTTCATCTCAGCATTGTACTGTGCAAGATCCTTCACCGCCTTCTCCCTCATCATGGTCATCTTTGACTGAGCTTCCACTCTTATGAGGTTAGAAATGTGAAGTGAACGCCACAACATTTGATTTGTTTCATCCTGTATAGTGAGCTCTTTTATTCACCTTGCATCATACGCAGCAGTCGAAAGGTTGATCATTTCCCCAATTTTTTTCCGATGCTCCTGCAGTTCCTGCAACATAATTTTGATTCAAATAAATGCAAAAAGGAGTAACAAACTTAATAGGCCACACTGTAAGGCTACATTTGTTGGTATTTAAAGGATGATATGACTCATGACCTTATTAAGCTTGTTGTGAAGCTGTTGAAAGCGAAGACGCTCATGATGTAAAGTCTGCAGTTCTTCTCTGACGTGACTGTTTTTGGCTAACTGCTCATTGAAGCGAGTCAAGCTCTGAACACAAAACACATGCAAACAATATAATAAAGTTCAAATAAAGTACAAGTGTATCAGGTTATTTCTAACAGCTCTTCGTTTGAGTCTAACTTACTCTGTCAAGTTTGTACTCCAGAGTTTGCACAGCCTTCTGAGTCTGGCGATCATCAGACTTTGGGGAATCAGAATCTCTACTCCCTGTTTTTTTCTGTTCTGCTACCATCATCTCCATACATGTGATCTGCACACGGGGACATGAACACAACCCGTAATTTTTCATACAAACATATGCAAATACCAAGGATTACAAGTACTCACGTTACTGTAATTGAGTTGCTTTTATGAGTACTTGTACTTTTTTGAGTATATTTCTAAATCAGTAACTTTACTTGAACTTAAGTACGTTTTAAAAGAAGTAAAGTAATTTGTTACAGTTCTACAGCCAACTGTTACTGAGTAAATTATAATGACCAGACAACAATCAAATGCATCACATCATAGCTGGCCAATCAGATTAAATGTAAGGCACCACACAAAAACAGCATTGAATGGAGGTTATTTTCTCAGTTTTTGGGATTCATAAATATAGCTATACTTAGGGCTTGAGTATTTATTATTTTTTTTAAATACATCTTGACAAACCTTTTATTTTATACGGAGGCCTTTGTGGAAAATGAATTACGTTCCAATTGCGCAAGATTCGGTTTCTTCCTTTTTAAGTTTATCCATGAGATGTTTACTGTATGCAAGGGAACCGTGGCAAGACTTATTATCAAAAATAAACATGGTGGGTGAAAGTAACTAGTAACTCTTACTTGAGAAACCTACTTTTTACTTGTACTTGAGTATTTTACGAATGACTTACTTGTAATTGTACTTGAGTACAATTTCAATCAAGTAACAGTACTTTTACTTGAGTAGAATATATCAGTACTCTTTACACCTCTGGCAAATACATAGACAAATGAAAATGTGTGATCGGGTAAAATGGAACCTGTTTCTGCATTTCCTTGTGACACTGTCTTTCTTTCTCCAAGTCCTCTTCCAGATCATCCTTTTGCTTGAGCAGAAGCTGAAGTCTCTGGGTGTCCTCACTGTCCTGCTGCAGCCGTGTTGAACTCTTGCATACATTGAGGTTTCGATTCAGCTCCTCCTGCTCCTTCAGCAGCTTCTCTATCTCCTGCCTTCATTCACAAAATGCAAATGAGCATTAAAAGTCGACATAAATCACACAAATTGATTTCAGATCAACAATGAAGGTGAAATGCTTAATCACTGTTGTTTGCGGATCTGCTCCCGAGCCTGGAGGTTGTAGGCCTGCCGGTCTCCCTCCATGATCCTGAACTGTCTCTGAAGTCTGGCTATCTCTGATTCTGCACCAAAACATTGACACTATGTTACAACAATCTATAATTGTGAAAGCAGCAACTACTGAGAGAAAAAAACAATACCTGTCCCATCTATATCCATCTCGCTGTTGTCTGATCGCCCACTTGAGGTCAATCTTCCTTGAGGCATGATCACAATATAGCAGGAACTGAATAAAGTAAAACTGTGATGTAAAAATATTGAACTTGAAACAATAGAAAAATTGTACTAATGTCCTGCAGGTAAGGGATTAAAGGAAAGCATGACCATAAGACACAGCTTTTTTTTTTTTTTTTTTTTAAATTCCACGTCTATGCACTGAGAAAAATAAAAGTTGACTTTATTGAAAAAAAAACAAAAAAAAAACAAATTTGTTGTCTTAAAAAATAGATTTGATTAACTTAAAAGTTATGTTTACTAAGATAAATTAAATTTAATTAACTTATGCATTAATCAAATCTAATTGATAAGTAAACATAAATTAGTTTTTTTTTTTTTTAAGGAAAAGAGTTTTCAAATTTTTTAAAGTAAAATCAACGTTTTAATCTTCACATTGTGGATGCAACTTCCTGATAAACAGATAAATAAATACATGCTAGTATTCTAGTTTGTTGGACAGACAGACAGACTCACAAATACACACTTTTATTTCAAATTTCAAACAGATCATAATGAACTAATATTCATTATTACAACACCCCTCAAAAAGAAAAAAAACTTAAATCAACCAGTAGCTAGTTTTATTGATTAGTCATTTCCAAACTGCTAGTTGTAAGCTGTGTCTACAAACATGAAGCCTGCTACACTGGCTACACAACAGTACACTAGCAAACAATAAAGGTAGATGATCATTGATTAGTCATTATAATTTTTATAGAAGAGTTTATCTCACCAGCTGTTCAGAAAATATTGAATTCAGCGCAGTCAAAGCAACACGATAGCAGACTGGAGTTGGTTGCTAGGACTCTAGGAAGTTGTTAGCAACTGTTGCTAAGGGCTTCAAACAAAGAAAACCCTACGTTTTGTCTTACAGGCATTGTGGCAATTGTGTTCATAAACATTCCATGGATTTTGTAACCAAGTATGTACAATGTAAATAGTGTAACATTTGAAAATATTTAATCTCATCTCAGCTTTTTGTTTTTTTTCTGTGTAACTCACCTGCATATTTTCCTCTTATTTACCAGACTGGACCTCATTTTCTTTATACATTTCGGTTTTTGTTGATATTATATCTTACTGTCATTGCAACAAATTAATCAGCTGCACCATTAATCACCATTCACACCTACAGTATACTGAAAATGAAGAGACTCACTAAAATTGTTTATTTATTTTTTAAATACATTTTGATTACAGCACACTTTTATTCTTTAAACGTTATTGTAAATGAACAAGTTCAAACCATGTAACCCACTCAAATGTGTTATTCTAATTGACAACTTTTATTAAAAAGAAACTTTTACAAAATCATTCATTTATTTTAGCCTATGATTGGGAAATGAATCTATTGGTAATCTAATGTCTTCTACATAACAAAAGATAAATTAATGACAATCAAGACAAACCCTTAGAACCTTGGTTATAAAATGTATATTTGGAATGTCAATGTAGGTTATTTCTTAATGTATTGATTCTATTATAATATTAATGTTTCTAAGCTACTTTTGCTTATTGTCCTGACTGTGGATCAGGCTGTGGTTGTTCCTCAGCTGGTCTTGGTGGAACACCTTCCAAGAAGGTACAGAAGTGCTCACGTTTGTTATTTTCAGATCTTCTCAACAGAAAGTAGCACTTTGGGAAGTAATAGGCAGCCATGAGTCCAACGATGCCTGCCATGGTAAAGTATACATGGACAATGGATTTTTGTTTGTTTTCTGTGCCTATGTATACTGGAATAAAGCTCACCCAGATCACACAGTAGATCAGGGTGGAGAAAGTGATGTCACGGGCAAGGTTGTACTGATGAATGGGTTTTACAGCCATGAAGGTACTCATGAATGATAGGAGGGCCATTGCAGCATTGAAGCCTTGCATCAGAGCAAACCCATGCAAAGGATTCACGGGGCATGCCAGGAACCTCTGAACAAAGTCTATTTTCATTGCGGCCTTAAAGTCTGACAGAGTAGGAGCTTCTTGGACAAACCAGCCAGAGAGACCACCCTGTATAGCACAGGACACCAGCACAAACACCAGGCTGGCTGGGCCTCTTAAATGTAGGTGACGAGCAGTTGTTTCTGGGAATTCTGTCACTAAGAAAATCTGGTGGGAAAGAAAACAAAACACAGTTTAATTAAAATGGGTGATTTTTATATTGCAAACAGAAAGCACGATATAATGTTATGCGGCAAATACTTATTTTACTCACATTCATTTACTGCTTGAATGAAAAAAAGAATGTATCATTGTACTTTTTATTTATTCATTTATCTATGCTTTTGTTCATATTTATGGTATTATAGATTTTTTAACCTCATTTAAATAACAGGTGGCACTTTACTTGAAGTTTTATGCATAAAGGCTGACATTAAGCTGTCATTATTATGACATGACACCTGTCATTAGCATGAATAGAGTGTCATGAAGGCTGTCATTAAGTGTTGTTTGTTACCCTAACCCTAACCCTTTGTTACCCTAGCCTTTACCCTAACCCCACTGAATCCCTCAACCAAACCCAAAAACTGCCAACATAGCTCCAAAGGTGTCATAATTTAGCCAACAACACTTAATAACAGCCTTCATGAAAACCATATTCATGCTAATGACAGATAATGACAGCATAATGTCAGTCTTATGTATAAAACTTCAAGTAAAGTGTTACCAAATAACATTAAATAGTTAAAAGGTAGCATAAAGGAAAACGCAAAAATTAATACAAATTATGAGTTACTAAATGTTTTTGCAACCACAAATAAACAGCATTTTTAAAAATGTTTAACGTTGAGAATTTAAATTAAAAAAGAAATACAAACCTTTTGCTGTTACACCTAATTTTTGAGAATCCCACAATGACGTTGAATTTACAAATTACTATGAAAAAATACTGAATAAAACAGAACGTATTGTATTTCTAGAGCATATGTAACCCAACACAAGTTTTCTTCTATTGTTAACAGCTACTAGTACCACTGTAGCACTAGCATGTATCGCTACTCACCTGAAGAGAGATAGCCAAAATGATAGAGAAGGCGGCTGTCTGAAAAATGGTTATGAGGGGTAACTGAAGACGACAAACTGTGTCCCCTGGCTCCCCGAGGAAGAGCAACAGACTGAAACAAGACCCAACCAGGCCCAGGAGAGCCACAAAGCTCATGACACCCCCTGAGGCCATCACCAGTGGGGTTCCTCTGTGCTTCAGAAACAACCCACCCACTGAAACATGGGTCAGCACAACCAGCAGTGCCACAATCATCATTATTAGAGCCATAGGTGAGTCCCAAGCTAAAAAGTCAAAGATGGGGTCGGTGCAGTTTGTGCTTTTAGGCAGAGACCACTGGCGGTCTGGACAGGGAGTGCACTGGACGTCCTCTAGAGTACACAGAACAGAACACAATGGACGTCAGGTAGGATGCACGAAAAAAAACACGTTACATCAGAGAATTGGTAGAAATACTGGAAGACTGTATTCAAAGTGCTGTGTGGGTAGATGCAATGCTTGATAACTTCTCCATGACAACTCAATTTAAGTGTGATCAATCACCTTTAGAAATGTATAGATATTGACAAATTACAGCTTGCAATTAGCTAGTTTTAGGGATTTGGTTTATCACAAAAAGCCTAACGCAACCTTTGATGTAGAGAACTTTATGTCTCCCTAATGAGAGTTCTTTGCCCTCAAGCTAACATCCAGTCAAAGGAAAACCTTCACCAGTGTCAGGGTTTGTTTCAGTGAAAATTAACATTTAAAGATTGTCAGTTTAGCACTAAAACTTTATCTCTACTAAGTACTAACTACATCTGTCACATGTACTGGTATTTATCTTTGTGAGTTTAAATCCTGGAAAGTAAATTAGATTTTAGATGGAGCTCATTGGTAACTTGAGTTAATTATGGTACCTCACATGGTCCATTCGGGCTACCTGGTACTCGGGGCCACCGTTTTGGTGACCCCTGACCTACAGCTTACTGGACAAGTATAGGCTTAACCAGTGTTAAACAACAAAATTAGTTCATGAATGTGTAATTTTGTTGCACCCTGTGTGTATTAATAGGTACCATGTAAAAGCTAAGGAAATGAACCAATTTTCTTGCTTTCATGTCTTTAACTTAACCAAGTACAATATAATGTTTCCAATATGTGACATTATTAATGTAATATATGTTAGACAAAGGGAGAAATTGTAGGGCTATTCCTATGACAGAAAGTGATATTTAAGAGGTGAGTATAAACCCAATACCGTGTTTGGCCTGGTAAGTTCCTGGCCTGCAGTCGAGACAGTCAAAACAGCAGGAGTGGAAACCTTTGACTCTGCGGACCTGTCCAGGTTTACATTCGGCTGAACACATCGACAGAGGAACCTGCACAGCAAAAACACAGCAACATAAGCACAAACCGGATGGTGATTGTTAATCTAGTCATTATTTATCTTTAATTGACAGTTGACTGTTACCTGAGATCCATCAGTGTGCCATTCAAAGTCTTCCTTGTTGAGAGACAGCTTATGTAAATAGAAGCTCCCAACAAGTCTGAAGGATAATGTAGGTTCCCACACCCACTCAACTACATTGTATCCAATGTTTGGGTTGCCATTCTCGTCAAAATTTATCAGCGTACCATTGATATTAACAGACACATTTCTTAGAGCCTCCAACAACTGCAAAAGAAGGTTTATATTAATGTTTGTGCTGTTCAGCGTAACCCATCAAGCTCTAACTTGACAGAAGGAAATTAGTGGTCACCTTCCAGGGGTAGACTTTGGTTTGGTTTCCCCACAAACACATAGTTGAGTTGCACCTCAGCAAGTTATGCAATGCGTGGGCAGCACTGTAGATGGCAGCATAGACACTGAAAGCAGATTTCTGAACAGCAGGACTTTCCACTAAGCTCATATTAGCAGGTGACAAGTTCCAGCACTGTGAGCAAGGATTGTCTGGATTTCCGGGCTTCAGTGTTGGTGGGGACATGTTGGCCTGTTCCTCACTCAGTTTGTTGAGGAGTGTTTCAGCATAGGCTGAAAACAAACTCGGGGGGTCTGTCTTGTCAGTAAAACCTAAGATAGTTCCAATTGATTCAATGTTGGGAAGAGAAACTACACGATTGCTGATGGACCAGCTGGTGCTACCGACCCATACCGCTGTAAAATTCCTTCTGATCACCTGAAAAAGGATTGATTGCCAGGTAGTTAATCAACACTCCAAGATGTTTTTTTTTTTGCTTTGTTTTAAAACTCACTAACCTCTTTGAAAAAGATCCAAGCTGGTTCTGGAAGAGAAAACACTATCACCACCCCCACTTTGGCAGCAATGATGTGTTGAACTATTGTTTGGACTGCTGGCTCAGCATCACTGTACACTGGTATCAGGCCCTGGTAGGCCACACAGACAGACATCTTCTCTGCTATTTTAGTGAACTGCTGTATTCCCTGTTGACCGTACTCTTCCTCACTGCCCACCACTGCCACCCAGTTCCAGCTAAACTCCTGCATGAGGCGACCCATGGCATCCACCTGCCACTTGTCACTGGGCACTGTGCGAAAAAATGACGGGTACAGATGGTTGTCACTGAACTTGTCGCTAGTAGCACCGTAACTGATCTGAAAGAGAGAAGTCACACTTAAATGTAACAATGCTTGTGATGCATGTTTATTACGTTTATTGACCAGTCAATCATAGAGCTAAAGTCGTGTGTCAGGAACCAAAGGTGGGTTACAATTCAGTTTTAGGTGGTTTGTTGTCAACTACCTAAGCAAAGACAGCTAGCTAAATATTCAATAGGAAGTAGCATTATAAAAACTTCAATTTTCTGTACATAAATTCTGAATTGGGATGAACCACACTGGGTCCCAAGGCCAGATTTGTTGGAAGCTATGGTTTTAGATCAAAATACTGATCGCAAGGATCAGCTTGATTTATACTTTGTGGACTAGATCACCCCCATTGCAGAAAAAAAAGAAAAGAAAAAATAGTTATTATTATCATTGTTATTACTTAAATTAATGCTCAAATTTATGGTCAGTCATGCTGAGGCTAAGTTGGAAAATTCAACCCGGGTTTTTCATACACAGTTCTGGTTCTCTGATTTCCTCCCACAATCTAAAAGCATGTTGGATTAATTAGAGCTGAAATATTTAAGATCATTTTATATATAATCAACAAATTCATGTAAAAATAAATTTAACAATAAAGATAATATAATAATAATAACAAAAACAGTACAACTGCTGCTAATACTACTAAATATAATAATTATTATAGTTCTTTTCTTGTCTCCTGCCTTGTCTTGTGAGCACCACTAGACCCAGTTTAAGAGGGCACAGAAGAATGTGGAGATATCAAAATATAGAGAATATACAGTAAGTAGTTTATGAATAATAATAGTAATGCGAAAACATTTCTTACAGCCAAAAATCTAAATTAACATTAACAGTAAAAATGTTAGTGTAGTGCATTTGCCTTTTTATCTTGGAGGAACATAGACTCTTTTTTATTTTGTTAAAAAGAAAAGATGAAGATACAGTAGATCTTTATGCTGATAGATTAGTGTTCAGTGTGAGACTGAAGATGTTTTCGAATAAGTTTGTCATCAAACCTGTGGCATCAGAAAGAATCCCATCAGCTTTCCGATGACTGACACCATCTCAGAGGTATAAGGACCAATCATGGCCGATACGCTGGTCTCATAGTCGGTGTAGTTGCACTCCACAGATAGGACTTTGTTTGATTTCTCAGTGAGAAAAGACAGAGTGGGCTTCACAATGACTGCAGATTGTTTGCACGTGTCATAAATTTCATAACCCAGCTTAATGCCCGGGAGTGGAAATTGTTTTGCGTTGATCTCGTCCACAGCATATTTCATTACCAGAGCAAGGCCCAATCCAAAATCATCTAATCTGTTGGACCCCAGGAAGGAAAGGAGAAAAAGGCTCATTTCACACAATTAAAATACTAGAATCCCAGTTAACCATTACCTTTCACAGCTGATGTTGTCGGGATCTGTCCTCTCGCTCAAGTTACTGGTGAGTTGATTTATCGGAAAAAGTCCCCCCAGCATGACATCCCCAGACAAATAGAAAAGGCTTGTGGATATGTTCTGGAACCACTCGGGTAAGTCAAGGGTGCAGCATGGACTAAACATGCTACACATGACAAGGACCACAACGCCTGGAGACATGATGCTGGTACGATGGATACTGGAGATCAGGCAGTTGGAGCTATGCATATATGTGTCATGAAATATTGTTGTATGCAAATTCACAACAAAGGCCCAGACACACACACACACACACACACACACACACACACACACACACACACACACACACACACACACACCCAACCACCTGAAGGTGTCACAGCAAAGTGAGAGCAAAGCATGTCCTCAAATCTGTGACATGACTCAGGTTGCTCATTTTTTTTGACTTTATCTTAGTTTTGAGGGCATTGCAGAAGTTGATGAGGTTGACATACAGTATACAGACCCTTTCCCTTTCTGCAAAAACTGAAAAGTAAATGATGATTTCTTTACAGTTTTCTAATTTTTTGAATTCCTATTTTTGTGGGTTTTATGAACTGGAAGCCCAAATTATGTAAAAAAAAATAAACAAATAAATACTTGAAATCATTTAAATTGTGGGCCTTGACTCTATAATCTATGAAAGTTTAACTTTTTGAATTGAATTATGGAAATTAAACAACTTTTCCATGATATTCTAATTTTTTGGAAAGGGTCTGTACATTTTTCTGGAATAGGGAAAGGGGACCCATATTTCATAGTGAATATGCGTGTGTGTGTGTGCGTGTGTGTAGTGCAGGTGGCCCACATACTTCCAGAGCATTTTCATGACATTTGCTTGCGGTTTGAGCTTATATTTTACAGTGTACTTACGTCCTAAGCCTGAGTGAAGACTCATTTTCAATTTTTTCAAACATCACGACCCCCTTTTGCTGTTCCAATACTGTGAATATTAGGATTTCAATTGTTTTTTGTTTTCATTTTTTGGAATGTTTTGTTTGCACCTCTGTGTGGATTTTGCATCCTTATTTGCCTGCAATGTTGCTCATCCATAGAAAATGGTTACATTTCCTTCCATGAGATTTGCTTAAACGGGCCACAAGCTCGTTCAAATTGATGATTGGTTAACACACCCTAACCAGATGTGAAGGACATTATTATTTCACTTTACTGTCTTCTCAAATAAACAGTAAATTATACATAAACCTTTAGTGTGGCCAGTAAAAGTAGGCACAACTATTTGTTTTCCGTCTGCACATAAGTCGCTTGAGTTCCTTTGACTAAAACAGGCACACGCTGGCTGTAAATTAGAACTTTTTAATGAGATAATCAAAGGTTGCTTAATTTAGGGGCTGAATAAACACCTCAGGCCTGTTGCTGGGATCTGGAACCGTTTCTGAACATTGAGACAGACTCTATCGTCCAAAGTGCCATCTGCTAATGCACTGCAATGTCTGTCTGGGCCCTGAAACTCTGTTGCTTTGGTTTAAACACTCACACTTTGTGCATATGACCTCAAGGTCATGGAGGAGCTCAACTGCCATTTGATATATGGCTAATAGACGGTTGTACCAGATACCTCTTTGAACGAATAAGTTAGAGATAGACGCAGATAGAGATACACAGAGAACAGAGAGACAAAGATTTCTTACTCCGGCCACTACTAAACTTTGCTATACTACTCTTGTCATCTGTCCTTGGAGCTGTTCAGTTAAAAGATCTGAGAAGAAGGTAGAGGAAAAACCTTACACAGTACCTGCCATTCTAACAATACAACTAGGAAAATACGTTTTCAATCCGTGTAACTTTCATTTTTTATTATTCTGTTTGAAAACCAAATCAAAATACCAAATAAACAGTGTGGTTATTTTGTTTTACTGACTTAAAACTTAAACACAACTACAGAAAAAAAAAAAAAAAAAAACACACACACACAAACAGCATTTTTCTGTTTTAAAAATTAATTCTTGCTCTGTTTGTATGACATTTGGACAAAATATAAGACAAAAAAAGGAGCAATGCATATCAAGTCACATTACTGATGAATTGAAATGTTATCAATACATAAATAAATCAAAACAAAAAATGGATATTACGAAAAGCACACATGATATGAGATTAAAGGAACCAGAGGGGGTGTGTTGAATCTACTGGTGCTCCTCATTTCTTGTGATCAACTTCTGCCGTCAGTTGACGGCAGCATTATAACATGCAAAATAAATATTTTCACTGCCCTCAAACAAGCTTGTGTACATTTTTTTTTTGCCAAAGTGTCAAATCGTAGAAGTCCTAGCATCTATTGCTCCTCACATCAGCCTCACAGTCATTTGCTCTGACAGAATGTGACGTACTTAAGCTCTCGCTCTAATTTCTCCATAAAGATCCAAATATCTCACAAACAGGATTTCACCATTATTACTTTAATTCTAAAACAGAAAAGCACATCTTTTTTGGTTTTTGTGGTTTCTGTATTTCTGTTTTGGTTTTGAGTCAGTAAAACAAAATAACCACACAGTTTATTTGTTATTTTGATTTGGTTTTCAAACAGAATAACCAAAAAACGAAGGGTACACGGATTGTTTTTCTATTGTTTCTGAGACACCTGACTACGACTGTTTGATTTGCTCTCTTCCCAAAGTGCATTTTGTTGTCATGTGTTGTCCGATTGAGGTGGGTATGCAGAATCAATCATCCGATCATTAACCAGAACTCAACTCTATTTTTGTTGTCTGCTGATCTTTGGTGACTTGGTCCACCATCTCTGATTTGAAGCTCTGAAGCCTCAAATGGGAATGTGACGCAAAGCTGCAGTTTTAGACTTGATGACCCATTTGTTGAGTTGTCATTACTTGACCTCAGCATTGAAGTGAAATGTGAGGCGTTCACCTATTGGATATCTTATCTCTGATGGAAAGAAATACCTGTGTTATTGCCCACACCTGTGATTAGTCATAATTTTAAACACAAATGAGTTGATTCCTATCACAGCCAATGCAATAATAAAAAAAAAAAAAAGCAGGCTGGACAGGCCACCGTTCCCATAGTTGTCAGTGTAAACGTTTTCTCTTCACCTGATGTGTAAGTCTTTGGAAACTTGAGCTATCAGACAAACAAAGGCCAAATAAACTACAGCTTGGCCTGGTATTCCTTTTATTTGCATTGAACTATGCAAAAAAAGGTGAAATAAGGACGCATAATGAGGCAGTTAATGGTAAGAGGAGATGAGTATGATAAAAGCAGTCTGACTGAAGTTTAAGTGTTATATTGTAGCTGTAAAACTAACGTAGCATATGTTTTTTTATTATTATTATAGATTATAGATTAACTTCTAGTATACATAGTGTCTTTAAACATTGAAAAATCACATATTATCTATTTTATTTCCTCATCACTTTTTTTTAAACTATGTATCCATTTTCTTATTGTTGTAATGCAGTTTTTTGTCCTCTGTATAAGATGAGCTCAAAGAGCAGAGCAGCTTGCCTTATATGTAGGCCACCAGTCTGTCATACCAGTAAATAACACACTGGTGCATTCTGTATCCTGAAACACTGAATTGGACGCTGGTTTGACAGTAAACTAAGACCTCACGTCTTGTGTGGTGATGGTAATGAAAAGAGGTGAGTCGACCTACGGTTAGGTTAGAGGTTAATAGTTCTGATTCATTCTTTGACACGTTCGCAAGCGTTAACTGTCAACAAAGAGGAAGAAGGTGTGACAGCAAACAATAGACATATTGATTAATAGCTGCGTAGTATACAGAGAGCTGAGATTAACTTCCCTTTGAAGCACACTCACATAGTTTAATGCAAAGAGTCAAAGGAGGAAGTGGTTTCTCAATCACCCACATCACTAAAAGTAATCCTGTGCTAATACTTATGAGTTCATTTGGTTGGGAAATCAGGTGTTAGAGGAACATTGTTCAACAGGCTCTGTGAAAACCTTTTACAAGTCTGATATTAGATTTATTAGAAGCATATGAGTGAACTAATATGCTCAAATGAATGATAGGAACTGCAAAAATCTGTCTGCACTCATCTTTTGATGCCATGAGTGAGTCGTCTTACACAACGTATCACTTACAGGAAGGGTTTATTCAGGGACATAAAGGAGGTATTCTGCTGCTTATCTAGTTAGTCATCTTGACGTAAGAGGAGCGGTGATGAAATCCAATGTTTTCATGGAGGACAAGCTGTTTGCTTGTTCAACCTACAACTCATTCTGTCACTACAGACTGAGGTTCAGTGGCCGGACTTTTACAGCAAACACTCCCCGATGAGCGGTTGACAAAAGAAGCTGCACGTCTGATGGGGTCTTGTTAGTGATTAGTGCGGGCGCCGTGGACAGATATCACATTATCCTATTGTTTATGTTTGAAAAGCTCAAAGTCAACCTAACTTGCTGTGTGACAAGCTTTTATTGTTGTTTAACACAAATGTTGTTCACAGGCTAACACTGATTTGTTCAGAGCTGCACAGAAACATGTGGAAAACACTGTCATTCATACTTTTTACTATTTGAGCTCATTTAACTGTAGTGGGTATAACATTACTAAAGTGTAACTAAAATTTAATAATACATTTTTTTTCTGGAAAATCAACTTTCGTTCTTCTAAAAAGTTCATTTTATATTAAGGACTTTACAGCGTTAAATGACAGCATCAAACACGTTAAATTTCAGAAGAATTCAAAATGTCATTAGCTGCTAGATTTATTTGCCAGGCTATTCATGACCTGGATTCCTAGATGTTGCAGTTACACAGACAGCACTTTGTATAATTTCTTAATGAAGAAGAACAAGAAGAAGAAGAAGACAGAATGTCTTACAAGCAAACAACAACAGATTGTTACCATGTGTCTTACAATGCCCAACTCCTCCCCATTAATCACATTCACTGCATATTGTAATAGCACAGTAAGACCCCGCCCATATATGTACTTTCCGTGAGCAAACATTTTTATTTCAAAAGCAGCTAAAATCATAAAAAAATGTAATACTTTAAGCATTTAAGGCTCCTTTAGATATTTGTAGCTGAAATGAAGTACGAAAAAGTCTTTTTAACCTGTGACCATATTAGTAACAACAAGTGTATGCCATTATTAAAAAAAATTAAAATAAAATTTTAAAAAAATACATGTGAACTGCACGTGTGCTTCCTCGTTTTCCTTGAGTTTTTTTTTCTGTGCTTTTTAGAGTAAAAAGACAGTAAGGCTTGACTTTAGAGCAGCTCAGCCACTAGATGTCAGTTGTATGCATTCAATCAGCTTCACCTACAGGGACGCCTGCACACTGTTGTCTGCCTGTGGGGCCTGCAGTCCTCTGATGTTTACTTCAGCAAACAGAATCCGTATGTTCGGAAAAGGTGACGGCCTTGAGGGGAGAAAACATTATTCATCTTTAAATGTTTATTTTCACTGAAACATTGTGACAAACATTTTTCAGTCTTGCAGAATTGGTATGATTTGATATTTTGATATGATATACAAAATATATTTTGAAAAACGCAGGATGGATTTTCGTAAACTATGATATATTTGTTACATTTTACAATAATGTTATATTATACGATTAAGATGTTTTTCAGTAGCTAGGAAAATAGGAAGACAATAATTTTCTATAAATTGAAATGAAAATGAAACAATTGCATAAATTAGGAGAAATAAATGTGTTGCATGTTGAAACTTAAACATTTCCAACCTTTTTAAGTTACTGCTAGCCAGAATTATGAACTTACCCTCGAATTCAAGTTAAACCGTAGTATTTAACCCTTTAGCACCTATCGCGTCGCCGGCAACACATCCTGGTTTGCGCACATTAAAATGACTTTAACTCTGTTAAAACTCGCTCTATTTGAAAAATTCCAACTTTTTCTGAAAGCTAACATGTTGCACTTTACTGACAACCTACACACATTACAGTAATCATATTCCCTCCTTTGTAGAAAAGCCAGTGAAGAAATCGTTTTGGTTTGCGTGTGTAATAGTAGCCATTAAACGGCACATTCAGAATCATGGAAATAAGTTTTTTTTTAATTTATTTATTCTATTGTGAATAGTTTCATACATTCTTTTTTTGTCATTTTAAACTGATATTATACTGGTAGAACATGTGTAAAGAATTGTAAAAAAATGTTTTGGGTAAAAAAAATCACTTTTTTATAAAACATTTGCTGACCATTTTATAGACAAAATAAGCAACAAAAAAGAAAGTGATATTTCAGGTGTTAAAGGGTAAATATCTGCTTTTTAAACTAGTAGCCCTTTGGACTACACAGTACCTATGAAGAAGCTCGGTTTCAGAAAGGTTGGTGACCTCTGCTTTAAATGAAATGACATTTTCCATCTGGCTTCTGTCTGTTAAATGTCTTTGCTGATGACCTCCAAAAATGGAGGGAACACTGTTGCACAACACCTTTAACATCGTGAACACATAATCATTTAGGAAAACACCATCTTGTTTCCTGTGTAAGCAAATACTCTTGTGTTGTGGCTGCCACACACTAAACACCAGCAGTGACAGTACGACAGGGACACAGAAATACCAGCCTCTTCATTTTGCTTCCGCTCTCTCTCTCTCTCTCTCTCTTCCACACCTCCTCAAATCCCTTCCTTTTTTCTGCAGAATGGCCGGATCAGCCTCATTCTCCAAATCTCCACTCCCAGCCTGTGAAACACTGGGTCCGTTGTTGACATGCTGGCCTTATACCCAACAGGGGCTGACAAATGATTAGCCAGCTTTTCTGTTCGAGCGTGGACAAGCAGTCATCCAGGCAGCAGAGCACTGCCCCGTGCTAGGCTACTGGACGCTCAGCACAAACAAATGGCAACTGGTGTTGTATGAACCAGCTGTGGTGTTTTTAAACTTTACAAAATCTAAGCTAATATCACAGTCGAGCCCATGCACACTGACAGGTGTTTTTTTTTTTTTTTTTTTACCTCACCTCACAGAGTTAATGAAGGATTCATCCTCCCCCACTCCAGCTGTAAAACTTGTTCTTCTTCGTGTCTGCAGCCTGTCTTTGTGCATCTCACAACGGTGTTGCAACACATATTGGTACATATTCTGCATGCAGTGGTAAACAATAGTATACGTCCTGCTTGCATCTGCCTTGCTTACAGCTACAGGGAATAAAACACACACTTTTAATCAGGGTTTACTGACAGCGGCAAATCCACCGCTTATGAGTTTCTGACGCATTGAGTTAGAAAAACAGGCCCGATTCTTAAATACAGAACAGCCTAATCAATGGATGTGTTTGCGCTGTGGACTGATTAATCCTCAGGTCAGGGCTTGGCTCTGTAAACCATATACAGGTCAGATTAGAGACAAGAGTGTTTGGCTTCCTCTGGCAGGGCTGCTCTGCAACACAAAGACACACACAGAACAGAAGAGACGTGGTTGGCTGACGTGCAACCTGTCAGGTTGGAGAGCTAGAATTTTTTTTTATTTGGCTATATCTCTTCACAAACACTGCAGAGATAACTGCTGTGCAAACTGTGGAGCAGACGCTAGCAACACTGTCTATGAGAAAGAAAGCTGTTGGTTCGAGCGCAGAAATAATGACTGAGTATTGAAACAAATGAAATTATTTGTTGCAAAAAATACATCATCAATTGATTTGAAATGATTTTAAGTCATTGAAATCAATGCACATTTAGGAACATAATATATTTTGCTGTGTGTTGCATTGCGAACATGTGCAGGGTCCATTTTGATGTACAGCTAATGTTCGGTGCCGTAGGTATAGAAATAAAACCAAGTCTCCATAAAGTCTGCATAATGTGGATCTTCAAATATCATGGTTTGAAGCATGTCTTATAGGGGTGTGTGTACTGGTACGTGTGGGGTGTCATGTTACGTGCCACTGCAAACTGATAGGTCTCACCTTTCATCCTCTGCAGTGACTCATCAAATCAATGATGTCTAATCACGCAGTGAGGAACTGTACTGTTCCATACTCACATCACACATGTTTAAAAAATAAATGTTTTCTATGAACAAGTTTAAAGATGTTTAGATTACAGCTTGACTTTGATGTTTCCAGATTCATACCATGCAAAGAGCAGCTCCGCCACTATAAGCCATGTGTGTTAACCTCAGTTTATCAAAATTATTGTAATCATGTAATCCCGGACACATATGTGTCTTTTTCCTCTTTTTGTTTAATGCAAATATGAAGATTTTTGAAGTTAAAAAATTGAACATAAAGATAAAAGATAAAAACATAGTGTAGGCCTCATAGATCAATAAATCAACCATCATTTGCTTGAGAGAAAAAAAAGGTGTAAAGGGATAAAATTGCCACTCGAAAGCAAGATTGATATGATTATATATGATATGATTATATACGTTTATGGACCAAAAATGAGTTAATAAAAACCATGCGAGGGTAAAGTGAAATTGGAGCTCAGTGTCTTAACTGTTAATACTTCATTAGAAGGATGGAAAGTCTTACAGTAAATGCATATTAGGATCAAGAAGACTTTGTTATCACATCATCTTATTGTATATCTCAGTTATCCAACACAATTTGGAAACAGCTTCATGTCTAGATGCTTTGTACATTACTTATGTCAGTGGTTCCCAAACTTTTTCTGCCACGCCTTCCTTTTGAAAAACAAAAAACTGTCAGGGCCCCCCCCATTGCCACAAAATATCATAAAAATGGGTAAAAAACAAAACAAAACAAAAAAAAACAGAACAAGAAGAAAAAAAATTACATTTTTGAAAAAAAATTATAATAATTTGAACTATTCACTTCTTCAAATCTCATGAAAATAACAAAACTTGTAATCACATATTTTAGAATAGTAATAAAGCTCTTTAATAATAAAGAAAAATAAATATTTTTCATTCTCAAGGCCTTTCTAGCCCATTATTCTAGTTCAGAAATCCCTTAACCTTTTACAGGATTCCTACAGCTTCAGTCAAATTAAATTCAGGACTTTTTAATGCCATTTTAAATTAAATTTAAGACCAACTTCACAGTAAACACAATTGCGGGGAAATTTTTTTTCGTGCACTAGACACACACAAAAATACAGAAAATGACAGTAAAATACACAAAAAAACAGACTAAAATAATCAAAGTCACTCAAAACACACAAGATGACTACAAAAATAGCCAGAAATCTATGAAACAACAACAAAAATACAAAAACAAAACCATTTAGAAAAACCATTAAGAGAAATCTTCGTTGAACAGGCAATTTTCATTAAATTTACATTTTCCATGTTGTTGAAAGCATGACACACATCTGCACAGAGTCTCTCTGTAAACACTTAACTGTTTACTGTTGTCATTGCACAATGTTATGGTAAATTATATATATTTTTTAAAAAACGAATGTTTGGAAATGTGAGACTAATTGCAATCATACAATCACACCTTTGTGTTAAAATGTAAGACTTTTGAAACATTGATTTAAGACATTTTAATGACAAACAAAGCCATATCAATTCTATGCCTTTTAAGACTTTTTAAGGATGTTTTATAGAAAACCGATTCTGACCAGTTTAAGAACACATTTCAGGTGAGAGGATGTTTGAAGAGGTTAGAAACAGAAACTCACTGGAGGGTTGTTGGTTTAAAGCTGGATAATGATGACCACTGTATTTTAGAGCAAAGCTGCTTTCCAGGAATTTAACTCAGTGAAATCAAAAGTGACATCAAACTTATTGCTTCCTGCTAAAAGATCTGTGACTTTTGTTCTTGCGTTCATCGATGAGTAAGAGGTGAAACACTTTGTGCAAACACGTTTGATGAGCACTGTGTGTTTTCTCAGCCAGAGCTTCGTGAGAGGCTTCAGCAGTGTTTTGGAGATAAAGAGCTTTGTTTGAAGGTGAACCCTTATTTGAAGTGATGGAGCCTGTTTGTGAGCAGCTGGCAAAACATCCTGCGTGTGGGCGGCTGGATGGCAACAGTGAGGAATTGTTGTCAAACTTGGAGAAGTAGGGAGCAAGCCAGTGCTGTGGAATTTTACCAGGTCAAACTTGTGTAAGAACCAGTGCTTCCATAGGAAGGAAAGGACAAGTAACAGAGAGAGAGGGGACACAGGACTTGAAGCTGATAATGGTAATAAGCAGAAGTGAAAGTAATGGATTACAAGTGTAATTAAGTTGCTTTTATGGGTACTTGTACTTTTTTGATTATATTTCTAAATCAGTCATTTTACTCGTACTTAAAGCGATTATCCGGAGGGTGAAAAGAGAGAGAGAAAATTCAAAAGTAAACGTCTCGATGTCCTGCCCTAAACAGCTCCACTTCCTCCCCCTGCCTCTGCCAATCTCCCAGAAGCCACGCCTCTACTTTTGTGCATGCGTGTAGCGGAACAAAACAACAATGTTTAACAATATGTGTAGTAATGTTTGTCACTAACAAAACACTTATGGTAGTCTGATTTAAAACATGTTTAAATCAGGGTCCGTTCAGAAACCTTTTAAAAGACGCAAGTCACTCCACCTTTGAAAAGCAGCTCCGAGATAAATTCTGTTGCGATCACGAAGACGTTTATCTGCAAGCTTTGTAATCCGGACTTTTCTTTTGTTTTTTAGTAGAAGTGTGACAGGTTAAAAATGGTTAATATTGGAAATGGTAAGGTATTGGAATTATTATTCAAATTACTTTGTAAGTATATTCTATACGGTTTAAAAGTAGAATCTTTGTAAATTGGAGTTAAAAAGAATATCTTTCATATTTCTAGAATTTCTGAAATATTACTAATATAGGGTAAATACTGTGTAATTTGCAATTTGAGTGTTTGATGGTTTGTAGATCGATTGCTTCTGACGTGCATAGCGGTGTGTTCTTTGCGCCTGCGCAAAAAAAGTGTGTGTGCTCTTTGGAATAAAGCAACGAGGAAGCTGGAAGTCGACTTCATTTGTTCCAAAGCAACCACCTTACCTCTCCCACACTGTTGGAGCGGAGGGCGCAACAGAAGCTCCTCCATGATGCTACGCTGCTCAGAGTGACGCCTGTTTGCTGTTGTGACGCGCAGCCTCGTTTTCGTGCACAGTTTACGCACGCGCATTCACTTTGATTGACAGTCTCAGCTACAGGAAGTCGAAGCCTATTGGCTGTGCGATTGTGGCGTGATTTTCTATTTGTATAGGGATCTATAGGACGAAGGCGGGACTATAATAAATATAATAGACCCCAACCCTGGTGAGGGGTGAAAGTAACTTGTTACTTTTACTTTCAGTACTATTTACTTGTACTTGAGTGTTTTATGTATGACTTACTTGTAACTTCTACTTGAGTAATATATATCAGTATTCTTTACACCTCTGATGATTATATACTGTATCAATGTAATAAGGATGTAAAAAGAAAAGGATGGAATCCTGATGTTTGAAATTTGCTACCGACTGAGTCACTAACCATTATTTCCTTGTTTTCTCTCCGACTGATAAACCTTTTAACCTCGAGTTTCCAGCCGATGTGTGAGTCACACAGAGGCTGCCAGTCATCACAGGATTTGATGTGGTTTCATTAGGAGGAGGTGCGTCCTTAACTCTGACTCAGTCCTTTCCTCTGAAGACAGACAATGATCAGCATCTGCGGTGAGGAAGAGGAGGAGGAAGATGGGTACGTCGTTTGCCTGTTTATAGAAGCATACCAGATGCCACAGTCTTAACCCTCTGGGTGTCTGTCTTCCTCAGCGCAGGTTGGAAGCTGCCCTGCTTTAGTCATTTCAGGGAATCTGAGTGTGCATCCGCTCACACACACGGTCACATGTTTCATCATCAAAGATGGGAAAAGGAAGTAAGCTGCAGGCGATCATTATTAAATATCTTGGTTTTCTTTGTTTAGCACAGTGTTTAAAATTTTAACCACAGCTCCTTTTTTTTAAAAAAAAAAAAAAGTCATTTTACGACACAGTATTCTATCAAAAACATCTCAACACAGTCAAGCATTAAAATCATGGAGTAAATCATTCTAGGCAGTGGCTATTCGTACGGTTGCCGTATCAATGTACCGATATCTTTTCGCATGCAGCGCCCCTCATTGGCCAGTTTGGGTCGCGTGATAGGTCAGTCATTGGCCAGTTTAGGTCACGTGACTAAGACTAAACCTAGCCTAACTTTAACTCCTAAAAATTGTTGCGATATAGGGTTATAACCCTAACCCTAACCCTAACCCTAAGACGCTACGTATGTGTACCGTACCGTACAAATAGACACTTTCTTCATTCTATTGAATTTGCTTTTGAATGCCACAGAAATCTCATATTGACCAGAAAATATAACATCTGTAGCTGCCGTCAAAAAATCTCTCATAAAATGCTATTCATAGCTCTCACATTCAGTTAAAAAAGCTATAAATACATTTCATAATTGCAAATTAATATTTCATACAGATGTTCAGTAAATAATTAAGTAATTATTGTTAATTTTTGTAGATCTAATTCATTTATTTGGGTAAAAAAACAGAGATGCACAGGGGGAGAACTTATTTTTGTTCTGCTTTGATGAGTCGCTGGGGTGTAATAAGTAGCTGTAGCGCTCCAGAGCGACATCTTTTTGAGTTCATTGAAGTTTTGTATTTTATTGTCTTAGTTCTGACAGCATGGAATTTGACATGTTTATAAATGGTGGTTTAAAACTCAAAAACAATGTGATTGAACTCAGAGGGAGTAACAACATCAATAGAAGATGATGAATCAAAACTACAAACATAAAGTGACTCAGAAGCAGAGATGAGCAATACCAAGGCTACTCAATTAGATTCAGTACATTGCATCTTTTTTCTAGTAATCGAAAATATGCCAGTTATCCATAATTTGTCATTATATAATCTTTTGTTAACTATTTACATATTTGTAGTTATGTCACTAAGCGCTTTTTCTTTATGCATTATTTCTGTCTATTTTCAATGCTGCTGCAACATCTTATCTCATCTTATCTTAGGCAAGTAAACATTGCGTCATGGGCAATAAAATAATTAACCTGCACAGAGGGTACCTGTAGTGCATTTGAATTACAAGGTCTACCAAAAGACAACATGTCATATTAGAGGCTTAGTTTGGCAACTTTATTTAAAAGTCTTCGTAGAGCAGCCAGGAGGAGAATTAGGATGTCAGTAGTAACATCGGGCCATTGAATTTAGCGCTGCCGGTGGCTCCGCGACACATGCTTCTCTAGCAAATGTTCCTTTTAATCACTTAAATGTCACTCACATGTTGTGCAAAGAAATCTCGATTGCGTCTTGTCGGTAAAAAATAACATCTGACTGCCGGCTGTGGCTGCTCCGGTTCACAACAACAGCTGCATACATGTCCAAAGTAGCTCCATCACACATTCTTGAGTTTTCCATCGTAATAACAACTAAAAAAAAAGATATTAAAGCAAATGCGGAGAAAAACACTACAAAAACATATATAAAAAGAAAATCTGAGAAATCAGGTCGGAGCCAAAGTAAACACTACACCAGACAATGAACATGGCTGCTCTCCATGGATTGTGTTGAAGGTTTAATTATGTGTGTTGTTGTTATTTTTATTATTATTAAATGTGCTCACATTGTGTGAATTAAACACATTGTTTGTAATAAACATTTCCACTATAGGTACACTTTAATGACAGTCCCAGCACCAAATATTATTTTATTGATAATTACTGGACAAATATTGAATAAGAAGTTTAAACTTTAGACATGTTATGGAATTATCTACCAAAAAAATAAATCAATCATACAAAATCACAAGTTATTCTACGTGGTCAAACAAAGCCATCATCTATAACATGTCATGATCTAACCACAAAAGCCGTCCTGTCTTGCTGAAGAGTTTTCCACTCATTAGTGATGAGTTGCAGGTTAAGAAAACCACAACTCTGCAGTTTACAGATGCACATTATGGGCTGCCTGACAGTGTATCACTATTTCAGTTATTTTTAGTGTAGACACCCTGAGGACAATCATGTGGGTGAGGGCAAAAAGACACGAACAAAAGATACTGAGAAGTGTATGAAAGGAAAGCCGCAAAGGAATTAAACAGTGTTTAAGGTGTGTATTTCATTTGTTTTTATAAGTAGTCCTCCATTGGAACTGAGTGAGCTGTAACACCTAGTTTTATCACCAAAGCAATAGAAGCAAGAATTGAACTTTTAGTAGAATACATTGGTTCAATTTGTTAAAAACATCCTGTTAAATGTGCACACACCTTTTAACTGCAATATTCTCCCAAGAGTCGTTTTTCTCATCACTTATGGCGTAACTTGTCCAGGTTAAGTGTTCAAAATAAAGAGATGTTGCTCTATTCGCTGTTGATGTTCAGAAACCAAAAACAGCAAAACCTTAAATTTAGAAAGACTTGGCTTTCGAAAAGTAGTTTGTGTTTATGTTGCGGCAGATTCGAGAAGTTGTAACCGCAGAGTTGTGATCAGTGTTGGGAACGTTACTTTAAAAAAGTAATCAGTTATAGTTACTCACTACTTGTTCCAAAAAGTAACTGAGTTAGTAATTGTGTTACTCTATAATAAAAGTAGCTCATTACCAAGGAAAGTAACTATTTGCGTTACTGTTAAAAAAAAAAAGTTGCTCTATGTCAAAGAATTCAGATTTTTTAGGTGCGTGTGTCGTGAGGTGCTTCATTAAATTTGAGTTACTTACAACGGACGTCGACAAAGTCTTCACTCCTGGATATAATGTACACTTCACGTGCACGTTCTTGCGTTTGACCACAATTAACTTAGTGTTTTTATCGCCACCTTTAAAAATGCCAACTGTTCATCAGACTGCTCCACGCTCGTCATCTCTGCTGCTTCATCAAATCTGTAGTGGTTGTGTGTGGTGTGTGTGGTGTGTGTGTGTGCTGGCACGTGTAAAAACACTGACTCTTATTGGCGACCATGAAACATGACGCTGCCTTAGCCAATCATAATCGCTCACCTTGTTTTTAACCCGCCTCCTCACTACAGCTGCGTATGAAGCCAGGGTTGCTTTCGCATCACAGTTTATTCAATCAATGCATGTAACGCACCGCATTTAACGTTCAGTAACGTTCAGTAACGGCATGAAAAGGAATTAGTTAGATTGTAAATGATATATGAAGCAAGTAATTAAAAAACGTGTGAATAATAACATAAATAACAAAAAATGTTCCTATCATTTGTGACATGAAATTTGTTTCACGTGTGGATCACATTCTACAAGATTCACATTTTGCAACATATCTACCTTCATGCTAACTGAGCCCAGCACAGCATTACTGAGGATACAGACATATTGTGACAAAACCAGGGTTCAGTAACAGAACTTGCTCAGGAAACATCTTTTTTTTTTTTTTTTTTTTTAAACTGAGTCAGATGTATTTTACAGGCTGGTTACTTTTGTTCTTTGAGCCAACAAGAGAATGGAAAATTACAGCTGTGACGCTTCTCTGTTGACAGATTTGTCTGGTTTACGGTCCTTGTCGTTGACATGGCTTTTTATACAGGCTTCTCCCCCGTGGATGAAAACTCCCTCTCATTTCTGTTATATTCATCTGCTTGTTTGTGTGCTTTTCTGTGCACTGTTGCATTATCTGAAAAAACTCCACACACATACACATGCAGGCAAAAGCCATCTGGCAAACATGTGGTGATAATAAGGTTCAAGGATAGAATCCAAATGCAGACACCGAGGATGGCTAAAAAGTTATTATTGTACTAGAATAAGCTGTGAGCTAATATCCAGTTGTCCTTATTGAAAAAGAAAAGAAAATGAATGCAAAGGGGAGGAAAAACATTTATTTGAACTCAGTTTAAACAAAAGGTAAAGATGGAACAGATGGATGGAATTTAAACTTCCTGTATGCTTTGATCAGATCACCAATTGTAAGTGTAGAGAGTTTCAGGCCAGAGAGACTCACATATTTTACAGTAGGGATGGGGTGAGGAAGAAATTTAAAAAACTTAAAGGAATCGTGGCAAAGGTTTCTGCCAATGAAAATAAAGTAGAAAAACGTCATTTTGTAGTAAACTAGCAGCCATGAAAATCATTCAGAAAATAACCAAAGAATTGGCAGCCCTACTAATCCCTCCACTTTGAATTACACCTCAACACACCACTCCCCGTAGGGTGGGACCACCACTTCCACATATATACAAATAGGTTGGATGGGAGCACTGCCCCCCCCCCCATCCACCTTTTTTTAATAGCACTTCTTACATTCACTAAACACACACATGCTGGCGGGAGCCCTTGGGGTTTGGGGTTAGGGTTTAACAAATTAATAGTTTCAGGTAATGCTATCTTTACATAGTGACAGTTTTAGCAAATATTACAAAAAAGTCACTTTTATTAAAGTTACCAACTTAAGTAGGACTCGTGTGCCCACCATGCATACTTCTCATGTACTCAATCTTTCCATACTATCTAATATGAATGCACTACATACTCACTTTGATGTCAGACTTACTATGAGTGTATGCTAGAATGTGATTTTGAAAACAGACGCCGTCTTGTCAGGATGTGTGTTTGAGAGATTGAGTCTCTCCTCCCAATTTTACACAGGTGAGTCTCCTCTTCCCTGATTCGCTCCCTCACTTCTAGGAGTTTCCCTGCTTGCATGCTAGGTCAGGTTATATGCCTTTGACTTGTCTTTAGTTTGTACTGCCTGCCTCCTTCCTACTCTACATTTGGCTCTTCCACCACACAAACCCCTGTGACATTAATAATCCTGAGGAAAATCTGTGTTGCACTCGCCTTTCTGGACCTTATCTATTGCACAGCTCAGCATCAATTAGAAAACAAAAGCCTTCTGAACAGCACGCCTAACAGGTATCTTGTATTTTATTTAGTTAGATGACTCAGTTTGCACTCTTGAGACACGGGTTTGCGTCACTCCGGTGACCTTACAGGAAAATCCACATTGCGTTACTCCCAGCCGGCACTTGGTAATAGCCATCATGATGACAAGCTGGCAGGGTGACACAGGGATGGGCGAAGGATTGGATTGAAGACCCTGGACTTAGTTTAAAGTCCCTCTGCCAAATTTAAGATGAGTCTGCTGTCAGCCCACACAGGGACCTCAATATCTGTCTGTTTATCTTATCTAAGGACTTGAGTTTACAACTCTGTCTCTGTCATGGTCACTAATGCACCATTTATCTGTTGCTGATATCCCAATCAAAAGGGAGTGTGAACTCCACCTTTTTTCTGCTATTAATTTTAATCCCCCCCTTCACCAGATAATCATTGGTGTCCAGACTTGTTCTAAATCTGTGGTTGTGTAAACACAGATGGCCCAGCTGCAGACCCTCCAACTGTCTTCAGGGTGAACGATAATCTGCGCGGCTCGTCCTGACTGACAGAAGGCTTGCGTGTGAAGATTAATGCCGTCTCACAGCTATAAAGTGAAGGACCAGGAAGAAGGTAGTGCATGTCTGAGGCCTCCCTTTAATTGCGAGACACCTTCATCTGACTCATGCACACTTAATCACACACTTTGGAGCACAGCGCTACAGGTGAGCAGAAGTGAAAGAAAGATTGGTAACAATAGGGTGATTACTGGCACAATATCCGCCCGCAGCAATAATCTACTATTCACCTTTTTATTCTTTGAAACTCCATTGATGTGCTGAAGAAATTCATTCATGATATTTATCCACTTCTTGTATATTCATAGAAAGATGAACGCTGAGGTGAAGGAAACCAGGTAAATTCATGGTAGCAGTGTTCGGTGTTTGATTTAATGTCACATTTAAAAGTTATTGACATTTTCAATTTAATTCAATTCAACTATATTTATATAGCACAAATTTAAAAAAAAAAGTCATCTCTAAGCGTTATCAAAATATGAAATTTGTAAAAAAAAAAAAAGAAAAAACCATCAGCGACAGTGGAAAAACAACCAGATTTACATCAATGTTTGTGAAATTTGTGATATTTTTTTCTCATAAAAACATAATGTCAGACCTCTACAATGAGTAGGCATGGCCTTCCCCACCATTAGTCCCTATGAGACCCTCATCCCCCACACTTCATATACAAATAAAGGTAAGATCAATCACTATTTTCATTTTTATAAAGAGAGAGAGAGAGAGAGAGAGAGATCAGCCAAAAAAACATTAAAAATATCATTTTAAAAGAACAAAATAATTTGCTTATGATGAAAATTCTTGTTTTTTGCTATTATTTTGTTGAAATATGGATTAATGAAGCATAATTAAAAGCTAACAACTAAATATTTCATTTAATGTCCAAATTAAAATACAACCAGAATCAGTCTTCATTGTACACTATGTTGAGCGTGTTCCATTTCAGTGCAAGAATGTACATTATACGCAAGAATACACAATAACATAATAAAATAAAAGTACAAGGACATACCTGTGCCCTATTTGCAAATATAAAGTTACATCAAAAAAAGAAATGTTGCACATTAAAGCTTTTATTGGGTTCATACATTTAATACATCCGACACCAGAGGAGCCTCATTAATCATGAAAAAAAGTGCATGAGTGTGTATGTCTGTGTGCAAATGAGACTGAATGATGTCAAAGGCAAATCGTGAATGGCAAAATACTTGGTCAACTGTGTTTGCACAACAGGAAACCACTGTGTCATCAGCATAAAGATGCATGGAAAGGTCATTTCGATGCCTTGTACCTGCAGCCTCTCAATTCTTCAAGAAAAAATAAAAAATTTTTATTAAAGTTTCAGATAATAGAGAGGAAAACTGTTTACAGCTTATTCACAGTTTTTTTTTTTTTTTTTAAATCTAGGTATCTTGCCCGTATTGACTAATCTTCTACAACTGTTTTCCCTGTTTGAGAGAGTTTGGAGGGTATGTGATGAGTGCACATGTGAAAAGAAAAGAAGAACCTTACTTTCCAACGCAATATGTCCTTACATAATAGATGCCCTGCATGTTTTTGGTCCTGGATTAAAGAGTCTGTGTGCTGAATGGCAAAAACAGCAGTGTGAGTAAAATATTTACAAAAGATGTCATGTCAGCAGAAAGCTGGAGGTAGAGTCTCAAACAGTTGTGTTCAGTGTTGCTCGTACATGTGAGCGTTGGAGTGTTAACTGGGTACGAGCATGGAACACCTTAAAAGTGTGTAACACGACAAGAGAAAATTGGGGTAGTGAGGCGCGTGTGTGTGTGTGTCTACATCTGTGTGTCCGGGTAAAGTGGATGGTTGACTCCACTGGAATGTGGCGCTGACTCAGTCCGTCTGACAGCCACAGCCACGTTCGCTCTGTGGACTTATTCACACTTTGCGACCCTTTCAGCGGGGCAGAATGTTGCCTCATGCTCGATTTCATGGAATCATGGAAATCCAGGGAACAGCACTTCCGGAAACTTCTGAGAAATGTCCCCATTAATGTTCCCACTTTATCTCCTCTTTGGTAAACAACGGTTTTGCAATAAACAAATACAAAAAGAGGTCACAAACAGAGTTTAAAAATGTTATCTAAAACTAAGATCGATGTCAACTGGTGCAATGTGCGCCGGAAGTATTTAGCTTTATGAAACATTGTTAAAATATTTAACATGTAAGGTTTTAATTGACGTGATACGAACAGGGATGTTGAAACAAGAACATTTTCTTGTCATACAAAGATTTTGCTATTAGAGACTATAACACTACTTGACTAGAATCATTGTCTTTTAAGTTAAACGACATTTACAATGCGAGTCATTTTTTGAAATAAATAGATTTTAAAGAAGCGTGGAACAGAATAATAACATAGATGTATATATTAGCTATCTTTTGTCCTATACCGGACAAATGGATAAACTAAACGTCAACACACATTTGCGAGATTATGTGAAACATAGTTTCTAATAAAGTTTCTTACAAAATAAATGATTGTTGAAAAAATATTCCATTTTAAAAATGCTACTCAGCCAATTTAAAACTAGGGATTTTCCAACCTCCTACTTGAAAAAGTGACTTGGAACGCCTCCTGAAGACGGAGTTCCTACTCGGTAAAGTCAGATATCTTTGAGAAATCAGTCTAACGTCACACAACAATAGTGGCACCCGTGAAGAACCACGTGTGTGGTAAAAGTTTGATTAAAAGCATTTTTAATGCCCAAAAACGATAGGAATAATATACAATATTATGTAAACAGCTTGTGTACAGATTACCATATACTTAGCAGTGTTGTGGAACACAGTAATGCACGCTGTGTTTACGTTGTGTCCTGAGTATTCAGAGTTTCATTAACACAAACATTACCAAAGATTAGGCCTTCTGTAAGTTTGTTTTGTAGTGAGTTGTACACTGTGTATCACTTTAATGACAGAATAGAAATATTTGTTAACGACATCAAACATTTAAAAATACGCTGATTTCACAGCTGTTTCAGGTCATTTAAAAGATGTTTAGGAAGACGTTTGTGGTAGTCAAAGTCCCTACAGTTACTACATGGCACTCATTCGCCTGCCTGTTTAAATAAATAAGTGAGTGACTAAGAAACCCCATTAAATGTGAGCAATGGTTTCTGAGTCTGGTCACTTCTATGAAAAGTGACTGCATGGCCCCTCCACTGCAATCTAACATACATATTTTTATGTACAACAAAATACACACAATGACTTTATAGTTTTTGTCATTTTTTTTTTGTTGCGTAAAGGACTTGAAAAGACAAAAGAGGATGTTGACCACTTGACTTTGTGTCCCTGTTAACGTCGACACGTGGGCGACAGTCTCTGGTTTTGATGTTTTCATTCACAGTCCACACGTTGAACAGGAATGTACACCATAAAGAGTAATAAAGAGCATGCCTCAAATAAAGGCTGGTGTGTCTTTCCATGATCAGCACTGGTTTTAGCCACTCGATCAAACAGTTGCCTAGCTACACCTGTGACAATTTGCAAAGGTAATTGTTCACAGGTGTAGTTATTCTCTGAGCCAACCCTCCCCTGTTTCTCTCTTTCTCTCTCTCTGTTGCTGACCCACACTACATAGACACCCTAGAGATGAATCTGAACATACTTTGCACTTAACATCGTTACAGAGGAAGGTGAAGTGCTGCAAAGACATAAACATCATGATTAGTACAGTCTGCTCTACCACCGGAGCTTCTGTCTCTTCACTGTACTCGCTCTGTACTGTTCAATAGCTGGGTTTCCATTACCCTTGGAAATGGGAACAATCTGAATAGCACAATGAAAACTGGTCATAGAAACACATGCATTTCGAAGAACACTCAAATATCGCTAAAAAGTTTTTACGCTTTCATAAAGAAGAATTTTAGACGTTTCGATATTGAAATGTATTGCAAAGAATACTTTTCACGGAAATACACGTCACAGACCGTGACGTGTATTCACATGACCACTTCTCTCCGAGAAAACATGACGCGGTACGTGTACACAGAAGAGGAGGCCGAGACTTTTTTAAGCATTCTACTTAAAAATCATTACTGCCACATTAAACGTGAAACAACAAAGTAATGCAGAGTGTTTCAAGCGAAGTGTCGTGGGATGAGATTTCATGGGAGTTACGAGGCTCCAGCCCAAAGCAACCTTCAATGGAAACACGTTCAAAGCGCAAATTATACTTTGTCGACATTTAGAAATATCGCATTTATTTTGTGAAAATCTGTAATGGAAACACAGCTACTGATACTATGCATTTACCTGTTTTTTAGCTATACATTATATTCAATATACTAAAAGGCTGATACCTGTGGATGTAAAAAGCTGTTTCAATATCCTCACACCCTTAGAAACTATTGTTTAATTTCTGTTTTTCTGATACATTTCCTACTTTAGCTCACGACTGAATTTTTCCTTACCTACCAAAATGTTGTAATTCTCACACTTGGGTTCTGCACAAGATTCTCTCGACTTCCCCCGAAGTACTCAAGTGTCAGAGACTAAATCAACCAGATAGACTGAAAATATGTCCATGTGTAATTGATCCTGAGGGATCAGTGTCCGCCCCCGAGCAAATAACTATTTCTCATAGCACTCACCTGCCAGCCAAGTGTGTGTGTGTGTGTGTGTGTGTGTGTGCGTGTGTGCGTGTACTCAATACACACATACACACACACTAGTTGAACCCTTGGGCAGAATGCCAAAGAGCTGGAGGAATGTGACTTGTTGACCCTGGCCTGCAGACTTTCACAAGGAGAACGGACACTGCGATGGTGTGATTCGGAAGAGAAGGCCAGAATAGCTGCGGTGTCCGGTAACGGGAAGCAGACTGTGTTTGTAAACCATGGCCATCTGACACACGCACGCACGCACACACAAGTTCAGTTTACATGCATGACGCCACAGGTGATGGAAACACATGTACTCTTGTTCAGAGGTCAGGAGGCACGATAATGGTCGACATGGCAGCAGGACAGTCGGCCTGTGAGCTAGCCAGCCGCACATTTCTTTATTTCTCATCAAATCCTGACTTTCATGTTTAACATTTTAACTTTTTGGGGTTTTTTTTCCTGAATAATTCTACAAAAAAGACCAACAATTGTGATTCAACAATCAAAATTTGGCAAAACAACCAAAGTAAAACAGACTCTTAAACAATTGCGTGATAGCTCATTTGTATTTATTTCTGCACACAACTGCCTTCATGATTTGGCAGACTAACAAAAAAAAAACACACACTCGTACACGCACGCTCAGCAGCGTGTGTCAGTGCCAACTAGTTGCACAATATGCTGATCTGTTTTTTTTTTCTTCTTTTTTCAGTGAATGCATGCAGTGGGGATTAAAGTCATGCATCAAAGATGTTGGAGATATAGTGTACTACCACTGCTAGAATGTGACACTTTTATAAACTACATGCTGTTTATTGTCAGAGCTTCACATTAGCTGTCAGTGTGACTCAAAGGGCCATAAAAAAAGTACAAAAGAACCACCATGCTGCTGTCTTTACTTGCACCTAAATCTACAATCCTGAAGGTTTTTTTGATCACTTTATTTCAGGAAGCACAAATAAAGCTGCATCAGTGTTTAAAATAATGGGCTTTGCAGTGCACGCATGAAACATGCTTTTTTAACCCTTCAGCATTGACAGGCCAGGGGTAAACCCCACCCTCTGTACTCGACAACAGGACAGAGATACATGTGACAAATCAGGTCCAACCAGTCACATATGACAAACTCACAGCGCTGCCCCAAAATTATCTGACAAAAGTTTAAGCCCTTTGTAGGAGCCATTCTTTGAAAGCTTGATTGAAATGAAGATTACGAAAAAAAAAATGGAAGTTTTATTGTTTACAAGAAAATCACAAATTCCTAGTCTGTAATTCACACTGATTAATTCAGTGTCGTCACAGCAGTAGTGTGCTTGCAGTTAGTTTTAAAGCTGACTGTGTAATTTGCATCACCTGACTGCCTATATTTACTCATAACCTGGCTGACACAGGAAAACAGTCATGCTTTAAAGCCTAGGGAGGCAGTTTTCAGACCTGTGAGCTGCTCGTGAGCTCATTGAGCCCACAGGTGTAGATCCGACCTGCGGCAGACGGTCTGGTGCCAATGGGTTGTAAAGCAATCACACAGCAGTAATATATCTCTTTATCTGTCAAAGAGCTAACAGTGCAAGGAACACACACACGTACACCACACGCAGTTGCACATATACACACAGGCATGCACGCAGACACACACACCAATCCTATGCCAACCGAGGATGCCCTGCATTGGTCTCTCTCGATCACCGTCCAAACAGACGCTCATTGCCACATACAGATGATTCTGCTTCCCTCCACAGAGGCTAGAGTTACCCTTCCAACTCCCAGCACTGACAGGGGCCTAATTTTGAACACGTATATAAAAAAATGTCTTATTTAAGACAAAGCCCTTTGGTCAGGGTGGCAGTAAGTATAATACAGCATGTCCAACCCAACAGGTGACAATGTATACTTGAAGCTACCGAGAGTAAACAAACCCGGTATAATTTATTTTCCAGGAGAGGTTTTCATCACTGTAGATCATCTTCCATCTGATCCATTTTCAGACCCATAAATTTAGCGGAAGCAAAGTGAATTAAAGCTGTAGGCAGCGCCATCGCCACGACATCTATTCAGGTCAACTATTGAGAGATGCCCCAATCACTGGGGCAACAAGTAAAACAAACAACATGTGGGTTCTGTATGAAACACGATACTCTGATTAGACAGTCACACACAACAGAGTCAGTGAGAAAAGAATGACGTCTAGAAACAGTCTGAGCCTTGTGTATTTAAATCTGATCCCACCTTTATGAGACATAGTGGGTGGAGGTTCAAAAACTTCAGACTTTGTGTTTAAAAGTGGAACTTTGTGTGTTTACCGTTGAGGAAACATTTGTCAACACAACAATGCCACAACTTTATTCCAACAAGATGGTTGACTCAGCTCAGCTTGGTCTGATGAGGTGGATCTGTGCTGAGAAGCTTTTCCCACACTTAGAGCAAAACTGGGGCACCTCATTTTCTCAATCAGTTCATTCAATTGAGCAGTCCTCGCTCTGACCTAGGTTTTAGATTGTGGGTTTTTTCTATCAAGGCGACAACATATTGCATTAATACATTCTAGAATAGAATAAATACGTCCATTAGAACAGTGGTTCCCAACCAAGGGTAAGTGTACCCCTAGGGGTACTTGAACACATTGCAGGGGGTACTTGGAAACATTGATGAATCTATTTCCAAAATGCTGAGTCATTTTTAAGCCTATTTTAGACACTGTACATGCTTATCCACCCGTTGACAATAAACGGCATTAATGAAATAAACATTATTGTGGCCTTAATATCCTACTAAATTGTTACTAACATGTTATGCACATTACTAAAAATTGAGGTAAATATATTCTCTGACGTACAATAATTGTAATGTACAAAATTGATATTTAGTGAGCGTTAAACTTACAGGTTGACATTTTCAAGCTGCAGGAGATTTCAGAGGCCAACATGTTAACAACATGTAAATAATACAAGAAAGGTTATTAAATTGGACTGAAGAAGGGGTTCTCCTAATCTGAAGAGAGGAATTGAGGGTACATGAGACAGAAAAAGTTGGGAAACACTGCCTTAGAAGACGTAAACAGTAATTGATAATGCTAACTGCAATGGCTTATTAAGAACGGTAGAATATTTTGACAACCGAGAGTGTCAGTCGTCATTATTGTTGAATATACCTACTGTTCTTTGTCGCTGTTTTTGCTGTAAGTTGTGGCAATTGTTGCAAAGCCAATACAATTCTGCATCCATTTGTCCACAACCCTTCTACTGTAGATGCTAAAATACTGACAAAGCTAAACGTAGCAGCAGATCAACGGTTCTCTCTGAGATTTATGATGACCATGTTTGAAGGTGGCTTAAATATCATTTGACTTATAGAGCGGTTGAGAATTGTAACAGATGAGACAGTGTAAATTGAAAGGTGATTGTGGAGATGTGTGAGCGTTTGTGAGCCTACACACACGTGTTATTTAGACGGACCATGTGCCTTTAGAATAGTTCAAGTTTAAAAATCATGTCAGCCATTTTTTTTTTAGAGCAAACCAACACATTAGTTTTACAACAAGTTTTACAACACCACTGGTTTTGTTTAACTTGCAAATGACGCCCATGCCAGGCTAGTTTCTTAATCTCTGCCAGTTTTTTACTCCTTATTTTGAAGTTCCTTTACAGGACCATCTTTCAAGAGGATTGATAACTCTAGCTGCGTTTCCCCTTGGAAATGCGCAAAATCGAAAAAGCGCAATAAAAGCTGGCAATGGAAACTTGCACTATTTCGAAAAGACTCAATTATCGCTTTCATGAGGACGTTTTTCAGACGTTTCGAAACTGAAATGTATCGTAAAAGCGCAATGGAAACACTTTTCTGCAGTTTCACTTCACAAGATGTGACATACCTGGTTATGACCACTTCTCTCCGAGAAAACATGGCGTGGTACATGTGGACAGAGGAGACCAAGATATTTCTTAGCATAATGCTCAAGAATTTTTACTGCCACATTGGACAGCAAACAACAAAGGAATATGGAGGGTTAAAAGGAGGTTCTTAGCGTCTAGCTTCCTGCAGCAAAATCTCACGGGATGAGATTTCACAAGAGTTACGAGGCTCCGGCCCAACACAACTTTGAATGAAAACACTTTCAAATTTTAGAATTTTAGCGCTTTTTTTTTTACGAACAACTGTAATGGAAACACAGCTAATGGCTGCACTCCATGAGGAAACCACAACATCAAAATCACAGGCCATAAAGGACTTAGTGATGATATTCTAAAACATGTTGCTTCAGTGACGGAATAACACGTGCATTTGGACCAAAGCGCCATCGCCACAGTAAATAAATGATTTAGAACCAATGTGCAAAGATTGGTAAAATTTGGTGCATCACTGACAAATGCAACTTAGACCGTGAGCTGTTGAGTAATCAAGCCTGCTCTTCAGGAATGTTTTTACATCTGCTTGTGTCACAGTGCAAATCACCTCTAGAAACACCCTACGGCCCTGCCCGAGCTGGCAATAATAGATTTACACAAACCACATGTGCATTAAATAGGGAACAAGCTCACAATATCCATTCCAGCTTATCTTAGCCTCCACTCTTATCTTAGCCTACACAAGCGGAGAGAAATTCATCAGCTAGAATATACATAACACGAGGTGGCGGTGGGTATACCTGGAGACGTGGGACACTGGGTGAGGGAAAACATTAGGTGATGGATACAATCCCACTAAGAGAAGTGAACTCCATCAGAAGAATGTCAGTCTCTTGTTTTTCATTGACTAAAAATCAATGACCCTGTTATGCAACGCCTGCCATAAAGAACTGCAGGAAAAGAGCAATAACAAGCACACACTGTGCCATACAGGCTGTGCTGCACTATCGAGTGTTTACACCTGTACACACACAGGGAAATGTCACTGAACCTCTCCGGAAGCAAACATTTACACAGGGTTCAAACTTTTGGAAATGAGAAGGTGGAAATTTTCATTACGAGGAATAATTGGTGCGGAAAAGTGAATCACTGATGCAACATGTTACACACCCTTCTGCTGGAGGAGTGACACTTGTGACAATGTGCGTGGCTGCACAGTCAGCTGTGTGGGACTGACTGCGAGCTCTCTTTAGGGAAGCGTCATTAGATGCTGGAACATTTTCTTAAAGGGCCACACTTGTTCAATTACAACTCAATTATGATTACAGTGACCAGTATTTTTTTTTTTTTTCAATTACAATTAAATTATAATTATTTTTATGCTCAGAAAGTCAATTACAATTACGTTCTCAATTTCTAAAGTTAAATTACAATTAATCACATTTACCGAGCCTGAAATAAATAACGTAGTAAAAGTTAACCTTCCTCTTGTGTTAGCTTTCTGTTAGCATCTCTTATGATAACGGGTCCTAAATCCGCTTGTTCGGTGTCCTAATCAATGAAAATACTGATATTAATATTTTTGGCGTGGGAATCTCAGCCTTTTTGTGTCAGTACACCCCTTGATTTCATTTTTTTTTAAATGGTAAAATGTGGGAAAGCTTGACATAAAATATATTTGAATAATTGTTTACTACATATGTGTAGAAATGTACATATAAATGTAACATGATTCCCCAGTTTTTTGCGTAAAATTATAATTGACAGTTTTTAAAGAATTTTTATGGCAATTACAATTACAAAGTAATTCAACTAAACTAATTTACAATTTCATTAAATTAACTACAACATATTTTTAAAATTACAATTACAATCATAATTACACCATAACTGTAACTAATTATCAATTACGTGATTACAATGAAAATTAACCCTGCCAGAAACTAGTTTGTCCTCCTTTTGAGTCAATCAATCTTATATTTTATCTGATTGTAAATGTAGTGATTCAATAAATTGGTCGAAAAGAAATAAAACAGTTATAAATAAATAAGTATTTCCCCTTTACGCTGGGAATGAGAGGTGACTGGGAGTGAGGAAACAAACAAAACAGCAGAGACATGAGAGCGAACTGTTGCAGAAGCTGTGTTGCCAGGTTGGGTTTAGATTTTTCTATGGAGGCGGTGTAGGCTACGTTTTGGTGGATTTGTTTTTTTTTTAACAGTTTATGGGTAGAATCAACAGTTCTGTTTTGCAACGCAGAGCAGACTGCGTCATGCGTGAGAAACTTCCAACAAACACAGACACACTGTTGAATGGAAAAGGTAAATAAGCAGGAGACAGACCGAGAAGACAGAAGCTACTCATTCATGAACCCATTAAGTAGTTTATTTAGTAGGTAGGCTACTTTGTTAGTCTGTTTAAAGTGTTTGAAATGCTAAAAAAGAGCTTTGTTTTAACAGCTTTAGTAGCACAGGCTTCATACCTGAGCTAACATGAGTAAATTCTCGTAAAAGTAATATATTAATGTTCTAATGCATGAAGATGTTACTTTTGGGGGTTAATAAGAGTATTAAGTACTTAAGAGATTAAATTTTAATTTAAGCAGATTATGATTTTTATATATATTATCAGTAACATATATTGTACTTGAGACACTGACTGTAACCCTACTGTAAATATTTCTGTCATTATTTGTTGTATTTTTTTTGCATACAGTGGCCGTCATTTATCAACCTTGCGTGAAAATGTGCACTTTTGGTCGTACGACAGGACCAACGTGTGATTTGTGAAACATTTGTATCTGAGCAAACCCAGCGTACGAAATGATCGGGTATTGATAAATGCAGCGGCTGAATTCAATTGTCATTAACATATTGCTCCCTTAAATCTTCTTGGTTCGGAGGCCCCGCCCACTGAGGTCAAACAAACACTGGCAAAAAAAGAAAGGAAATCCTTCTGTCTGAGGAACAGCAACCCTGTCGGCCACCGTATGGGAGCTCATTTAAACGCTCTGTGAAGGATCAGCTACCGAGCAGGTGACGTCTGCCCCCCTGTGTGCACTGCGAACAACTTCACAGCAGAGATCTTGGAGAGATACACGGAAATATGTCATTTATATCGGCCTCAGTTGTCTGCATGCTTTAGGCAATACATATCACGTTAAAATTAATTTACAAAACCCTTAAAAAAGCCTTAAAAATGTCAAAATATTCTCCCTGTTTTTATTATGCCTTTAGCCAATTTCACCTATACTTCATCATTACTGATTAAATACTGCAGCGCATTTACAGAAGTTTAAAGTATACTTTACATTTTAAAAGCATGAATGATACTAAACAGCGTTCCCCCGTTCTATGACAGAGCAGCTTCACTCCCGTGTGCGTATTGCACACTGGATGAACCTATGCGCTCCTTGTCGAATAGCAATAAAGTTTACCTTCAGGATTATAAACTATTCGTGTAAGAAAAAAAATATAAGTGGTATTAGTAATGACGGGATATTTTTGGAAATTCAATTTGTTTTGTTGAATTTGTTTTAATAATCCATTTTGATCTGTTCTGAATGTGTGTCTGCTTATGCTTGAATGACAGCTGAGATTTTGCTTTGCTGAAATGCAAATCCACACACTCAGACTCGCGCGCACTGAAAATTGATAAATACCGAAGCTTGCGTGAATGTGCTTGAATGCATGTCAAACGTTTTTAATGTACGAACGGTTGAAAAATAAGGGCCAATGTGATTTACTTTGGGTTTGCTCTTTTATTTCAGTATTTATCCTGGCATTGTAGAATTCTTTTTTTAGTGTTAACAAAATGGTCACACTAGTGCGTGCCCACAATCCAAATCAAACCCAATGACTAAAGCCTCTGTGGTTAAGTGTGGGCGACTTCTCATGTGACTACACCCTGACCTATCTTTTGTAAACCCCCTAACATATTCTTACTCCCCATTTCCTCCTCCGCTTATGAATCATCAGGCTAATTTTGGATAAAAAATATTATTTAAACCCTCTGCTCTTGCCACTCCATGATTTGATTGAAACTGAAGGGTAAGCTTTGGAAAAGCATGGAACAAGCAGGGTGTGCTATGCTAAGCTGTGCCCGCAAAGACATCTGCTTTGCTTCACAAGGAAATGTTTCTAGTGCAGACCAGGAGCAGACACCAAAGCGAGGTGTTCAGATTTTTGTACAAGTAAGGTGTTAAACCCAGGCCGGCGTATTAATCACTAGACTAGAGCTTTTTTTTCAACACTCACAAATCACTGCTTCTACTGTTGTTCTGAGTAACAGACAAACTGCCAGTTCTGCTTCTACTCACACATAATGTCTACAACACACTGCCATGCTCTCAGCATCACAGTACTTAACCTCCAACAAGGACATTCACCAACGTTTATGTGAACTGACTGCACCTGCATGTAAACTCTCGTAAACACGCGTCTCCTGTTAGCTTGTGTTTGGAAAGCAGAGAAAAGACAAAGCAGAGGGTCACTGGTCTCTGTCGATGAGGTGCTTCCTGTCCTGACAGAGGGCTGAGTGGAGATATCCCTGAAAGGAGCTGTTTCACCAGAGGAGGAAGAGTGGGGTGTTTTTCAATGACTCACTATCTTATCAGGCCTGAGTGTGGTATGCATCCACAGAGTTAGTGCTGGGAAGAGTTTGGGACAGTGCGCTTCCCCTCTCTCGTGCAAAAAGTAAACAACACACCAAGCAGCAGACAGGAGCTCTATCGTGGTCTGTTTTGACAGAAATGCCTTCACATGTTGAAGGCTGTGCTGCTATCTCTGTTTGGCTGCTGCAGGATTCCAGATATCTTGTATATAGAATCTCTTTTAACACTTTTAATCAGCATGAACTGAAAGTACTTTCTGGTCAGAATGGTTTTGAGCTCACTCTACAAAATACTGTAATAAAAAGAAGCACAAAGTCACAGATTAGACAATACATGGCAATCATATTTTTTGTTTTGCCCTTGCTTTCAAAAATTGGAGTGTAATTAAAAACAAAAACAAAAAAAACATACATCTATAAATGACTCAAAAAGCCATCACGCCCTAGAAAATAAAGAGAATAGATTAGACATTTGAGAAATGTAACATTTCATAATAAAACCATTTAAATTAATAATGTAGATTAAGGAAAAAAATATACAAGCTATCCATTTTTTAGAAATAAAATTAAGATAAAAAAAAATAAAACATGTTTTTTTTGTAATTGTATTACGTTCACCAAAGAGGTAATATGTTGACTTATGTCATTGAAGATTCCATGTCAACACATTCTCACTCCCAACTCGTCACATATTGACGTTTGGGAAGGTACCTTTGGCAAATTGCCTTATTTCAAGATAGATTGTGGCTTTACAATTGTTTTTATTACATTTCTAGTAAGACATTTACCCATAACTTATGGTAGAGGTTAGGGTTATGGCCTTATTTTGAAAATTTGTGGTGAAAAGCAGCGTACCGATTCTGAATGCCAAAGAATCGTTCCGGAACGTCGATATGTGACGAGTTGGGAGTGAGACTGGGTTGTCTGTGTGGCCATACCAGCATTTCATTGCCAGATCTGCTGGGCAAGGTTAGTAGTTTGATGGGAGACCACTGAGAATTCCAGGTGCCACAGTGGGGGACAGTCGCTCCAGTGGCATCTGTCATTGTGTCCTAAGCCAAGACCCCACATTGCCTAGTATGAATGTAGTGTGTGAGTGAGTGTTGGTGGTGGTGGTCAGAGGGGCAGATGGCGCACTACGGCAGCCTTGCTTCTGTCAGTCTGCCCCAGGGCAGCTGTGGCTACAATAGTGGCTTACCACCACTAAGTGTGGAGTGAAAGAATAATGCCATGTCAAGTGCTTTGAGTCACTAAAATAAGGCACTATGTAAATCAAATGTATTATTTTTATTACGTTCTGGCATGGATCAGTACTTATATCCATATCTTGGTTCATGATTGAATGATCTTTAAGAAAACTGACTCAGTTATGTCGGGTTGGTTTCTCAATTTTCCCGCAGAGTTTAATCATGATCGGATCCAAATTGCGCATTTCATCGCAATTTTTCAGAAAAATGGGAGTGCCCATACATTTAGACCTACTATGTCATTATTAATAAGTATAAATATTTCTTTTAAGCCTTAAATGTGTGAGTGATCATGGCACCATAATCAGTATCACTGATCCAGACAACTGCCAATATGGTTTGCTCTCTCTGAATGCTCTTGTTTTGTTTCAGTAGAACTCATCGACCTTTAATGACAGCATCATTTACTGGATTCTACCCATAGACTAGTATTATTCCCTGCTTTATCTTTATTCACGCTATATTCAGGGACTCCAAAAAAACTATTTTATACATTTTGGTACATGGGGCAATGACTAGAGCACAAAAAGAATGAAAATATATATTTTTGATCCAAGAAAAAGGTTCATCAACTAAATATGACTGAAGAAAGTTTTGACAAGCTTATTTTTAATTAAAAAAAAAAGAACTATTATCAAAGCGGTGGTTGACTGCTGTCATCTACAAATGTCTCCTAAGTAACAGACTCATGTACTTGTGGAATATTACTCATGCTTTATTGCAACCCTTATGCTCAGGCCCACTCTGACTTTTCTGCAAGGCTATTATGCTAGGCTATTACACCTTGTTTTAATTATGGGAAGCTAATTATTAGGTTTCAGTTAGTCAGATGCTGCCGGCGCAATTGTCTAATGTATTATACCAATAATTATATCTCAGAACGGCACAATGGAAACTTCAAATGAGGGGACGATCACAAGAAAGACATTTTCAAACTTGCTACACTGATCACTTCCATGCCCTAAAATGAGATTTAAGATCCATGTAAAAGGCATATAAGACTCTTTAAAGAACAGGAACCATGTCACTGTGTGAGTTAATCACTACACTGTGAGCCCTGTTTAAAGCCAGATACAGTCTGAGGTCAGAGAGACACATATGTGAGAGTGATATCTCCTAGAGTTGTGTAATAAAAGGCATGTTAGATAACAATCATCTGGACATTTAGGTGACACACCATTTGAATGAAGCACCAAAAAAACACAACCTCCTTTTTTAAGTTTGTGTCTAGTATTCACTAGTTTCAATGTTACACTTAGCAGTCGGGAATGGATGCACCTTTTTTTTTTTTTTTTTTTTTTTTTTTTTTGCATGAGTATATGTAGGTGTATGTTATGTACATGTCTGTGTCTGTTTTTTTACTTGGTCAGGGAGTAACAAGCACATGGTCCCACACACCTCCCACACGCCTTCAGGCTCCAGAAATCCCAGCAGTGTTTGGTCTGGGGCCGCTCCTTGGCTGATGTACTTCCTGCCGGGGACCACAGCGACTGTGTGTGTGTGTGTGTGTGTGTGTGTGTGTGTGTGTGTGTGTGTGTGTGTGTGTGTGTGTGTGTGTGTGTGTGTGTGTGTGTGTGTGTGTGTGTGTTTGTGTGTGTGTATCGGGGGAGGACAGAGTTGGCCGGAAGGCAGAATAAGGACAAGGGTAAAGAACTTTTTTAGGCCTAACTTCAACTGGAGAACAACTGTTAAATCTACTTTACATCAACCATAAAACATGGAGCTAAGATAGAGATACCAGTTTCTGCAGCACCTCCTCGAAATCACCATGGCTCAGAAATAACATGTTGTTCAGGGATAGCCCTTAATTACTCTGCAGAACTAAGTGTAAATGAGTGGCTGCTGAACAATTAAGGTTCTGGTCTAAACTTGATATTAACTGTTCTTTCCCTTCAGTCTAAAATATACAATGTAATGGCAAACACTTGTGAATTCAACGACCATTTTCATCATGTCATTTTAGGTGTTACATAATTTCATGAATAAGCAGCTGTAATTGAAGCGACATTAAAAAGCTGTCAATGTTTAAATGTATGTAATCGGCAGAGCGTGTGAAGTTACAATCTACTTCTAGAACATCTATGGATTGCTAACCGTTTAGTTAGAAAATGTTAATGTTTCATGAAAATTGAATTTAAAAGGTGCAATTTAAACAATTTAAAAAAAGACCTAAAACAAATCATTAAAAGCAAAAATTGCTGTTTTAGCCAAAGGATGGGAACATAAACAATAAAAATAGAAAAAAAGAAATGTGTATGTGTAGGATAGGCTTATCAATAGCCAATAACCGAAGGGTTGGGGGTTTACATCCCGCTCTAGCCAACTCATTGTCATTGTGTCTTCGGGCAAGGCATTTTACCCACCTTGCCTAGTATGAATGTGGTGTGTGAGTGAGTGATGGTGGTGGTCGGAGGGGCCGAAGGCGCACTATGGCAGCCTTGCTTCTGTCAGCCTGCCCCAGGGCAGCTTTGGCTACAATAGTAGCTTACCACCGGTAAGTGTGGAGCAAAAGAATAAATCAGGCACTATATAAATCCAATGCATTATTATTATTATTATTATTATTATTATTATTATTATTATTATTATTATTATTATTATTATTATTATTATTATAAAAAGCTGGGTATCAGGTAAAGTTTCCTATTCCATAGTCCTTACTATGATTAACGCTGACTAACTCAGATAAAACTTCAATGAGCTCTAACTCATGGTGAGGCGGAGCTTTTCTAAATGCCTGAATCATAGACACCAACTCAAAGTGTCTGATTAGGGCTTTGGATGGATACACATACATGACAAACAAAGGGATGAAGACCACACTGAAGCAAGTAAAGAAGTGCGCTGACCTCCTTTTATTACATCTGCCAAGGAGGTGTTATTTTCAAGGGACATTTGTTTGTTTGTGTATTAGCAGTATTACGTCAAAAGCACGAACATTTGAACCAAAAACAGACCTTACGTCAAGGACCATGATTATGGTACAATGATCGGGATCAGTGATAACTGCCAATATTTGGCACTTGGCAGAGGTTTGCACTCTCTTAGTGCTCTTGTTTTACTGTAACATCTGTTAAATATTCTTGAAAATGAATGTATCGAATATGAAGCAACAAAGACTTTGGAGATATGTAAGTAGCATTTATCACCTCTGAGCATCAACTTAACAATAATTGTTCAAATTAAATCTAAAAACTCTTGGATCAAAAATCATTGTTTTAATGCAATATTCATTTATGCTAAACGGTGTAGGATTTAGTTAGCATGTTGTAGTTTTTGATGTGCAGTCAGCTTTTCTGAAGAGTAACACAGAATTTACACCAGGCTGTCAATGGTTTGAAATACTGTCCAAAAGATAAGTGATCAAGTGTAAAATCAACTTCTTGATACACCCACAGTAGGTCATGTGCATCTACAGTATGTTATTCCAAACAGGATGACTCCAAGGACTTTCCAATGGAGGCGTAACCTTTAACTTACTATTCTCTGATTGAAATTCACTGTTGCTGACTTCACATTAACTCTTAAGAAAAGACATATACACTTTTTTTTTTGCAGCTTAGTCATTTAGTTAACTATGCATTTATCTTGAGGCATTGATTGTGCCTTAACGACTGAGTTCAGGACAAGAGCTGTTCATAAACACTCCCGCAGGCTGTGGAGTGTTGCTTTAAACCCTTAACTATATGCGCCTGCACAACCAACTTGCCTTTAATATGTGGAAAATGTGAGACAGACCTTGCAGTTATTTTCCTGAACGTGTTTGTCAGTAGAATTTGAGAGCAATGATCCAAAGTGACCCTGCTGTGACAAATTACTGTGATTGCAGCCTTCATGTCAGTGAAGCTGATTTCATAAGGGATCTTAAATCCATGTACGATAAGCACAAAAGGCTTTGTAACAAAGCACATGAGTGAGTCAGTCACTGTCATCCGGCCGTACTACGAGAACATTCATAAACACACACACACGCTAGGAAACTCAGAGTCTAGTGTTCCTTAGTGACACGCACCCATCAATGAGCATGTGTTCTACTGGTCACTATAGATTTCTGTCTCCCTTCTATCAGAATAGGATTCTTCTATTTAAAGGTCCCATATCATGTTATTTTTCATCCATCTCCATTTGTTCTAAGAACCCCAAAAACATAGTATTTGAGGTTTATTTTCCCAAACTTGCCTGTTTTCCAGAGATTTAGCCTCTGAAAAGTCACTTTCTGAGCAACTCAAACAGGCTGATTCACGTCCTACTTATGCATATTCACGAGTAGGCGTGTCTATAGACGGGACACTGACTTCCTCCTCCCCGCACAGTGACATAGGGCCAGAGGACGGCCCGCCCTCCTGCCACCCACTCCGTAGCCGAGCTCATTCTGCTTTATAAACATGAGACAGAGCGTGGGGGCGGGGCGTTCACCGGTACATACAAATACTGTAGAAAATACATACATAGCACTGCGCGAAGGACGCTGAAATGCTCACCTTTGTGGGCGTATCTGTTTACATGTCAATCACGGCAGAGAGCTTCCTTGAGGCGCGGCTTCTCCAGCTCAGTGCCGCGTCAAATTCGTCATCAAAGTGGGAACGCGTCATCAAATTGTAGCGAGGTGTTTGGGCTCACCCTGCAGTAAGAAAGGAAAAAATCACCCTCTAACTAATGATTGAGGGAATCAATGAAATAAACACTTTGGGCATGTGTATGAAGCCCTAATAGCACTTTTATGATGTTTAAAGCACAGAAAAGTCCATTTAGCTTAAATTGCCCCGTGAGCTTTTTGACCTCCTTAGTAGACCACATCTGAAATCTTGATCAGGCAACTTGGGGTTAGCTCACAATGTTTTTAGTACCTCACTTATTGAAGACCCAGGTCGAAAATCTGGGAAAGAGATTAAAAAGCAATCTGTTGTTACTGAAGATTAATGCTTTTTCACAGAAGGATCGTAACATAAACGTTCTCTCCCGCCGGCAGAAGAGAGATACACCGGAAATCTGGGATTGTCTTTGGGCTAATGCCATAAACTCCTGTGTAGCATTTACATTGCTGTGAATAGCTGTACTTTTTTGCAACAACTTTTGTTCCACATTAAATTGATATTCTATAATGGAATGCCAATTTTAAACAGAAAAATGGACAATTACAAGCTTGTCTGCACAAGATTTCTTCAGTGCAGTCCAGTCCAGCATCTGGGGCCTCAAGCCAGCATGACGTTCTCTATCAAACCCCAGCTGTCGTTTTCAACTGAAATCACGTTTGTGAGACTGTGTGATTCGAGGAGACTAATCCTCAAACAATGTCGTCATTTTTTTTCTTACTTACTGCTGTTCCACATTTTGAATGACATTTACAGCCTGCCCGCCACTTCAATAATTACATGACCACAATTTTGATTCCGGCCCAGTCACTGCGTGAGCGGGCCAATAACTCCTCCAGTCTACACCGAACATCATCCGTATGGATCTTGGAGACTAAACACACCCTGTCAACATCGAGGAGGCAGATTGGCTCACTCCACCCACTGCTAACAGCAGGCCTGGGCTGCACTTGAACCACTCATCACAACAATGTGGAGGAGTGATGCAATGATGACCTGCTATTGCTGTTAAAAAAAAAAAAAAACAAGTCAACACTCGGTTTGCCATAAGTCTTTGTATCAATACAGGAAGTGATTAATAAGTAAAACATGAGTGATTAATAACTCACGGAGCTTTGATTGTCTTTACAGGAAAGCCTCAGCTGTTGTGAGTCATTTTGAGCTTCGGAGCACAGCTGCCATGTCTGTTTTCTGTTACTGTTTTAAAATGACACTCAGCGCTAATTCAATGCTAAAATGTTAAATTTATGTGTAACTTTTCTTTCTAAATGGTAAATTCCACCTGCCAAAACCTAATCTAAGACCAAATGCAAACAAATGCATGATGATTGTTAATACGACTGAGATGATTGACATTCTTGCCAAAACAAGACCAAAATATCAATGAATCAGAGCTCATTTTGCTGCAAATGTTGAATAAAGGTTAGGATTAGTGTAAAAAGGTGAGACATGAACCTAAATGAGCTCAGAATTATCATCAGTGTTGGAAGTTTGACACTAGCCTTTGAAGATTTCTGTGTCTGTGTCAATATGCGTTAAAAAAAAAAGGCCTTTTAGGCTAAAATCCTGGTGAAGTTAGTTGAAACTAGACAAATACAAAAAACTGAAACTTATCCATCCATCCATTTTCAGACCCATGTATTCCTGTGTGTCAGGGTCGCGGGGAAACTGAAACTTAAAACAATTAAATTGCTAAATGAAACTAACAAAATAAATATTTTGTGTCGACATTGAATCCCAGTGCTGAAACGTCAAGGAGGATTGTAACTAAAGAGAACAGGGTAGGGTTCGGTCACTGTCAAAAGATGTGTGTGCACACATCTACATTTGTACCTAATGTTCATGGGGGATAGAGAGAGAAATCAGGTTTGTCATTTACAAACAATTCTAATTCCTTTTCTTTTTTTTTATTCAAAACCTCCAGAAAACATTTGTAAAACTTCTATAAACTATTTCTAATTGAATCCACTGCTCGGATGCATCCACTGTATTTTGCATTATGGATTTTCACACAGCACACGATGCTTGTCAAAAGTACATTGTGACATACCTTTGACAGTATTTTTATTCTTGTACGATTTGTATTCACAGGACAAAAATACATAAATGTACAAAAATCTGTTGACACCCATATAAGAAACCCTGTGAGAAGTTCAGATACCGTATTTCAAGCTTTATAGTACTGTCAGAACAGAGTTACAGAGAAGAAAAAAACATTAAATCCCCTTTCCAAATGTAAGTAATATCATTATTTTTGGAAGAGATACTTTGAATTGTAAGGTAGTAAACAGAAAAAAGTGAATCAAAAAGTCGAAACAACTTAGTGGTTTGTTTCATGATTTGTCGATGTGGAAATAATACTTTCTTTTAGACCATTTTTAGACTGATTCATAGGTTTGGTTAGACTGTTTGTTTATCTCCTCCAAAAAACACATTCAGTGATTTCATATTAGAAACTAGAAAGCCTTTTTTATATGCAAAATGGGATTAAATGATGGAAAACATCTACTCCTTTAAAATGTCTCTAAAACAAATGCTGCCAGATGCGTTAATGCTTTTCTTTTTGTTCTTTAGATCTAAAGGAAATATTTTCCTCCTTCTCATAATGCATCACTTCATCATTTGAACCTTTTGATCTTTATTTCACACACTTACATTTTCATTGTACTGTGAATCAACCTCCATACATGCCTTTGATCTTCATCCAAGTTTTTTTGTGATTACCATGGTTGCTAAGTTACTTCAATGGCTTAGACAGAGACAACTGTGAATAATAAAGGATTTTTTTGTTTGTTTTTTTTTTTTTGTTTGAACAATTTGAAATCTTCTAATAGCTTTATTTCTATTAAGTATGAGGAAAGAAAAAAAATGTGAAAGTTAGAACATACAGAATACTAGACAATAGCTTACTTACAGTGCTATGAGCTTAAGTTTTAAAGTGTGTTTTTTAACTGGATAGGAAATATATATCTTAATGATTGACGTTGGTAGAGATCTGCAGACTCCATCACCATGACGATGAAAATAACTCCCATCTGTTAATCAAAACTGAGGGATTTGATCAAAAATAGTAAATCTATGACAATCTGGAAGCCACAAACTAACGTTAAGGACATGGTTTGAACTCTGTTACTGCTGCACACTCTAGTTTCTTTCACTTACCAGTGTTTAATTTAAGGTCTGAACTGTCAGGATAAGTGAATATTTGTGATATTACCTCTTTGTCTAATATCCTTGTTGACCTAACCTTCTTAAACTGGCGACACATTGTCTAATTTGTACATTCTTATTTACTGTTATGTTTCATTCTCAGGGAATGACCTTTAGCAACTCTGAAGAAGGAAGCACTTCCTCCATTTACAGATTTTAATTTCTAAACACTGTTCCTCACTACCATTGTTTTAAATGTGTTTCTGAACTTGGTGACATTGTAAATGCTTTAGCAAATAAATAAAGCTTTGAATCAAAGGGTACCTGTAGTAAATTTGAATTGCAAATGCTATTAAAAGATTATATATGCGCATGCAGGCAGTGGCTGCTCCGATACGCAGTGAGAGCTCACAATTACAGCTTCATAAACACGCAAAATAGCTCCAAGCATAAAATTGTGCAAAAGAAAAAAATATTTTTTTTTCCTTTTTTTTTTCTTGGTAATACATTAAATAAATAAATGTTATGTTACATACATTTCCACGACAGAAAGACCTACATTTTATGTAATTCTGTACAAACAGACTGTTTTATTAGATTTTTCTGTGATAAAAGATCTCTTTTTATTGACTGTTGGTGAAACATGTTTACAGTTGAGTCAGTGATCCTGCAATACTTGAGAAAAAAAAAAGAAAATCAAGAAAATTGTTAAGTATACTCCTTAAGGTAAACCAAGATTAACACACTTCATCCATTGTTTACTTGTTGCTTCACCTTTATCTACAAAGTGATGTCATGTCATATATGTATATCCTAATACATTTAATAACACTTATTGTATTCATATGGTATTTTATTTTTTATGTATTTATCACATTTGAAATTAAATTCATTTTGTTGTTAAAATCTTTGTCAATTTTCTAACCTTAAGTTCTTCTTCTCTGGCTTTTTTAAGGGCAGGATTAGAGAAGTATGTTTCTGTATTGGGTTTGATAAACTTTGAAACTAAAGATCATTTAAAACATTCAGAATTGAGCAAGTGGCTTATTTTAGTGCATCTTTACAGGATAAACATGATGACATCGAGGGTCAAAGAATTTTCTTCACGTTTAATTTTTAAGTGAAATGGACTTTGGTTTGCGAGCGGGTCACCTGCTCCCTGGAGTCTGCCGGATGGTTACTAGCTTGACGTCACCTTGCTAAAACTGTAAACCTTTTGCTGCTGTGCTTGTATCAATGTGAACTTTGGATGCAGGCTGAATGAGCACGTTGTAGAATTACCTCAGTGGGTAAAGGCGTTGACCAACATACAAGGAATCAATCATTGAAAATTGTAATGCACTTTTTTATTTTTGGTCTCAAACTGGGCTCCACCCCTTTCTGTCAAAAAAAGGATTGCAGGCAATCAGATAAAAGACTGCAAAACAGTTTAAAAATCATTTAGTCGTCCACCAAAGGAATGTCTTTGCTGTTCTGCAAGCAGCTGCATGGCTGTGTTAATATTGTCGACTAAAAGATTTGGCCATATTTTTCGACTACATTTTTGTTTTTTATTAGACTACAACTAATTTTGTTTTTTTTTTAAAAACAACAAAAACTGTATCAAAATATTTCTATATTTACGTCAACTGATAAAAAAGCAACTAAAATTTTGTCACATGGGATGAAATCCAATCAGAACTCATGTGATTATACGGTCTTATGCATTTCTTGACACATACTGTACAGTATTCGAGTGTTAAAATGCACTGGCATTTCTTTCTTTATTATTTTTGACCATTTTTTTCTTTTCTTTTTTTGCCAATTTCAATCAAAGTACAGCACATCAACTCATTACAATATAGTTCTGCACCATCATTCACACCCCCTCCTCAAACCGCTGGTCACAACTGGTCCAGCAAAATCCCAAAAATGTGGCTGAAATGATGAAAGGAAATTCAAAAGGGCTGAGTCTATGTGGGGGGCCAGATGTGTAGGACCTATACGCCTCCTGGGTTTGGGGGGCCCCTGTAGGCAAGCTGTAAGGGATTCATCTACTGTGGCAAGAACAGCATGTTCTCTCTCTCTCTCTCTCTCTCCCTCTCTCGCTCTCTCTCACACACACACACAGCACACACACACACACTCACGCACAGCTCTCCTCACTAGCCATTGTGTCCCATTGTTTGGTGAGCATGCATGTCTGTAGTTTGTTTAGCCCAGTTAGACAAGGTTACATAGTTAGTACAGCACCACTTCAAGTCTATGTAGGCTAAGCTGTAAAAAAAAAGAGAAGGCATGACGAACTGCATGTCTTACAATACCCACCAAAGAGAAATTACATACACTCATTCTCATTAGACAACTGGACTTGCTTTAAGCTTTTCTTGAAAACATTTTACACATTTAAGAGGTTTTGTCAGTGTCTCAGTTGAGAAGTGGAGGAATTTATTTTGGAGTCGTGTTGCCTTTTCTGCACTTACTTGAATCACATTGGCTTAAATAAACAAGCACCATCACATCTACTGAGCCAGTGTTTCAGAGTGTGACCTTTATAACAACCCCGGCCACAGTCTCTGTGTGTACATGGTAAATAAGAGCTGCCAAAGTACATTTTTATAAGAAAAAAAAAACATAATGTACAACTGGTAGTGTTGGTTGGAAACAAAAGTGTTCTACAACCTTAGTATTAGTCTAATTAAACCATTTGTTGTTATATTTATAAAATGTATTTATATGTTTCCGGCTAACGTGAAGTTTTCATTTATTCAGACAACTGTTTTTCAGGAAATTTGCTTTGATCTTCTGATATGTTTAGACTGTCAATTGCCAGTCTTCTTCAGAAGTGTCTGCTAATCGCGTTGATATTTCCTTGACTTCTTCATTATATTTCCAGCAACTTC